>NW_008238337.1:6231205-6288240 GCF_000691975.1 Corvus brachyrhynchos
CACAGAGCTGCCACAGAGGTTGACTTTGAGTCACCCAGCCAAGCTAAAGCCAAGCCCTACCACAGGGAATTCCTTTTCTCCAAGCACTTGCCTGACATATGATTGGTTTGCAGTGATTAGCATTGGGAACCATTCACTTCCACAAGGCTGATTCAAAAGTTATTAAATACACACATAAAAATTAGCCTGTCTTAATTATCTCTTCATCAAATGCAATCACAGTTGCTGGAACTTTCAGCTCTCCACCTCGTGCATCAAAGGAAATGCAATCCTTCAGGCAAAATGTTTACCAAGCTGAATAACCCAGAGTGGTGGGAAACCAGTGTCACATGAAAAATTAAGAGTCGTGGTGTTTCTAAAAGCCTTCCAACAGTGGGGAAAAATAGCAATCAAAATGCATTAGCAGAGGAGGGTATTCACACGTCCCCACAACCCTTTTTTAAGCTATAAAAGCAAACTCTGCATGAGCAAAGCAGATAAAGCTTGAATGGGCAGGATTAATTAGAAAACAAAATAGTAATGGGAAAAGCTGCTGTGCTTTTTTTTTCCCCCTGCAATTTTTAGTTCAGTAAGTGGCCACTTATAAAACCCAAACAAAGCACTCACAAAACCCTACCACAGGATGACATCTCCTTGTCTTTCTCTGAGTAATGAACCTATTTCCTTCTTTCTTGAAGATAAGACAACTTTTGACTATGAGAAATATAGGAGAAAGTTTTCTATTATACGTATAGGTCAGCTAGAGTACAGAGGCAGAAAAATTGCAATACAGCAGCGATACAAAGTTGTGGAAGATAAGTTTTCCAGATGCTCTGCTACACACTCTTCTCACATTCTAGCATTTCAAGAGCAGTTTCTGGAACTGCCAAGAGATAAGAAGAGTCTCTGACTGGAGTTTGTTGATTTCATAAATAAAGGAATGGATCACAGGGACGGGGGAGAAAGGGGAACGGAAGAAGAAAGAAATGGAAATAAAACTTTTCTGTTCCAGTGCAGGGGTAAGCGAGGATGAGGAGGGAGAAGCCTGGCCAGGAGGCACCACGGGCTATTTGTTCAACCTAGTTGGCACTGGACCTGAAACTTCAGATCCTGGAGCTTGCTGTTCCCCTGAAGCCAATGGATACCGAGCAAATTTCTATCATTGTGCCCATATTCTTGGCCCCGCCAGGAGGATTTGAAAGCAAGGTGTCAAATAATGAAGCTGTTTAAGCAACAGATGAGTCAAGGATTTTGTAACACAGAAATCAAGACAGGTGACACCAAGGCAGAATAAAAGACAGCTGATTAGCTGTGAGCTGAGAGGCTGTGCTACGGCATCTCCGTAGCCCAAACATCACCCCAGTATGACAGGGTGACACGAGAGATGGGGGAGAATTCTTCAACAGTAGCAAAGAAGGGAAGAAAATTAAATTCCCTGTCACTCAGCTGTAAGTGGTCTAATGAAGTGACAAGCAGATTTCCCAAAGTAAAAGCACAGCATGCCTCTGTCTGAATAAGGACCATTAGACTGGAACTTGAAAGAAGCACAAATGCTGAACTGGAATAATCACCTTTCCTAGCAAAAAAAAAAAAACAAAACAACAAAAAACCTCACCACAATTTTCTAGCACAGCATGATTCCTTGCCCAGGTAGCAGAAGGTTGTGCCTCAGCAGCAGCACTGCCCCAGCCCCAGGGCAGCACACTGGGCCCAGCAAAGGTCAATCTGCAGCCCAGCCTGGGCTGGATGGCTCAGCTCTGCTGGAGTGTCCCAGAGAAGGAACCCCTTTCTTCCAGGACAGTGCAGAACTACAGCTGTAAACGCTCTCTGGTCTTGAATCAAGTTCTCTTTTCCCAATGGAGAGATTTTTTTCTGGTGGAGAAACTTCCATAAAACCTCTCCAAATTACTCCCCGTGTTAGGGCAATTAGTGGACGAGCCCAGGGCTGACAGAACTGGATCTCTTCCAGAGTCCTCCAGTCAAGCAAATCCAGCCCTCTACACTTAATTAAACTGCAAGTAAAGCACTAATAGGTTTGTTCCATCACCAGGGTGCCCCACCAGCCCAGAGTTTTGCTTCCAAATGACCTAGCCAGAAACCACAGGCATTCAAGTGATCTGTTATTAGGAGTATTTATCACCAGGCAGGTATTTCAGCCACCAGCTCTCAGAAGTCTGCACGATGGGAAATTTAAATCTACAGCACCCTGCCAGGCCTTGGGGAGAGGTCTTCAAAGCAGGGCTGACCCCAGCCTGCAGGAACCTAATGCCACCACCACCCTGCCCTGGGCACCTGCCTGGCTCACCTGGGTCCTGCCCTGCCCATACAAAGGTCGCATACCAATATATAATATATATTACATCATATAGAGGACGTAGCTAATTAGAAAATCTTTAAATTTATGTGTTAGCAACACGCTTTTTTTTCCCCTGAGAGACTTAAATGAGCCCTTTTTCTGAGTACATTCTCTGACTGCTTTCACACAGAGGCAGTTCTGAACTCAGGAACTGCCTGTGGAAGTTTCATTTCCTTCAGTTTGTCTTATTTTCCTTTTACTCAGGCACACATCTGAATTGACTCAGGAAGCTGTACATGATTCCGTGAAGAGGCACCAAGGACAAGATGGTTTGGGGAATTCATTGTAAAACCAAGTAAGGGTGTCTTTCCATTAATTGTCTTCTTGGAACTATTCACACATCAGCAGCATTTACACACCTGTGTAAATGAAAACAAAGAGTTTGGTTTCATTTTTCATTCATTTTAATTCAGAGCCCCTACTCTGATCAGTTTACAGCATGGCTTGAGATAAGCCACAAACACTCCAAATTTATTTACAGTGACAGATATTTCCAATGTTGATAGCTCTCAGAGGTATTTTGCATAGCAATTGCCCTTTTGTAAAAAAAAATAAATAAGCAAAACTAACAAAGGAAGAAGTGTCACTTTGGGCCACTTCCAATGCAGTGAATTACACAAGACTGAATTCAGCTGGAACACATCCCATAAGGATGCATTAATTCCACACACTTCAAACCTAGCAACGTTGAAGAGATTTATCAGGAATAGACAATTCAGAATGTAAGAGTGATTTAAGACGGTGTAAAGGGGCACATATGCTGAGCCTCTCCTTAACAGGCCAATTTTTTTCAGCTGAGCTATCACTGACTGTGGCATATTTCATTACTGTGGAAGCCCTCCTTGGAATTAACATTACAGGAGAATGCCTGTTCCCATGCCTCTGTTAAATAATGTGTTACAAGTTTCTTTAGAGCAAAAGAAGATTTCAAGTACTGGGATTTTTTTTTTTCTATAGTCCCCCCAGAAATTAAGAGACATATTTTTTACATTTGGATGTTGAGCAGGGAGCACCAACAAAAGCCTTGGCACCATTTCCACAAAGGTAATGATTTACTTGATCGTCCTTCTGAGCTCAGGTAACACCCAAAAGGCTGAAGACCTCCAGCAAAGCTAGAAACCTTCAGAAAAATCTCAGTTTTGTCACCTACCTGGATAGCTCCAGGGCAAGCCTGTTAAGGAGGCTAAATGACTCTGACACATTTTAACTCCAAACCCTTGCATGGTGGCACTTTGATCATGCCCATCATCAGGGTATTGTTCACATCTAACCTTAGCATTTGCCCTTTCTCAAAACTGAGACAGGTTAGAGAGGATGGAATTGGCTTCCTGCTCACAGCATTTATTGACCTGAAGAGGTCATTATGATAGACTGCAAGTCCACAAGGTCTCTGCACTCCAGCTCTGATTTCCATAAGGTTATAGATTTTGTGATTACAGCTGCTCTGTGTAGGTGCATTTAGCTACCAATTGCTGCCAGGTACCCAGTTCAGCCCAGCTGAAAGCAGAGCCCAGGGAGGAATCGTGGTGCAGTGTCTGCTGTGAGCTCTTTGCCTCTTGCAGGAACACAGAGCATTTGCCCATGTGGACAGAGACGAGGTGACTTCATGCTGGAGACCTCCAGCTTCGGCTACACGGCTCCAAGACATGCAACAAGACAGTAAAAAGGCCCTGACAACTCTATTCTGACCAGAGACTGTAGCTAGGTTGGTGCCCAGGACTGCCCTTAACATTTCTACCTCTGTTAGCCAGGCTAAAATAAAGCAATGCCAGACATTCAGCGTCCACTTTCCCCTCCACATGATGGCCCATGAATACTGAACTGGCTTGTATTTCAGGACAAAGGATGGGCTTGAATGCCTCAAACTACATTTTTCTCTCTTATAATGAGATCCATGGGTCTAGCAAGAGGTATCCAGTCCCACCTAACACACTGCCCACGTTTTCTCCCATTGTTACTCAGATAAATGTCCATCCCAAAAAAGGTTAAGGCATTAACAGGATGAGATACTGGCCTATATCCTGGTTGCTTGTCACAATATTTTAACTTGTGTTTTGCATGGTATTTTTATTTGCTTGTAAAAAATATTACAAAACTAGATTGAGTTTTCCTGGGGGAAAAAAAAATACAAATCACAGAGACCAAAGTATTTCCGTGGAGCATTTCTCTTGTGCTGAGAGGAAATTTTAAGGTTTCTGATCACAAGACTTTTTAAAAACCATCATCTGTCCTCAGAGGAAAGACACAAATCTCCACTTTTATTTGCTAACTTGATTGGTGCTTTATTTTTCTTTCAAGATTCTGCTGAGTCTGCTTGGCTCATGGCCAAGGGCTACATTTTACCTCTCTATTTGTATCACATTAAGAATGACCATATTCAAGTTGATGGGGACCAGGCTGGTAGAGAAACAGACTATTAAACAAGACCATTTCCTTAGCAACAATTCCTTCTTCTCTGGTACTTCTGAAACTGTGGTTTTCAGTACCATTCCATGCTGACACAAACTTTCTGCCTCTTGACCTTAATCAGATCTGAGCTGTGTCAACACTGAGTGTCAAACTCAGATGGAGTAAATTGCTCTGAATCTTGCCTTTCTTCCAGCCTGCCCTGAAGCTGACAATGCTTCCTATTGCAGGAGATCATTACCCAGAGGAACCCGTGGCATTTAATGTGGATGAACTGTGCCCCAAAGGGCACCTGGACATTTCCAGCCCTGTATTTTTTATTCAACCAATGACATCCTTAATTGAGGTCAAGTGAAATCTTAATCCTGGATGCACCTGTTTTTCAAAAAAAAGACCATTATCTCCAAGCAGACAGTGTATCTGATCAAAGTACAAAAGTTTCTGTGCTTAACATAAAACCTTTGGTAGGAATGAAGATTACCATTTCTCTGCTCCTAGAGCAACTAGTAAGTGCTCAGAGCTGTGTTCAAACATCTTTCCTTAATGCAGCAGACAGCAGCAATTGCTTCACACTGAACTTCTCCTAAGCCTAATATCTGTTTCTGTAACTTAACAGAGTCAAAAATAAATCCCTTCTCGAAAAAAAAAAAAAAAACAACCAAAACACAAAGGGTTTAATTAAGAAACAACTCCTCATTTATCAGTATTGCTATGAACATGTAAAACCACACCAGGAGTTCTTAGTAGACAAGAGTCTCAGGAATGAGAGGACCTGCCTTTGACAGGCTTGTGGTTACTCTGTTCTCATCAGAGGTGAGCAGGATCTGCCAACACCCAGTCAGTCACAGTGGTGAGAACCAGGAGGAACCTTTCCTGATCCAGCACATTTTTTAAGAGAACTCATGTGCTTAGTTTTTGATTTAAACCTTCTGCGGATCAGACTCAGTTTGGGGTCTGAGGTTTACACACATTTGTCTTGAGAGCCTGAGGTGCTGTTAATCCGTTTACACAAGCCTGATCGACTGTTAATTACTGCAGCCTAAACAATTGGGAATAACATGTTCCAGATCCATAGTCACCCTTTTCACATTAGCTAGGCAATACCTGGCCCAGCACTACCAGCCTAACAGAAGATCATGTTTTTTATAATTTCAGAGATCTTGCTCACAAACTCAAACTTGCACACAAATGGTTGCAGTACGAGCCACAGAACAAGGAAAATTAACAGGGGTGCAGCAACACTGCAAATGTTCCATTTGCATCCATTTTGCCACTCTGAAACAGGTGTTCTGCTGGGCTTCCCCACTGGATATGCAGCTCACTAATTACTAGATTTGTCTCAGGACCACTGGCACTAATTAACACTGCAGTCTAATTAATCAGAAATTTGAATTCCACTGAAGAGCTTTTGTGCAGCTATTTCTGCTTAGCACAATGGAGGACTTTTTTTGTTGTTTGGTTTGGCTGTTTTGACAGTTTATTTTGCTTTGAACTAGCAGCAAGATTAATAGTCTTGATATGAGTAGAATTGATCACTTCCTATTAAACAGCTTTTTGTCTTTATGTGTTTTTTTAAATTAACATTGTTCTTACCAAGCTCAAACACATACTCTTTCCTTGCCTTTTATTTTATTCTCAAAACACAGTGGTTTTTTCATATGACATTAATCAACATGTTAACTGTTGCTTGCCATACATCTTTCCATCTCTAGCCTATGAACAGGCTGGGCTTAACTAAGGAGTCATCCTGCCACAGACTTTAGAGACTGAAATAGCTGCAATTCCCTTCTGGTCAATATTAATTTCAGTCCTATGGGAGAGAAACATAATTTTTTTTTTAATTTTACCAATGCAATGATTTTTGGAAGATGTGAAAGAATATGAGTACTGATTGCTTTAATTAAAAAAAAGAACTACACTGACATGCATAACAGATGATAAATGCTACCTGCGTTATTTAAATAATCCTCCTTCCATACTGTTACTCCTCTACACCTCTATGCAGGTTTATCATAATCCTTAGCCCTACAATCTATGAGTAAGGTTCTTCATTAGCTATTTGTACTTTGCACTACTTAAATAATTCAAATGCAACATTGCACGAGCCTCTGCTACAGAGGCTTACAGCCAACATGGCTTTAAGGAATTTCAGCACAGCTTGGTCACACAGTGTTTCACCAGTCCAGGACAACCCCTCAGTCCCCAAGCAGCAGGACCTCAAATTTCTGGGAATGCCCTGCCTGATTTTCTAGAACATCAGGAGGTCATTACATCAGTGGCTAGTTTTGAAAAACACAGACAGACCAGCTAAAATCCAGGTATGCTCCCAGGTAAAAGCCAGTGAAAGAAACCCTCCAGCTCTGGCTGTTCCGGAAGGTCTGGGTCACTGAATGGTTGAGCAGCTGCTACAGGTGCTGAAATATCACACCTAATGTGGGGTAGAGAGAGTACCACAGGCAGGGCTTAATCCTGACACTTTTAACAAGTCAAAATAAGCGTTAAGTTAACCATTATCTTGCTGGCTTCCATGGGGAAACATGGCAAGTCCTGGCTGTGCACTTCTGAAAACTTTCAGTGACTTAAGAGACTAAAATCTAAACCCATCTGAACAGGCAGCAGCTTGTAGAAGGGGAGCTCTCTGTGCCTCTGTGGGAGCAGTAGGAGGCACAAACAGCAAACTTCCCTGTGCTTGTGCCCCAACTCACCTGCCCTGAGAAATGCCAACCTCAGAGAAGCTGCAGCAGCTGAACACCAGCAGTTCCTCCACCAGGTACACCCTAACCCAGATGCTCTTACTTGTACAAAAATAACATAATGCAGGTCTTGTAGCCCTCTGAAAACCAAGGCATGTTTTCAATCTCCCATTACACATTCATGCATCACTGCATTTGCATTCCAGCGTTTCTGTATAGAAGGAAGAGGGGCTTTGCAATCATCCTGCTGATTACACCTACAGCTGGTGAAATAAGGGACAGCCAGATGGTGTCTCACCAATTGTTCTGCAGCTGGCCACAACGAAGGCAGCTGGGGGAGACAAATGCTCCCACCACACTCATCACAGAGAACAGCACAAAAAAAAAAAGAAATAGAGCTCCATAGAGCAGAACTCCAGCTCATTATTTGAAAAAAAACCAGGGGATTGAGGAAAATTGTTTTGTGTAATTGCCAGAGGAGAAAGAGGGGAGGAAAAAAAATATCATCAACCTAGAAATTCAGTGGCATTATCAAAGCAGTGCAGCAAAACTTAAACTAATGTGGTTGATTCCCAAGACATGGAAGTGAGGGATGTCCTTTGGCTGCAGATGTGCCAGCCACGTGTGTTCCTTGTGATGCTGCACACTTACATCTGCAAGCTCCATTGCCTCCTGTCCCCTGAACTGCTCAGATTGTGCCCTCCCTACACCACACACCTTGGAGGACAGATGCAGCTCTGAGGCTCACAAGCTGAACTACCCATTTCTGAGCAAACACGTGCTGGCTGACAAAGAGAACCATTCATTAACACAAGCAGTGAGATGATTCCATGGGCTACAATGGAATTCTGCTCTACTGAAGTGCCTACCTAAAAGCCCAGGGCGTGGATTTCATTTTATGTGACACACATAGACCTGTCCTTGACTGTTACAGACACCACAGGCTTCTGTGAGCCATCCTCCCACCTGAACGAGCCAAACAAGGAATCTCTATCTCAAGCTTTCCATAATGCTCAAGCACCAGCTGACTATAAGATGGGAACTGTCATTTTGGATGATTTCACAGATGATTTGGAAAGACAATTCCTTAAAAGGTCACTGATTTGTCTCTCTACACCTTTAGCTTCATTGCATCCAAGGGCTCTTCAGCTGCTGAATCCATTCCCAGAGCACTTTCCCTTACATCTCTCCAGCCAGTCATGCCTTCAGCCTTGAAACCCTAAGCTGATTCTCCCACAGCCCTGGATAAATTGTGCTTCCAGGCTCTGATTTCTTTTTCCAGAGCTGCGATGGCAGCTAGTACTTTAAAATATCTACAACAGTTGTGAACATCTTATTATTCCCATCCCCCCTCACTTCAGCAGAGTCTCTCTCAAACTGCTCATGAACACTCAGGAGCATTTACACACCTGCTGAACCTTCACTGTGTCAAATAATTGGTTGGGATCCATTATAAAAAAGGGAAAAGAACCCCCAAACATAATTTCAGTCTATGGCGGACTCAAAGCCACCAACATTCTTCCAGCATGACAGCACAAGACTGAATGACACCTCTTGTCTTAGACAGAACTTGCACAAAATTGCAAATGAAGCATTTGAAATGCTCATTTTCTTGAGAAGGAAAACCAGAGCAATCTCCAGAGATGTGGTGACAAACTATGAGAGTTCTTGCATCACACCACATGATCAGGCATTTGTTTTCTTCTGACAGTCCCTCTTTTCAATGCCCTCAGAGCTTCTGGGTTTGTTCTTTTTTTTTTTGCAGCCGAGTAACTACTCAGCACTACTACAGAGCTTCTGCATTTCATCCCAGAGGCTTCACCATCAAAATGATGAGGAAAGGGAATCCTGTGCATGCAGATTAGGCAGCTGTACCCTGCAGAGCCAGCCAGCATGAGACTGAGGATCTCATAATGACCAGAGTTCATGAAGCTTCACAGACCAGCTGCTCAAAAGCAGGGGCAGCCTCACTGGTGCAAATCTCATTGCTTGTGCTTTTTTGTCACCCCAGAAAGAGGGAACATACACAGGTTATTTGGGAAAGGCAAATGTGTCATTGACACTTTGGCTGCACAAGAGGCTTTTCAGTCCACAGCCGAAAGAATCTTACCCCCCAACTCAGTTTAGCTTGACATTTAAATCAGAGGTCCTGGTATGTGAGTACCTAATAAGAACAGTATTTTGACATTGTACAGTACATGAGGAAGATGATTTTCTACCAACAACAGAAAAATTATTAGATCACCCGTGTTTGTCCTCATCTTCTTTGAAGACAGGTTTCTCCAGTACAGAGAACAACAGAGGGCCATACATTAGTCTCCATTTTTTTAATAAGCTCAAACTTACAATGTGCTGAGTGTTTCCACTGAATGATTATCAAGGGTATAATTGTGTGGGCTTTAGCTAGATGAGGAAGAAGAGAAATAGGTCAAACTTTTGTCTTTTAAGGGTATCATAATAATTACTTTTGTTTAATTAATATTGCTGGACTACACATCTCTGTAATGAACTTGCAAGGACAAAAAGTAACACCTCATGAACTTTGCTCTCTAAGCTTCCCGTACCTGTAGATACCAGTAATGATCAAGAAGGAAAAATGGAGTTAGATACAAGTTTCATGCAAGAAACTTAACACACTGTAAACTCAAGTCTTTCTGCAGATGATGATTCACTCATTAAATCTAGAAACATTTCCAGACACTGAAGCAGAATAACGAGTGTGTGTGGGTATGGGGTAACCAGAAAACTCCTGTCATGGATAGTTGGAAATGTTAAGATGCTATATTAAGAACATACACTTATGACCAGAGCTGAAAAGAGTTGCAACTTTTCCCAGAAATTTAATGATGATGTTTTGGCTGTATTGGATTGATTTTCCTATAAATCAATAGGATTTCCTATAAATCACCAGTTTGGTGAGCTGAAGGGGGGAACAAACCCGTTTCCTATCCAGGTCCCTTAGGACTAGAGCACAGTGCCCATACTTCTTCTCCCCGAGGGGATCCCCAAGGCAGCCAGCGTGCCTGTGTGCAGCTGACAGCTGAACCACACACTGCTGGCTCTTGCAGGCTTTAACAACCCCCAGCACACACAGGGAAGGTAGGGACACGCATGTATTGTGTACACATAGAAAGATTTCTCATCTTAAATTGAGGTAGGTAGACAGAGAAACACAATAAAGCAAATAAATAAAGTACAAGCAAAGAAACCCAAACTAAATTGGTACTGGGACTGCATGGCTGCTGCTCTGGGCTCTGCTTTTGGCACACCACCTCCCCTGGGTGCTCTCAGCCCCCACTATATCCATTGTGCCATATCCACCAACTCCACATGGACCAGCTCCTCGTCTGGTACAAGCTGGCACTGCTCCAATGACTTAATCAGAATTTTGCTAATTAGCACCAGCACACGACTGATGACTTTCTGCCTGAGAAGATATGAATGTTTTTCCTGCCTGCTGGCCTGTGAAAGCTTTTGCTAGCATGGGATGAGCTTTTCTGGTGTGGTAGAAACACAGCTGTGTGCTGCATTTGCATTCCTGGAGAGGACTTCAGCGGTTCCTTGCCGCCCTGATGAGACAGCCCCTAGCAGGATGCAGTTCTGCAAGACCCAGAGATGTCAACCAGGACACTGTGACCACACAGGTCAGCTGGAAAAGTGCATTGCTGACACACTGCCAGAGGAAACGAGCCCTGCTCCTCATCGGGGCAGAGCTGTGCTGAGCCAAGAAGTGCCCCCATTCCAGTGAAATCCCAGCATATGTGCAGGGTAATTAGCAGCTCCCATTTAACTCTGGGAACAAAATGAACAGGGACAGAGCTAGGGAAGGTGAGTGCCAAGAAACGGTGGAGCAGTTCTAACGAGGGACAGGGGACAACACTGCCCCACTCACTCTACACAGCAGGTGTAACTCTCCTGCCATCCCAGCAGGATTTACTGTCGATATTTGTGACAAGAGGCACCTCTACAGTGCAACAGGGATGGAATCCAATTGCAGTACACACAGAGTCTGCCTCCAAAAGCACAGCACACAAATACACCATGGTGACAGAGGAAGCATTTGTTAGTGAGGCACGGACAGATTAAGTGATGTGACCAAGGTTGCACTGACAGCCAAAGGATGCTGAGCATCTGTTAAAGTCCCCTTTATCTCCAACACTGGTAAGCTCTAAGTGCATTCCTGGATGGAAACACACAATAAAAACAGAGTCAGTACTGCCAGGAAACCTAGGGGTAACTGGAGTCACTCAGATTTGCAGAACTAATGACAGAATCTAGAAAAGCTCATCAATTTTACAAAATGAGTGTTTCATTAGATATAAAGAAGTTGGACCATAATGGGCATGGAATTAACAGAATAAAAGCAGTACAGGATCATATAAAATTATAGCCTGATTGGTGTCCAATAAAAGACAACACTGCGAGAGTGGTAATGGCACTACTACTAATTAACTAAAGGTGTTTGATCCCATCATCTTACTCAGATAGACTCGAGGTTGTAGTTGCAACTGCACTGGTGTTAAGAATTGAGGCAGTGGAAAAGGCAGCACAGTTCTTTTAGCTGACCTGACAGTACAGTGTTCCCACTCTCATCTTCAGCTGCTATTTCTTTCAATGCTGCCAAATGTTAAACAGACCCTAGAAGCAAAGAGCTCAGCAGTTAATATGCTACAATTTACGGTAGGAGCTTCACCTATGTAAAATACAGCTCTTTGTCACCAGCCTCAGCTGCACGGGTTTCATACAGAAGATGCAGAGGCTACTCTGACTCCCAAAGTTGTAACTCAGCAGAAGAGCTGGAGCAACGAGCATATTTTATTAGGAGAGGCTGCAGGCTTATTTATTTACCCAGCTTGTGCACCAGGCAGGGGCTAAGAAGAGGATGCAGCCTTTCCCCCAGGCTCACACACATGGGCAATTACGTGTGTGAACAGCTCCCTCCCAGGCAGGGAATGGAGCCTCGCCCCGCAGAACGACAATTCAGCCCTGCAGGGAGCCAGAACAAGCCAAGGAAGGATGCTGCGGGAATACAGGGTAGCACCATGATTCCCAGACTTTTCCAAACTCTTCTCTTTCACATTCAACTGAGAACCAGCAGCAATCCAGAATTACATTTAATGGCTTGATAAGGCTGTCAGAAAGAAGCCCTGAGCCAGCAGGATTTTAATCTCCCCATCTTGGA
This sequence comes from Corvus brachyrhynchos, assembly GCF_000691975.1. Lineage (NCBI taxonomy): Eukaryota > Metazoa > Chordata > Aves > Passeriformes > Corvidae > Corvus > Corvus brachyrhynchos. The sequence continues at coordinate 6,243,822 of NW_008238337.1, forward strand.
GCAAGCACAGAGTGAGAGAGCAAATGTGACCTAAAGGGGTGTCTAATGGATGGGGTTTTGCATTTGCTTTGTGGGGAATCTCCTCAGAGCTTTCAATCCAGATGGAAACCAGCAGAGACAACTGGGTGTACAAAGGTATCTGTTAGGTACAGCTGCACAGGTACCTGACCTACAGCATTCAGACACTGCATGGGATGCTGAGATTTGTGCCAGGGACCACTTCAATTCACACTCATTGCCACTGTCCTCAAGGGGCCACTCTTGAATCCAGGAGTGAGTAATGTGGAAGCGAATCAGCATGGGCAAGCATTAGGAGCTGCAGGTTGTTGGATTCACCTCGTAGTGGACTTGTATAATCCCACAGGCTGGTTTTATGGCAGCTCTGCAGAAAAAACTGTGCTTAAGGAGGATATTTCCTGTGCTTTCTTTCTGGAGCAACTGGTGGAGTTGCAGCAGGGCCCTTAGGAGGTTGTGAAGGGGACAGGCATGAGAGATTGTCTTTGAAAGATCAGGCAAGGCTCTGGCCTCTTCCCCGACATCAACTGCAGAACTGCCCACAGCGAGCTCTCCCCTGTTGCACGGCCATTCCCCAAATCATTAGCACACATCAGGACAAGGAGACTTCGGCAAGGAGCAGGCCTGCCAATTAATGTGTCTCTGCAGCAGCCCTTTCACCTCACTGGGATGTACTGCTTGTGTGTTAACTGTCCATTTGCAGCTTCCAAATGAAAGTTGTCAGCTGTGTAAATACTGTTGGGCCCACGGGAGTTGAGTTTCCAACCCCTGTTCCAAATAGCAGAAAGGATGGGAAATCTGACAAACTCAATTCTTTGTAGGCTCCCTCTGAAGTGCTTCTGCAAATGATAGTCTGGAGCATCCTTCCAGGCGTTACATTTTCCTTCCTTCCTGCATCTGCAGGCAGCACATCCTCAGCAGCTGTGTCCCCACCTTCTTTCCAGTGCCAGCTCCTGGCACCAGGAAATGCCAGCTCCTGGAAATACACTTCTTTGAACTCCGCTACAACTGGGGCAAAATTTGACGTGACACACAGAAATCTGAGTGCTTGTTTTTTAGGCCTGGCTGCAATTTAAATCTCATGAGCTGCAAGATCACCTGGGGGCTCTAAAATTACTTGTGGACAGGTGAGAAAAAGGCTCATTTATTTTCTGGCACTTTCTCCTGGAGAGTTGGGTAGCATCTGCGAAAGGCAGCGATTTCATTTTGATTAACGAGAAAGGTTTGCTGAGCACATATGGAACAAACCCAAAACCACTGCGAGCACAACTGCTGGGTTTACTGCTACCCAACAGTCAAACACAGCAGAGCAGGGCAGGGAACTGGCCTCACCACCAGACATGGGCATGTCTATGCATTTACATGAGACACAGTCCCAAAGGACTCACAGTCCTGAACCCAACTGCCACAGACCTTTTAAGACCACAAGGACAGGCCCAATCTCTAGAAGGAAGAAGTCACTGTTATTACAGAGGACTTTGGCTTGTTTTAGTCAGGGTGGTGCCAATTTATGCCAACTGTCATTAACCCAGCGCTTCCCCTGCTATCAGAGGTAGAATCAGGAATGGGCCATAACTTTTACATTGATCACTGGCTTCCACTTAAAACAGACACACTGGTAACAGCTGGGCAGATGAGATCAGGCTGGCATTGAGGCTCTAAGTGGCATCCTACCAATGCTTCCTCTTGGGCTATCCACTTTCTCAGGTTTTCCAGTTCATTCTTCTTTTGTCTAAAAATTATTGCTTGTACTTCCTTTGAAAAATCCACTTTTTCAAAGTAGTTTTTCTATCTTCTTCCATCTCTGTTTCTTACATGCTATTTCTATCTTGCTCCCACACAGCTTCGGCTCCATCCACCTTCCCTAGAATTTTACATTTGAATCATGTCTTCTCAATTTCCTGTCTTCTAATGAATTCAAGCCTAATTTTCTTAACCTCTCCACATGGCTCTAAACCATCGAGACCTTTTATCCTACTAGTTACTCTCTCCTGCACCTTTTCTAATTCTCCAATATGCTTTCTGTAATAAGAACAAACTGCTAAAGGTAAAAGCCTCTTTTTTGACAAGCAGAAAGAGATCAGAAAGAACAGAAGAATGCTCATGGCAGCCCCATTTCCTCTCTGTGAGGACAGACAGACACCTCTTTGCAGCCTGAGTAGACCCTGAAGTATCAATCCTGCAGCAGGGGCAAAATGGGAGCAGCTGATCTGTAGGGGATTCATTCTGCTTCCTCATTTACTCACACTGCTCAGACTGCAGCTGCTTCTTGCCCAGCTAACAGAACAGTAAAAAAATCTGTTGCCCACTTCAATAAATATTTCACTCAAAGGACTTTCAGCACTACTGCGCAGTGCAGGTGCCTTACAGGCTGGGACAGAACAAGCTCCTTTCAACAGTTTTACCAATTCACTTCTATCTTGACCTAGAGAGATGGGGTCAAGCATTTCACTCTGTGAGCATGTCTATCAGCTTCCTCATCTATCTCATGGCAGTACAATACCACTGCAAATTCACAAGAGAGATCAATCTAAAGACAGCAAAGATCAGCATCTTTACATCCTAGATGTCACCTGTAGAGTGCTCTAAAGATTTATTCATCCCTAAAATAACTGCCCTGAGCAAAGCCCCAGGAGCGTCCTGGAGTAGTTACTGCAGTGTCACCATTAATAGGTGACAAACAAAGCAGTTCACAGAAACTTCTGAAAGACTTTGTCAGACTTCTTCAACCTACCAAGTTAAGAGAATATGAAGGAGACAGAGCTTTTTCCTCCTCATCTTCATTAACCCAGGGGAAACACGCTGCAGTGACATGCTGCCAGCTGTCACCACATTCTGCCTGTTAGTCCTCACAGTAGGAGAAACAGCAGTGTCTCTAGATTAGAAGTGCCTCTAACCTCGAGAAACGAGTCTGATGCAAATCTCTGAATTACTTTGACTCTTCTGAATTACCAAAGCACTTGAGCTCCTAATTCCACATCTAATTCATAACTTGTAAAACCTGAAAGTAGACACGCAATGCTAAATTTTAACCAACCTTAGAATTCAAATCTGGATCAGAACTTCTGCTAGAAAGGTTTAGAGCAGCTAGAAGCTCCATGAAAAACATTTGCAGTAACAGTAATCCATGCTGCTAAGCTACTTTTTATTATCATGTGATGATTTTACAAATGAAGAAAATAGAGTAATTATGTTAAGTCATTAAATGATTTTTTTCTCTTTTCATCCTTGTTTCCAAGGTGTACAACAGAGTAAAGACAGTGCCCCAGTTGTAGGAGCTGCTTTCAAGTCCACCCTCCTCCTGCTCATTAGAGCTCAGCAAGCCAGAGTGAGCAGGCTGCTGAGGGCAGTAGGGGAATTAACCCTGAAAATACAACACCTGCAGGAAAATTTTGATTTGAATTTTCTTTTTTTGGTTCACCCCAACTTTTAAAACCTGCAGTGTTTCTTCTACCAAGCAATGAGCAGTCCCAGCTGCATTTTCAGCAGTTTCCTTTGGTGGGGTGCATTGCCTGGTAGAACACAAGGACATGAAATGAAACATTAGGGATTCCTCCCAAAATAACTGAACCCATTACATTCCATGAGATTTCTACATTGCATTTATTCAGAAAAAAATCAAAGGCTGTGTGTGTCTTTCCTGACATTTTCTTTTCACTAAAGGACTGAGACACTCCAGAGGTTTCTCTGGACTTTCTTACAGAGAAGGATAAGAAATGCACTGAAGCACCTACACATTGAGAAGGGTTTGGGTGAACACAATTACTTCACATTAAAGAAGAGCAACCTGAACTGCCCAAGAATTTTCCAGTGGCCCTTCACAGACTTTGAGTGTCAGGATACAATCATTAGTGTATAAACATGGAAAAAAATAAAATATTTGGTCGAGTTTAACCGAGCGAACTTCTGTCAGGAAAAGCACCGGGAGCACCCAGTGTCTGCTCAGCACTGTTCTAAAATTACCTCAGAATCTCCTAAAGCTTTCTGCCTGCAGTTCCTCTTGGGTAAGACAGTGACTGCAGATAAGGGGCCTGGCTCAGTGTGGGGTGCTAACAGTCCCTGGGAGATTTAATGCTGCATTTCAGTACCAGCCCACGGAGCACGCAGTGAAACCTCCTCGTTAAGCTGCTCTGTGATAAATCAGCGCTAAACTATAATTGCAATTTGCTTTTCAAGAACACCCATTTCTCAGAAGTCTATAAAAGTTCAAGCTGAACATCAACGAAGCCAAATTTTGCACTTCAGCCCCTTTGTTTTTTGGATTCGAACTATCGCCGATTACCTTCCTTATATGCCTCTGACATTTATGAGATCTATAGCCAATGTGTTGTGTGCCTTTTGGCAGGAGCACAGCATTATTCACACCACAGATACCACTTTCTGTAATAACTCAGTGAGGGGAAGGTGTAAGCAAGGCAGCCTGGCCTATCTGCAAAGAAAAATAATGTATTGTCCTCTTCTATGCTACAAAAAAAACCTGTGGTTTTTTCTACTCACATCTAAAACGGGAGCTTTGGGAGACAAAGGTCTCATTTTAAGCTCCATACCCCCTGAGAGTATGGAGAACAATCTCAGAGGCATGAAGGGGAGAAAAAAAAAAATTATAGCTAGCTCTTTCTGTCCAATTCTGTCATTTGCTATCACTGCCAGACACACCTGCCCTGTGTTTCTGGGATCACATCTCATTAGCCTGGGTTCCACACATGCCTGGGGTAATCAGCACTCTGCAGAGAGCCCATGGAGCACACGGCACAGATTGCTGTTGGAAGAAGGGAGCCATTTGGAAGCTCATTTCTGAAACAGATGTGAACAGTTTTTCTCCCAAGGCTCAAAATGCAATGATGTCCTTGGCATTTCCTTCCTCACCAAACACATGCCCCCAGGAGCAGCCTTTCTGCAAAGCAGACCTGGCCAGGTACAGCCTGATCTGCCAACAGGGTCTTGTAGATTCTCTGGTAGAGATTTGGAATCATGCGCCCCCGGGACCGGTTTCATTGGCAGCCAGATCCTGATTTCGCTGTGGCAGCACTGAGCTCTGGGACAGACATCTGGGCCATTTACCCAGCATGAAAACAGGGAGTGCTCTCCTGGTGGAAAACTGCAGCTTACAGAAGATAAGTGCAGCTACACGGGTAGCTGAGAAATGAGAGCCGGATGGTGGATTCCCGTTTCGGAAAAGGCTCTCTGGGGAACATTTTAGTGGAAGAACCATATGCTCTTCTTTCATATCGAGTTCTTGCCACTCTAGAGTGTCAGAAAAGGGAGCTGTGCAGGTTAGCACGATGTACCACTCTTGCAAGAATGATGTGGTACTTTAGAAATGTACATATTGCTGCAGGGCATGTAGGGATGAAAAGGGACACTGAGAAGAAAAAAAAGGACAGTTAATTGGATTGAGATGGTATTTGGAGAGAATAATTAATCAACACAAGGTAAATTTCACCACTGGCATTACTGCATCCCTTAGCAGTGGCAATTTTGTCACTTTGGATAACAGAACTTAGTTTTGGCAGTGTCACCTTCCAGTGCTACTGTACTTAGAGGTGACTTCTGTGAACTTCTTGTTTCCAGAATACAAACTGTATGCTTCATCCTTTTCAGTCCATTGTTTCCCTTCTCCATTAGTACCTTAGCAAACTTAGTAGGACAAGAGCCTACTGAAGCTTTGAGCTTATTCTCAGTGCACATCCAGCCAGTCCTTTCTGCAGGCACTTGTTATTTAAATATGTACGTCTCATTTTCAAAATTTAATTGAGAGAACTTTGCAGCAATAACAGTATGCAAAGTACATGTATGCAAAGAAAATGGACTGTTGCCATACTGCAAATAAATCAGTCAACCCAGTCAGCTGTGTCAAGAAAAACGTGGTTTCTATCTTCATTAGCTCCAGTATCTGCTTATAAAAGAGATCAAACCAATGAGTTCTACTTAGAAAACAAAACAAAACAAAACGGGGGGGAGAGATATTTATTTTAGCACCGACTTTCTGATTGCTAGAGAAATAAGTGTTGAAGAATTGATCCATGCCATGATGAATATTTTAATGGGCACTCTTCTAGTTTGTACTGCAGACAATTTCACCTCTAAGAAGTTAAAAGCTAAATTGCATAGTAAGCCAGCAGAAGCTGGGAGATCACAGTGGAGTTTCCAGATCTGCTTAGGTTTTGTCTACCACAATGGAGCAGCATTTTTCACTTCTGCTCAATATTTGTCATCCATTAAATCTGCTTGGGAGGTTAGTCCAGCAGTTCACACACACTCCATCTGGTCTCACAGAATGCTGCATCCCTTGGTGACTGGTAAAGCCAAGGAAATCGAACAGTGACTAGATTGTGTGGCTTCAAACAGTGCAGAAACACATGTAATGCTAAGTTACATCCACTTAAGTCTACCCTCTGCAATACAGTGTAAAATGGGAATGAGTGGCTTATGATGCAAGAATCGAAATGATGTATTTGCAGCTCCCCTGTAACAACCCAAAGACACTTTTACCTTTCCTGAGGAATTATAATCCCCTCACATACCCATCTCAGGGCCTCTCATTGAGAGTTCCCTGGCAGCATTTGAACCTGTGTTCAGCAGTCTGCATAAACCAAGCAGGTGGGAACACACTCCCAGAGGGGTAATAAATAGGCCTTCCTGTGTTTTAATTATGGAGAAGAGAACAAGGTATTCTGAGAGATGATGGCAGACTGCATTGATGGTTTCTTTGATGGAAGCCTGTCTTGGTGAATGGAGTGTCTTTCAGTACAGTGGAAATAATGAGCTCCCTAGTGTAGGCTCAGCTATTTTTAAGAAACCATTTTCTTTCTGCTGCGCAGTTATCAGCCAAGATACACCAATCCTTTCAAACAAGGCTCAGGGTAAAAAAAAAGAACAGCTGGAAATGCATGGCAGTCCAGTCTATCATTATGGACAATGAAACAAACTGTGCCAAGCAGCACTTAACTCTGATTCAGAAATCCCACAATTTCATCAACAAGGCCCTTTACAGTCACAGGCAGCCCAGGTTTCATACACACACAAGTGCAGCCCCATCATCAGCTTCATGAACCTTCAGATTCACCCAACACTTTCCCCTGGACACTGAGCCCCTGCCATGACTCCACCAGGGTACCTTCAGCTGAGGCTTCGTGATTTAGATTCTTCTGCTGGATTCCCAAATCCTGTCATCACAGCTCAGCTCTCAGCCACAGTTCCAGCCTTCCCACAATTTATTTAGGACTTCCCTTCTCTCCAGGGACCATTGGGCCCTTCTGGCTCAGATTCCTTTAGAAATACTTTGCCAGGCAGCTCTCACTAGATACTGTTTGACCCCAGCCTATCTTAAACCAAGAGTTTCATCAAGACATCAAGACTTTCATATGATACACAGCTCCATGTATGCCACATATTTCCCACAGATGCCAGGTTAAGGAGATAACCTCTGGTTCAAGGGTTGAGTACTTGTTATCCCAAAAATCAGATTCCTCCATTGACAGGCCCAGTGTAACCCAGAGCAAAGGCGATTGCACACTGGAAGAACAAACCAACACCAGTGCCAGGGCAATGTTTCTTGCAAGTGGTAAAATTACAAGCAGACAGGAACAGAAATGATTAAGCACTGAAATGAATACTGACCAGAATAAAACAGGCTAAGAAAATGAACATCACATTCTAATTATGAGAAGGAAATAACTTTCAGTAATAGCATAGCCTTAATTAACCCCCACAAAAAAAAAAAAAAAAAAAAAAAAAGCAGCAGTAAAATAAGACAAAAGCAAAAACTGCAAATCAGAAGTTAAGTAATATTTTCCTGGAGATAATAGGTGGGTTTGCCCCCTCTTCCTTTCCATACCCTTGAATATAATATACTCCCTAAAATTACTCCAAACCTAATTCTCCTCTGGAATGAATCAGCATTGATGCTGTGACTTCAAAAGCAGATGTACAAACCAGAGACCTAATGCTGAAACTTAAATGGGGGGGGGAGGGGGGGGAGGGGGAGTTAAAGGAAAAGGTCTTCTCTACTATCATTACTCTTTCGTGAGCAATCTCTGATTCCTGCAAATTTATTCATTATTTGAAAGCATTTCCCAAATAGTCAGCATGAATAATTTCCAGACTTTGGGCAGTTCACTAAAATGTCCATTTCAGCAGATGCAATTCAAGACAGGCACTTTTGCAGCACATTTCTGCTTCTGCTTCGCCACCGGAAATGTTTCAGCAGGGCTGTAATGAATGACAAGGAGAGAGGCAGTGCACATCCAGCACAGGCTGCTGTATTTTCAGGAAATGGGGAATATTCTTCAGGGAAACCAGACACAAAGATGAATTTCTTATACCCTGCAAGCATCCTCAAATATCATAAGCAAATTATTCATGAGCATAATTGAGAGGGATGTGGTGAACTCAGCTGCATCTTTCAGTCAGAGCTGGAACCCTCTGTCAAAGGCCTGGCCTCAGTATGTGAATGACTGAGTAGAGCTCATTAGCCTGAGTTATAATAAAAGGTAAGATTAGATTATGAAGTTCTTAATTAACTATAAATCTCTCTCACAATTCTCTGCTTCTAAAGTACACAAGGTCTACAAAGAGGTGGCCAAATACCAGAGTAATCCCTTAAGACTGACAGCCATGCTTGGACAACCAGTGTGCACCTGCAGGACCACAGCTCTGCATCCCCCGGGACTGTAACTCCAGGAAAAACCTGGAAAACCTGTTTTCCCCTGCACAGCTGCTCCAGTTCAGAAACCAGGAGGATGTAAAATTGACCAGACTAAACCCATGAGTCCAAACTTGACTCAGATTTCCCATGAGTCAAAACGTGCTCGTATTTCAAAAAAAAGGAAGGAGGAGGCCACGTACAAGGCTGCCTTCAGCTGCCACTCACCAAAGATGGATGCATTCATTTATTTCAGGGAAAACCTCCTGTAGGCCCTGCCCTCAGCAGATTATCCTATAGATCACAACTTTGAAATTACTACTTGGCCTGAATCTTTTTAACCAAGTCAGCCTGAGGAATCATTCACTGAAAATCATTAAAATTTGGAGAAACTAATAAACCCTACCAGGGGGGTTTGGTAGCCTCAGCTCCGTGGGCTGGTTTCCACAACTGCCATAACTCTAAGAGGAACATTTCTCCATCTAACCAAGCCAGTGCTGTGGAATTGTGCTCATCCAGCAGCATCTTGGCACAAAAATCTTTCCCAATATTGAAGAGATCGCCAGAATCTCTTTGCTGGTCCATACTTGGTCCAACCGCAGTTTGGAGGGGAAGAAATTGGCACTGTACTGGCTAACTCTGTGGGGGCATAACACCCAACACACCCTGTACATCTTCTCACTCACTTTGTGGTGAGAATTTCACTGCTCACAAGACAGACCAAAGCCCACGTGCAAACCCAGCATTTACCCACATTTTTTCTCACTCAGTCAAGACCGTTCACCTCCCTGACAACGCAGGACGCACAAGTTTGATGGATTATAGTCCCCACCGTGGGCAGAACGGGATTTCGCTCAGGTACAACACAAGTGAAGCCCGTCAGAGAACTGCCACAGGACACTGAGTGCTGCTGACAGCCGGAGCCCCCGCGGTTGGCATTCCCGACGCTCGGCTCAGGCGCCGGCCGCGTCTGACAGCTGGAGAATAACAACCAGGGAGGGAGCCTGCCAAATCAGCCTGGGCTGCCTCAAATTAGACTGGACTGACTCCCTCTCTCCCATCCCGAGGACAACACCAGAAATTTGAGCTGTACGTTCTGAAATGGAGCTGGAAGTAAATATGAAATGGGCTCCCAGGGGCCTGAGTAGTTTATGCACTTGGTCTTAGCACTTCTTTCCAGCTGTCACTTAAGCAGTGCTTGTGCTGAGTGCAGATAAAAGTTCTTTCTTCAGTATCCAAAGACTCCTTGATTGCTGTTAGGGAGCCTGATGCAGGCTGTGAGGAGGATGGAGAGACAGAGCTGAGAACAGAGGAGTGTCTCACTCCCCACATGTATTGTTTGAATTTATTTGTTTACCACTATCCAAACCTATGGCAATTAGCAATAAATTTAAATTAGTTTTCTCCAAGTCGAGTCTGTTTTGCCCATGATGGTAAATACCATTTTTCTTGATCACAAGATTTTCTGTTTTATTTTCTCCCTACCATCATCCTGCTGAGGGGGAGTGAGAGAACAGCCTGGCAACCAGCCAAGGGTCAACCCACCACTGGAATATATCAAAATCCACTGCTTAGTCTCATGTATTTCAGATAAGGGGATTTAGATGAAGGCTTTCTAAAACTGGGGAAAATAAGGGAGACAGTGGCAGAGTGCACAGGAGAAAATTCCATCTTGAGATGTCAAGATGCTTTACAGAGATCAGAAAGCACATTATACCTGCCTTTACAGGGTCCACAGGGGCAAAAATAAGAACAAAATAACAGCATCCTGGGCCCACCCAGTCATGTTTACAACCTATGAAGCTCTGTTGCTGCTAATACACACGAGGACCGTGAACACTGAAAGTTAACACATCTGGTATCTCCTTGACAGACTTGCAGTAGGGAAATACAGCTCTAACATCTAGTTTGGGGTTAGGCACCCAGCTGTCAGGAAGCACAGTCAAGACACACTTGTGTGGAATGAAATTGCCCACAGCTCAGTCTTCAGAGGCATTTCCGAACTTCCCCTTTGTCAAAGCAAACCGGTTCTGTATGTTTTACAAAGCTTCAGCACTATGGAATGGAAAGTAGAACGAAGAAGAAAAATAAAAGCCAAAATATGAACCCTGTTAAAGAGGGGAAATTGTGCTTTGTGAAACAGATGGGTTTTTTATGTTAGAAAATGGTTTGAGGTGAAGAGGTACGTTAATCTTACATAGGATGCACAAGTAATGGAGGAACCAGTGCTCCTGCTGGTCAGTGGGAACAGCAGAGGGTCCACAATGTCATTGGTAAACAATGTTATTACCTGAGATATGTATATTTTAGGTCCTGACAAACAAAGTTTAATGTCCCATAGGATATGAAAACAAATGAAGGAAGAGCTACATCAAGGTCCAGCAACAAAGTGAGCATGGAAGAAGCACAAACATTGCTGGGCTAGAGAGAAAAAATGAAGCTTAGAGTAACAAAGTGTGGTTAGCACAGCTGATGCTCAGTAAATTCATTGGCACAGCTGACATCCACTGCATTGCCATCTAGATGGAGGGTCTGATGAAATCAAATTGGGATCCTGAGCACTGAAGAGCTCCACACAGTGAAAGAGACACCCAGGCAATGAGACAGTTGCCTCGTGGTCCCCCATTCTGTCATGCTGAGAGCCAGGTGCATTGCTGCTGTCAATAGAATACCTCACTTTAAGGTATGCACTCCCTGGCTCTGCTTGGGGATGTGCTGGGTTTGCTGGGCAGGATCCCATCCCTGCTTTGATTTCTTCAGCCCTTGGCTGGGCTAAGACACAACGTGATGAGAAACCTGTGGTCTGCAAGAGGGACGGAAGCACAAAGCTTCAAAGCACAGCTCCCACCCAGCTCTGCAGGAATGAGGTATTTCTGTTCAGGGTGACCAGGACTTCAGAAATGTTTTCTTCCATTTTTCAAAAGGAAAATTCTGCTTTTTAACTACAGTGTTTTCAGCCTGCCCTGTGGAGAGGAACAGCTGTGCTCAGACCTTTGCCTTTCTCTAGCCAAGGATTGCTATCACCCAGAGCTGCAGCATCAAGGAAGCCATGGAAGGCTTTTGAAAGATAATACTGCACTTTTAAAGCCTTGAAGCATCATGCTGAGAAGGAAGCAGGTCACCTTTGTTACATCTATCACAGGTGTAAGCTATGTTCCCTGCAAGGGAGGCAATTCTGTGGGCACAGGCTCCTATGTCTGTGTCTATTTCTAAAACAGCTACAATGCAGATGCCAGAAAGACACTTCTCTGCAGCAGTCACCATGTTATAAAATTTGCTTTGTTAGTAGGAAACCAAGTCCATCCTAGGAGCCTGCAATTGAGCTTGAAGACTTTTCTCCTGTCTGTGCTGGCCCCTCCATGCTGTTCTGTATCACCACACAGCAGCGACTGCTGGCACAGTTTGTTCCTATTGCTGCAGGGGCTTCAGAGCAGAAGAGAACTGAGCCCATTAACTTAATTCTTCTCTCACCCAGACCAGTCTGATCCTCCCTCCCACTACACCTGTGGCATCATTCCCCTCAAGCTCAAATCTGCAGGTGTAATTCCTACGGAGCTTTATCAACAGCTATCAACTTCCTCCTATGAGTTTCTAAGCCTTCCATTGACTGCTAAGGCAACAGGATTCATCACTATTTCTCTCCTTAATATATATAAAAAAAAATATTGCTCCTGTCACTTTGCAAATGCTTCAGCTGGCCCCAGCTCCATGCCTTCACTCTTCCTGAGCTGAATCCTTGAGAAGTTGTTGATTGTGACTACAGACCTCCTGGCACACAACCAAATTTCTTCTTTTCAGTGTTTAGAGCCTGCCCAGCTGCCAACTCCGCTTTCCATGTACACATAAACAAACGAGCTGCTGAGAGCGTTTTCAGCCTGTTATCACTGTATTGGGTGTTCCACACAGAGAATACTGGAGCAGCTACAACTCACACTCCTTTATTTAATATGTATCAATGCCAACCAGTATCTAATGGACGTAATGATTGAATACTGACAGGCATATTTCTCCAGCCTAGTTCTCCTTTGGCAATAATGCCTGACCAAGATTGATGACTCTAATACCAAAGCAGGCAGTTTGTTTGTTTCTTCTATAGGCTTCATTTTTCAAATAGCCTCAGACTCCCCTTCCCTCTCTCCCAAAGAAAAAGGGAATGGAAAATTGTGGTGACTACTGAGACACCTGTACAAGTACAGCTGCTGTCTCCTCAGGCCACCAAACCACAAAGGTCAGATTCACTAAGGCGCTAACTGGGTTTATTCTGGCGTAATTCACATGGTTTTATATCAGGATCAAACTGGTGTGTCACAGTGACACATGCAGCTCCCTGGGTGAGGATTCAGTCACTGGAGTGGAACGAAACCTGAGCAGGTCTGATCGGATCACAACAGGCACATTTCACACACACTTACCAAGTGCCCACACAAGATCCAGGCAGTGCTCAGGAACAGGAGCTCAGCAGCACAAACAAAACGAACAAAAGAGACTCCACAAGCAAGGCATGGTTTTCCTTTTTGCACTGTCTTGAGGAATCAGCAGCAGATGCCAAGGACATCAGAATAGCAAGGAAAGGTTGACGTGCAAAGCTAAGCTGGGAGCCATTTTACAGCAGGGAGCAAGGCTATAGTGTTATGTGGCTCAAAAATAAGACAATTAAAGTTGTCTTGCCTAAGGACAACTCACTGGGAGGCAAAGTGCACTGCTGCATGCTGCAGATGACACCTGGAAAAAGAACAGAAAATGGAAGAAAGCTCTAAAACAGGAACTCAATGGTATATTCTGCTGTTTAAGGAGAAACCCAGAAACAATGTAGTTGTAGATCAGCCCTCCTGTGCTTTTGTCAAGAATGCTTTGGACTTAGCCTACTGCTTAGTTCTGTTGTTCAATCATTTGCATTTTTATATGCTTTTTACAGAGGAGTCACCTGTGTTTTGGGGTACATTAAAAAAATTAAGGTGCAGGTTTTGTTCCTTACTGGCACAACAGACCCATACAAGGGAGATGCTCAAGGCCTGGACACAGGGATGTGGCAATACTTAGAGAGGTGGAATTTCCTGTAACCCGTAAGCACAAACAGCCTCTCCCTAAAATTTCCTGAGTCCCATTTCCATGAGATCTTAGAAAGCAGCAGTACTTGTACTTCACAGCAAAAGGCAAAAAGCAATTGTAGAGATGAGTCCCCAAAGGGATCTTTGCTCATCCTTAGCCTAGAGAACTTCTCGCTAGTCTATTACACTGTTCCTAATTTGAGGCAACGTGTGCTGTACAGGAAAGGTTAAACAGGACTGATCAGCAGGAGAAAGTGCATTTTACACTGAATTAGGTAAGGCTAAACAGGAGCCAGCAGCTGTTAAACCACGCATCTATACTATAGTGACCCCATATGCTTCTCACAAATCCTGTCCTGAGGGAAGCATCACCACACACCCACACACCTGAAAAAGCTCACAAAGTATCACTACAGCTGCATCTTCAAACATGGACCCCTTTAATTCTTGAAGAGGCAAGACAGATTTCATTCATTCTTGAGGACCTTGAGCCATGATTCTCAGTCATACATCCCCAATACCATTACCAACACCTTTCATTCAACCCTCTGATTCTGCTCCATTTTTGTCTCAGTTCCCACCCCCCCCCGCCCAGTTCCACCAATAATTATTGAAAAGGCCTTAAAAAGCCCACAAGCCTGTAATCATAAACTACAGATTAGGCAAAGGTGATTTAAAAAGTCTGGATTGAGTGCAAGGACATTTGGTAAATGTCAATTAGAAAACACAAGAGCCACAAAAAAATCCCAGACTTTTATTGCTCTGAAGCACCTTTTGCTCTCTGTAATACCTAAATCTAACTCATCCTCTTCTCACTTTATTGGGAGGTTTTTCTCAGAGCAAAGGTGTCTTTGAGCAACAGTAGATCAGCCAGGAATAAAGTCTTACTGGAAAAGAATCTGAGAGAGGTTAAATGCTTGGAAAAGGGGCAGCAAAGTAGGAGATGCACCATTAAAATACAAATACACAGAGTACCTTCTGCAGACACTGGAAAGAAAACCAAAGCAAGTTGTCACTATGTTATGTAGTACTGTGGTTGTCAGGATGCTCCAGTGAACAGCTCCAGAAACACGATGGACATTCTCACGTGACCTCCACAGACACACAGGCACATGTGCATTCTTACATAACCATCTTCATACATGGATGAATTCTGAATTTTAAGGTTTGAAACCAAACTAGCAATGATCTTAAAAACCAAGCTAAAACATTTTTAAAACTATGAATTTAAATAGCAGATCAAAACCTCTTGTCCCAGCATCCACAGCATTTGCACCTCAGAGATCACTTGTATGTGTAAGATTCTGGTTTTCCTTTCAGCTTGGGACTTAAAAAAAAAAAAAAAAAAAGTCTTTTCTTTCACATTGTGATAAAAGACAGTCATGAAACACCACAGCTTCTAGAGGGTTTTATATACCATGAACTTGAACTTATTCTTAATTATTCATGTGTATAGCATGTGCCAAGGGCAGAAAGATTAAACAATTTAATAAGCCTATTTTTAATTTATAACCTAGATCAGGCAAAACTTTGCTTGGATGTGCTCCTTCTCCAGGTGCATCCAGGAATTTGTTGCTAGCAAAACACATAAATAGCCCAGTGCTGCAAAACACAACAATCAGCATCTACAGTATTTGATAAAAATGTAATAGTGAGAACATAGAGGTTCACAAGTCACTGAGGAGAGTGACTTGGATGATGTCCTGCAGTGCTCTGGTCAAAAGCAAATGCATGAAAAGAGACTGACAAACTGACTTCTGTCAGCTTAGGTAGGAGTGAGGAACTGAAAGGACTCGAGAGCAGCACAGCACTCTCAGGGAGCAAACTGAAAACAGAGTTTTAGTATTTGAACCATTTCACATTAAACAGAGCCTAGGCCACCACTCGTGTTTTTCAGTTCCTTAGATACAAATTTCCAAATGAACAAATGCAGCCGAGGAACACAGACAATGTAAAGAGATCTTGCTGCCTATCAAAGGCACACACTCATGGTGGTTTTATTCTTTACTTCATAAATGCTTGGCTCAAATTCAAGATGAGTTTTTCTCAGAGCAGTATGAAAGTCTCTAATGTTTCTTGTCCTTCGATATTTGGTTTGCACGCAGAGCCTGACAATATCTATGTGGGTAATTCACAAGAGTAATTCTGCATCATTACAGCTCCTATTTACTTCTACAACAGCAGCACTAGGGTATTGTTGCATAACAGAGACCCTGCACAGCCCTACAGTGTCTAAAACTTACCAAATCCCTCAGAAAATCCTGTTAGAGCAAAGAGGTTCAGATTATCATAAACACAATAAAGGGTAAAGAGCCACTATGAAATGCATGTCAAGGGACATCATGCAGGTAAGGTGGTAATTATTGGTATAGATCACAACTTAAAATCATTTCAAACCACACTTTCTTTGAAAAATAAATATTTATCAGCAGACCTCCAAACTCTGGTCAATACACTAAAATTATCAGTAATTGCCTTATATTTAATAGATGTCACAGAAGTGGGTCTTGAAGATACAGCTCTCATAAAATAAGAATTTTTCCCTCAAAAAGCTGTTTCATATTTGAAATAACTTACAAAATATGGGGGATTTCAGGATCCCAGATCTCCAGGTCCTGAGAGATGCCTCGCTGTTGGCCTCTCACATGGCAAAATAAACTCTGATATATTCTAGTCCCTGTCCAATCTGATTCAGCAGGCTTGCCCTCTGCCCACCAGGGCAGGTGGTGCATGTCACTGGGAACTGTAACTCATGGAATAACCGGTTTCTTTGAGGTCCTTGGAAGCACTGTTACTATTCTTGGGATATTTTCTACAAGCCCTTGCTAAATGATCCATATCCTCTGCTGCAGCTAAACAACAATTGATTTTTCTGTTCTTTCTAAGCACTGTCCCGTTGCCAACATATATTTCTCATTTAAGTTCCTGGAGCATTTTGTTGCCTCTCCAGCTTAATCTTGCCTTTCCATAAACTTACTTTATGAGCCTCCCCATCTGTTCCTGAGATGTGTGTGCATGTTGTGTGTATCTCTCTCTAGCTATTACCCAGACAGGTGTGTGTTTGCTGACTGCACAGCATGTACATGCAGCCTGTCAGGAAAATGAGATTCTGAATTGGCTTCACTGCTGATCCTGCTCCCTGTTTAATACCTGTGACCACAATGAATCGTGTTGGACACCCAGCCTTCTCCTTACTGAATCACAGCCTGCAGCACTCTCCCTGGTGCTACACAGATTGTTTTGAGATTACAAACTCTTTGTGTGCATTAGGACTCAATTTCTGACCCACTCCTATTGTGAATTTTATGCTGATAGTAAAGCAGGTGGTTAGCATCACATTCCTTTTCATCTGTTTGGCAAAACCTGCAATACTGAAATACTGAGTGAGGAATCACTGCACTGCCCAACCCTCCTGCCTGATACTAGTACCTTAGGGAGCTGCATCTGACACAATTAAATAAAGGTCAGGCCTAACTGGGTTTGGCTCTGAATAAAATGGATTCTCTACCTCCTTGAAAAAAAAAATTAATAAGTGGCCATAGCACTAACAAAGAGCCTCATATTGACATGTCCCTGTTGCCAGGGTTTGAAACCAGCCCTGCTGTGGGTAGCAGCTCAGTAACTGCACAAAGCCTCAGGAGCAAGATCAGGTTGCAAGGGCTGCTTCGTTATTGCAAAAAGCACATGGTGCAAACCCATGGCTTATTTTAGTGTTCTTGGCATGGCTTTGGGGACTCTGGTTAGCTGAAGACAGAAGCAGCCAGGTATCTTCTGCTCGAACCACTGGCCCCACAGGCAGGGCTCTGTGCCTGTAGCCATCCCATCATGTCCTCACAGCACTGTGCTTGTCACATTTCTGGACAGGTTTAAAAAGGAGGTACATAAAGCTCTTGTTTCACAGAACCATCACACGAGCACCCCAATGTCACGAAGCAGGATGGAGGATTCATTCTGCATGCATACCAAGGGTTAAAACACATCACCAGGTTTTGTGTCTTTTCCTGCCCTTTGGTGATTTTTCATAACAGAGGATGTGTTTCTCTTCTTAGGTCCTCAGCTGGGAATTTCAGCTCTCTAAGCTGCTGCTGTTGCAGGGACCTATGACCTCCAGCATGCCTTCAGGCCCTCCTGCTCTTTTCTTACAGCACACCATAGCTGTAAGCTTGTGATTTTTATTTCAAGTCTTAAAGTTGTGCAGGGAAGTATTTTGTGCTTTATCACTGTAGGAAGCCATGGAGGATGAACTCTTTCAGACACTGCATTTACCCCCACCCCCATCTCTTTCCAAACTTGTCTTTCCATGAGTTGAAAGACGCTCTCAGTTGGAGTAAAGAGCTGAAAAGAAAATCCATTTCCTCTGAGAGTTTGCAGGCCAGCGTGTTTTTCTAGGAGGCGAGCATTCCTCTCCCTGAAGATGAAACACCAGGATGACCAGCAAATGTAATTTAATCATCAGGGGAACACATTACAGCTCAAAAGCACCCATGTACTCGGAGGTCAGGTGCCCACTTCACCAGATCTAAGCAGAGTGGGGTTAAGGCTTCAGGGAAGACACTTTCCAGCGAGTACCTGTACAAAAGTACTCCTGGAAGTACTGAAACAGGACAATTAAACACAGCACAGGGTTCAAGTGCTGGAGACCGTATTTAAGTTCAAGTATTCCGTGCTTCAAAACAAAGAACTTACCTGCCCTAGAAAGGGCAAGATCCAGCCTGTGCCTGGCATTCAAGGCAAGCGCTCTTAAGCGAGCACTTCTGGATCCACTCATGCTCATATTTAATTTTTCTTTTAAATTTACTGCAGAGAAAAAACTTGCAAAGACACACAAAAAATGTCTTTACTTTGCTACAAGATACATCTTCCAGAGACTTTCTGCCACTGCCACAGCCCCTGTGCCAGGCCACGTGTCCCCAAGAGATGTGGGAGCATCTCTCTCACTGACATTGCTCAAATTAAAAGCCAGGGGGTAAATAGGAAAGGGAGGGAAGGCCATCAAACTAAAAGGTTTGTTTTGCTGTTGGTTTTTCCCACCCTCCCCCCCCCACAACATTATTAAATAAAAAGCCTAAAGACTACAGCTTGCATAATTTAACATGCCTGTAAACATGGAACATGCATAATTGATGTTAAACAACATGCTAATCACCTCATAATGTGAATAGGGGGACAACCTACCCTCAGTTTATGTATAAGTAACAAGATGGAAGCCTGCTGAGCTCTGTATAATAGGTTTCCCCCCCGCCTTACATTTGTGTCTCAGCATGATGGTAAACCACAGCTTAGGCAGGAAACCTGATGTATTATTTATGCCAAGCTTTGAACTGAAATGCTTTTCTCTGTGTTACATAAATATATATATTACTCCTTCAAACACAGTGATTGATTCTGCTAGGTCACTGTGAGAACACACTCCCTGCTACAATGGAAAGGGAACGCCAGTGGCAGGTGAGGTGCTGCTCCCTGAGTGCAGAACAACAGACACAGTCCCAGACCTGTTCCCATTCCTGTAGCTGCTCTGGGAACTTCACAGAGGTCTGAAGAGTTGTACAAATGCTGCCACCACAGGGGAGCACTACAAGAGATGCCTGCATGGATGTCCTGTGATCTTTCACCTCTGCCAACTTTACATTACTGAATCCACTGGGAAGCAATGCACCCTGCTGCAGCCAGAGCACAGCAGGAGCTACAGGGATGCCATAAAGCCACGAGCTCCAGGATGCTGAGAGCAGGGACAGAGCTCCTGTTGACTCCAGAAGGAACATTAATAATCTTAGGAGCAAATTTAACAAGAATCTTATCACATTTTGTTTTCACAAGGTGATGCAGCTGGAAGCTGAGTTGAGCTAAGAGGTATTGAGCACAACACAGCAATGAGTCCACAAGTGCCTTCCATCCAGCTAACACAGTATGTACGACTTTTGCCTTGTCAGAGGTCTGGCTTTAATTAAAATCAATCTTAAATAATTTATATGGCATTTCATTAGATGCATGCTGAGTTAGACCAGGGCACTATCAGTACAAATAGATGTATCCAGTATACGAGGTGGGGAGCTGAGGTCACAACAGCGCATTTTGGTTTCTCCTTTTTGGAATCTGTTGTTTAAAGAGAGAACACCAAATAATCTCTAACCTTGCCCCGGGCAGACCAGCTCTCTCCCATGCAATATGTTAGGCAGATAATTAAAAGACTACAGGTAGCCACAAACAGATGCAAGGCATTTTGTTTTAATGCCAGAGCTGTTTCACCAGTGGCAATTTAGAAATTTGACATGAGTCCCAGCATGCCCAAATTGTGCTCTCAGCTGAACAAGAGGTAAATATTTAATGCTGGAGGGAATAAATAAAATTTGAAAAAAAAAAAAAAAGAGAGGAAAAAAAGGTTGTATGAAGTAAGAGATGTGAGTAAAAGCCCTAAGGGAGGCAGCCAACATAGCCAGGAGCCAGGACCAGCTGTACTGGAAAGAAGTGATTTTTCCATCTCTGAAGGTATCAGCATCCCTTTAGAGTGAGGCCATACTGCTGGAAAAGCTAATTGTGGAAACACTAACTCCAGGCTCATTCCCACTGCCCACTCTGTTCATATTGGGGTAAATCCCCTTTAACTTGGCTCACTTGGACTTCAACATCTTGAGACATGAAATACTGTATTTTTACTCATTTGAGGAATTTTGGTGCAGGTGAGTTCCAAGGCTCTTGCACAAGTCCTTGCACCAGCACCTGTGAGGAGTTTACCCCCAGAGAAGGCTCCAGGAGGAGCAGGGGCAGCACGGGGCTCACAGCAAACCCCTGCCATTGCCCAGCCAGCGAAAGGGACAGAGTGAGCACACGTGAGGGAAAGACGGATCACAGGGAGGGAGCTTGGTGCAAGAATTACATCACTGGGAATGAAATCCATCTCCCAGCCAGATGGAGCCAAGTTTGTTTACGAGCCTGAGCTGCAATACCCACTCGGTCCATCTGGCTGGCGCTGAAGGGAAGTCCTGCCAGCAGATACCCTGGAAGGACCATTCTGCTCCAGCTTCCATTTCATCATTCCATGTAAACCAGCGTGCTATCCACCCTGGTGGGGAGGGTATCATGGAGAGGAAACACCAAGCTATGAAATGCAGCACTCTCTTCCTGATTAATACTAATGACTAAACAAATTGGAGTCTCTTGAGCAAACCCTGCCAAATTTCTGCAGTCTCTGCAAAGACTCACATTATACAAAGGTTACTTTACAACCCTCTTACCACTTGCTGATGCCTTATCGTGGCTGTAAATTGAATTAACACATCCAGAGCCCTGCAGCACTGCCAGGGGATTTAGAGGTCTCAAGATCAACAAGAAGGTTTTATTGGACTACTGTTTTTCCTGGAACAGTGAGGGCATCCTGACCATAACCACACTGATGCTGATGAGGGAAGATACAACACTGGACATTGTGCTGCATAGTGCTGAGAGCCTTTAGGAGATTGCTCCCACAGAGACAATAACAAGTAGCCAAGTAGGAAAAAACCCCCAAATACTTGTTGCAATGTGTTGCTGACAATAAGGAACAGGGAGTACCTTGGCTCATATTCATGCATCAAATGAGATGCTGGAAGGCCACCATGAAGATAAAATATGTACTAAATATCTTTACATGCAGAGAGCATTGCATATTATTCCAAACAAGTTTTCACGGTTCAAACACCTGGTCTAATTACCAATAACGAAACTCAGTGAAGGCACCCAAAATGCATCCTCAGCACTGGTGCCACAACTTTGTTCATCTCATTTCTCTTAAGTGATGCAAGCATAAGATCCCAAATTAAACAGAATGAACTGAACAGTTCAACATTTGATGTGAAAATTGCCTCTCAGTTCAGAGGGGAAAATAAAAACAAAGCAAGACCCTTAAGAAGGGTAAAGGTGATGATTATTGCTCTTCCTTCAGCAGAGCCTGGCCGTCTCCACTGTGGGTGCAGCGAAACTGCCCTGTGGAAGAGGCGGTTCCCAGCACACAGACAGGGTCTGTGGGACAGCACCGTCATCTAGTGGGCATCCGGGAGAGCGTTCACACAAACTCCTCCTGCTGTGGGACACCCGCAGTGCTCTGATCGGGGACCACACGCTGGGGAACCAAGCTCAGAGTCCCCTGGGCAGACCCTCCCGAGAGAGTCACTCGGCTCCTTATCGCCTGCATCCTTATCGCCACCCAGTACAGAAAACAGCTCCCTCTGGACCTCCAGACAATCAGTCTCGACAGGTTTTCAGGTATAGAGCTGCCTCTATCACAGCCTCACCTACTAAGTCTCAGGTATTTCTTTTTGGCAATCAATAGAAAGACTCATGTTGAATAAGGGTGAAGAGTTCAGGCAGGAAAATCATTGACACACGTACCAAGAGGTTTGTGGCTAATTAAAGCTGCCACAGTACACCAGCCTTAGAGATCACCTATTAGTACTACTGCCCTCTTCAAAAGAAAGCTTCCTAATAAAGCAAGGAACTTTTAGTGACACTAATCCGTAACTAAATTCTGTTTTGAAAGAAAACACTGAAACCACCAAAGGTTGCAATTACTCTCGAATCACAGTGTTTGGATCTGCATCCAGATGTCACTCTCTGTCCATCACCAAATCCATCAGCTCTTCTCCAACCCTGTTCCTAAGACAATACTGTCACCTGGCCCTGCCTTTAGGCTACTAAGCATTGGACCTTTCTTCCAAGAGGATGCTTAGCAGCAGAGTGTCCTACAGAAGCTACAACACTTCTCAGTCTCTGATGTGCTGCATCAAGCTCCTGTTTTAAAGTTGAGCCTCTGCTGTCAAGACATCTGCCTAATTTTGAGTTGTGGGATTTTTCTTCCACATTCCCATTCATCTCATTGTCCTAGCAGTCCCTCTTTCAGTTTTATATCCTCAGCAAAATTTCCCTCTATAACACAGTTTGCCCCTCCTCCAGAGACATTAACCCACTTCATTTACTGCCTGCTGGGTAAAAAGATAAAAGGGCTCCACTTGTGTCAATTTAAACTCTCTCTTAATAAATGGAACCAGAGCATTTTTGCAGCAACTATTTACCTCATTATGTGGCGTTATAGCCAGGTATGTGCTCCGAGTTTAAAGCAAGCAGCTAAAATCCATTCTCTATTTCTCAGAGTGGGAGTGCAATCAATTCCTAATGAGACTCCAAGGTCTCCATTCCCAGCAGAGGACAGAGCTACATTTACAAGTGGAACAGCACAAGAAAAGGAAGGTGGAGTGTTAATTCCAAAGCAGACATGCACAACACAAATTGAGCAGCCAAGATTAACTGTGCCACGCTGGGATCACCAGGTTTGCTATGATGAATATGTTAACAATCCTCATCAGATCCCGTGGGATTTAAAGATGCAGGAAGGTCAGACACGCTGGCATTGTTCTCAGAGCATTCCATTCTCCATTGTACACAGAGGAGACCAGAACATTCCATCCTCTGAGTTCTACCTTTTGCCAACTAACTGACTCTCATTAGCTAAAATGATGCCCTGATGCCTTTAAAAAATGCTTTACTTGAAGTTTCACTTTTTTTAGTTTAAATCAATGAATGCAGTCAGAGAAGGCATTTTTCTTCTCTTTCCTCTGTGTAAGAGCTCTTCTGTCACCTACTACTTCTGCTCTCATCAGATAAATCTGGTGCTGGAAATCCCATAGACATTGCCCTTACTCTCACTTCGACTTAAAGAAGCTAAAGCAACTACAAGTATTAGTTTAGATTTGTGGTGCACAGGCATTCATTTAGACACAGAGCAAAAAGTGTTTCTAAGCTTATGACAGCCTCAACTAATCTGAAGTTATCATCCCCAAAACCAGCAACAACAAAACAAACCTAAAGAACAAGCATTCAGCTTGCAATATTTTTTTTACATGGGTAGGTGATAGTGATTGAAAATCTGGATCTCTAGCATAAGAATAGTCAAGGAAGACTGTAGCTTTAAACTATTCCCACATAAGATTATTCCAGAAGTCTCACTTGGTGCCACTAGATGTCATTCTTGGACTTTCAGTTAAAACAATTGTTTGAGTTTTATTTTTTTCCTCTAGTTGTTATGTCAGTTGCCACAAAGAATGCAGACCTTGCCATGATTTTACATCTTAATTTAATATGATAGTTCCACAAGAATTTATTGGACTTCATGTTTATGAGAGAAGACACATGCCAAATTCCTCCAGTATGAGACAGGAACTGGTCTGCTCATAATTCAGCTCAGTATATGATCTTCTTAAAAAGAACACACCCTTCAAGAACTTTTTGTTTAAATATTGATCTTATCCTCAGCATTGTTTAATCCCTCTAGAAACATTAGAGGAAAGCAGTGCTTTATTGTGGGGAGGCTCTATTTATTTGCAGGGTTTTTTTGGTCATCTTCTGTTTGCCAAAGCTGAAGGTATAAATGAAATTATGTTTCTGAAGGTCTTGTTATTTAAGGTAAGGAAGCTTTGATGGAGACAACGTGCACCACTAACCACATTTTAAAATCCTTAACATTTGCACTTGTGAAAAGAGAACAACATGAGGGCTGGAACTGAGAGGCGTTAAGCAGCAGGGTAAGAGGAGCAGAGTGCAGAGGGACCAGAGCCCAGCAAGCAGACCAAGACAGGACTCCAGGATCAAAGGGAATTTGAGAAAAAACTTTTAAGATTGCCAGCACCAGGGCTCCTCAGGAAAGGCACCTTCACACGGCCATAGTGAGCACCATGACAGAACTGGTTGGCATTCAGAAACAAGAAGTGTTCTGGGGTCAGATCCAGACCACGATGCTCTAAAAGCTTAAGACTCCTGACATCATTATTCCAAGGCCAGGGCTATAGACGGCCCTGTAACACACACAGGGGTTTATATATTTTGCTGTGAAGGTTACTTAGATGCTTGAGTAAATCCATCTGACTCTTTTTCAAGGTTGATTAATCAAAACACTGGATAAACATTCCCTTGCTAGCAGCAAGCACACTTAGCCAGGGAGCAATGTGCCCTCCGAGCTGATCCCAGCCAGGAAAGGTCACTGCTGCACCAGGCCCACCCTCCCCTCGGTCCAGGCAGCAGCTCTGGCACAACCAGATCTCAGTGAAGCACAGATTTTGACCCTGGCAGGATTAACCCAGCGCCTCACCCTGCAGTTTACCTGCATTCAGTTCTTTCGGGGAGGGGGACACAGAGCTGCCCTGACTGCCAGCTCCTCCAGCTGGGGTCTGCTCCTCTGGGACCCTTTTGCCTTTCTGCAGCCAGGCAGGAGTTCACTGATCACAGCCCTCCCTGTTTCTCCCTGAAGAGAGTGCAATAACCAAGATGCATAGGCTGCCTTCCTCCCACTGGTGTGCAGAGGGAGGAGGGTTCCCACTGCCAGAGGGTGCCTGGTGGCAGCAAAAGAGCAGATGTGCTCCTGTCACCTGAAAGCCATCACATTTGTGCTGGCCATCACAACAGCCCTCTCCTGTTCCACCTCCCAGAGCATCTCTCATGTTTAAGCATGCAGAAGTGATGTTCTAAAGACCAATACTCTCACTAAGAGAGGAAAAAATATTGAAAGCGTAAGAATTCTAATCTAGTCAGGAAAGAGGAAAAAAGAGCAACTCACACAAGCAAAGCAACCCAACTGCAACAGACTCACAAGAGAAAGCTGAGCACAATCTTTACCCTGGAAAACAACCACAGGGTAATAAACAGATCTAAAAATGCAATTTGTTTGGAAAGAGAGCAGGTTTTTTACTGCAGGAAAATCATGTGTAACGTTGAATTTGAAATAATCCATCCAGCATCCATGAAAGATCTCATTCTAGCACTTATTCTCCTGAGGCACATTCAGCAGTGAACAACTCCTGTAGGGTTTATTTCATTTTTTGCAAGCTACACCATCAGCCATGGGGACCCTGGTGGCCACTGACCAGTAGCACCACACAGAAGTTCAAGACACCACTGAACAAAGATATTTCTCTGAACATGAAGTCACCAAACTTAAAACCAGCACATTCTGTAGCTGAAGAAGCATCCTCATGATGGACACCCAGCTATAATTACAGCTCAGCAGCTGCTTGCTCTCAGTCTTGACTCAGTCTTTTTTATAGTATGAAGCTGCTTCCTATATAAGCAATCAACTTGACAAACAACCCAGATGTTTTCTCCCCCTCCTGCACTGTAGCAGCTACATAAACTATGAAGTCCTTCAGCTTCAGCATTCCTTCTCCTGACCAAGAAATAGGACACCTGCAGTTGGAATTTGGGACACAGCATTCCATACCTCTCTCAGAGGCTGCCAGCACGTCCCAGTTCTGTTTTGCTGCTGTGAATACGAGGGGCAGAGCAGCCTCACTGACTGATTAAAGCAGCCCTGATTTATGCAGACAGTCGACTGGAGCTACAATAAATAGATTTGTAACAACACAACCATGTTAGAAGGGGTAGCTGGGGATGAGTTCAGGACAGGTGTTCTGCAGAATTTGTAATCCACATCTGTATCATGAAGCAGCAGGCAGCTTATTTAAAATGACAAGGCTGTGGAGAGTCTGAACAGTCCTTCTTTCCTTCTTAATTTTTTTTAAATACAGGGAGGCTGGGGGGGGGGAACCCAGCCAGCATTTGCACCGAGCCAGTGGTCCCACTGCACTTCTAACATGCTTAACATAGGGGAAAACATCTTAAGGGAGTAAGTGGTAATGGGCCATGAAGCATATGGCAGTGTTGTGGCATCTCAAGAGCCATATGCACAGGCCTACAAACTGTCGGGATGTGATACACTACAGATAATATCCATGATAAATTATTCACTTAACCAAAAATTGTACATCAACCCTCAACAGCTGGTAAAAGCTGGATCCTTGCCCAGTACATTAAGGAAGTTTGCTTCCTCAAAGCTCTACTGTTCTTTAGGGGATTTGAATTATGCATGTTACCATGAAAGCTAATGCTGTACATATGCATTCAAAGTTATTATTAACCTCATCAGGCAGAGAAGGAGTGGAGCAGGCAGCTGTTTTTCTAGCTCATGTGCTTAGGATGCAGTGATGTTTAAAAGGACTTGCTGAGAGCAAGGATATAGGAGAGTTTATTTTCCCCTTAGAGTAGCTTGACAGTAGCCAGTTCAGCCTGAAAGGTCTCTGGGGTGGTCACCGAGAGAGCCAAATCTCCTCTTCAATATTTTTATACTAGAAGAACTAAAAAGTAACATCTTTTGGTGACCCATGTTATAGCTGTGCTGTGCCTTTCATTTAAGGATCTTAAAATGCTTCCCAAAGATGTGGGGGACAAGGCTGAGCCAGGTCCCCAACAGCAGAGCTGTTACTTTTAGTGACAGCACTAAAACCTACTGCAACTCCCAGAGCCCCCTGCTTGAAGTGTTAACCACTGTAGGGTTTGATCTTACATAGACTGACAAGTTGTCTTTGCTGGCAATTACACCAGCAAATAAGAACCTGAATCCTAAAACTTCAGCACACAAAAATCAGCTTTTTCTCTGCAATGCGATATCCAGGATTTTTCCCAGCCACCAGTTCATCAGTCTCTCCTTTCTCAGCCTCTCCCAGCCCCTGGGACCACTTTCCCCCATCTGCTTTAGGGAATTGTCTCCTCATAACAATACTGTATATTTTCCCTCAAGCGTCCAAATTCACCAGGCTCCCACCTTCAACGTTTACATTTCCTCATACGAATTCTGAGTTGAATTTGTTATTACAGATGCAAAAACAAATCAAGAAGCTTCAGAAACCTCTCCTTGTCCCCATCCCAAATCTGTTGGAGATGCCTAATGTGCCATTAAGAAGACTTTGATTTTTTTCTATTCAGCTTTAAGGCTGCATCTTCAAACGCTCCCTGCAGGACTGACATTTTCCTCTTGATCCCAAACAGCAGGAGCAAGGCTGTGGCATGAACTGCCGATGGAGAGCCTGGGACAGCAAAGGTAGCACCATTATCTCCTGCTTGGCATACACATGCTCTTGGCATTCAGTTTTTGAAGCACCCCCAGTCTTTCATTTCTCTCCCTTTCAAATATTTTGCTCTGCCAAGAGATTCAAAGCCAGGCTCTCTGGATAAATGGCCAGCTGGTGCTACAGCACAGAGTATCACGGGCTGGAAATGGGTTTGGAGAACAGCTTGGGGGCAGTTTACATCCCCTGGCCAAATCAGAACAGGGAGGCAGACCAGACAGGCTGCTGGGACCTGCAGTAAGATTTTGCAGCATTAACTGAGCTATTCTAGCAGCTGCCAGATACAGCAATAATCTTTGAACGTGACTTCTTGGTCTCTTCTTCCAGAAAGACAAGCTAATTAAAAAGGGGTTACAGAGAGATTACGTGGACCAAGGGGAGATTTCTGAAAGGCATGAAGAGCAGCTCAGCAGCCAGATCTCCCCGAAAGTCAATGTGAATTAGGCAACTAACTCCCACTTGTCCTTTGAAAAGCTCTGCTTGCAGCTTTTAAAGCTTGTCCTCTGGATGAAAATAAGTAAACAAATGCCAATTTCTTCTGGCAAAGCTATGCATCACCTAAGACAAATTTCTGATCCTTTAGAGGATCAGTGCACACAGTGTGCAGAAATTTTTGGTAGTTGTGTTATCCCATCCCTCAAACAATCAATTGTTTAAACACAACCCATCGACCTGGCTCCGTGTTTAGCCAAAGGTGTTTGGTAAATAAGGCCAGCACATCCCTGGTGCTGTGCTGCACACAAGACCAGCACTCTTCACTGTCTGTGGAGGCACAAAAATTAAATCAGTGTCCCCAGGTGTTCTGGAGACATAAAAGGAAGGAAAAGGCACCGAAGTGAGAACAAGGCTCACTCTCCTCCCCAAACAGCCACAGCAGCACCTGTTGGCAGCAGAAGCTCTTTGCTGCAGGCTCTTCTCCAGGGCACCCTGGGACAAACCAGCGAGCTGCTGCCAGAGCCAACATCTCAGCTTGAATGTCAGTGTCATTTACACAGCAAATGTCACTTAAAGCTAACACCAGAAGGAGCTTGTCGGAGTAATTCACCAAGAAGCGGCAACAGCAGCTTAGCAGCTCTTTCCCCACATACATATATATAAATATATATTTATCTAAAATTGGATTTAGACTGCAAAAGGTTTTCTAGTGACGACATCAGAGTGGTGGGTTTGATTTTACAGCACCAAAATCAACATGGTACAATCACGTGCCACAAGCCTGACATGTTTTAGACACGATTCCTAAAGATGTGGGCAGTTTGCACTCAGTATTGGCTCAGCCTCTGGCAACTCTGCTCAGACAAGGGGCCAGCTCTGTCAGTGGTTCTGAGACTGGATAAACTTGTCCATAGCTGGACTAAGGATTGTTAGCACACTCTGTAATAATCATTGACAATCCAACACAAGTGACAGCCAGTCACTGCTAGCCTGGATTTTAGCTGGGAGTTGGAAACAGGACAGTTCCCCTCCAGCAGATTTCTGCTGCCCCAGCCAAGTGTATCTTAAATCAGCTGCTACCCTGATGCCACCACAGCAAACACGATCTTCTTGCAGAGATTCAAGCAGACACTTACACCAGTGCTTCTGATAAGGGGAGGGAAGTCCAGCAGACAGATTTCGTCTTCCCAGGCCCACAGTCCACAGAGAGCACTGCCACAGCCCATTTCCCCTCCAGGCTGAGGGAAGGGAAGCTGGCATTGTGCCTGGGGAAGCCATTTCAGATGCTTACGGGGCTGACTGACCTTTATCTCCTAGATAAAGGTATTTACAGCATTTCATACAGACAGAATCTCACACTTGGAATTACCTCATCTCTTGAGCCACTACAATCATGTGGGTTTTTTTAGGATATGCCCTATTCTTCTCAAACTCATTCATGCAAGTTACCTGGGACCTGCAGAGCAAGCACAAGGGCAAGCTTGGGAAGCAAATACAGAAGAATTGTTCATCATCAGACAATAAGGTTTGGCACACATTTAGTTACTCTAACACAACCCACGTGCCTGACACGTGCAAACAAAACATCCACCTGTTGAATGGAATTACCTGCGGTGATGTGCAATATATTTCTATAATGTAAAACACAGATTGGAGTCTTCATTTCCTCCTTCCTTGACAGAATGCAGCTGCACAGAATAGAGACATAACATGGGAGCCTCATGAATCCAGAGCTAAGCTGCGGGAGACCAGGAGCAAATAAATATTTCACAAACTGTTAGCACAAGACACGACAGCATAAATAAGTGTGAGGATAATGGCTCCAAATGCAATTTGGCTTAAGTCATCTGTGCCTTCAGAAATAGAAAGATGATTTATTTCAAGCCTGAACGACCTGAGAGGGAAGCAGTGGGGGTTTCCTGGGTTATTTATTTTTAATCATTATCTTTGACCTTTCTGCATGCAGCGGAGGGAGCAGGGGTGGTGGGTCACCGGTACAATGTGTAGGTTAGCACTGGAAATATTTCTCAGTGGTCTGAGAGATACATGAAGTTAGTTGAGGTGATCAGAGCAGCCCCAAAGCCCCTTTTGCTGGAACCTGTTAACTGTGTGCCTGTGCTGTGAGCCCACGCTGTGGCCACAGCTGATGAAAGCTTTTACATTTAATAGCTCTCAATGGACATTTCTTCCTTCAGTTCATCCAGTTACTATTTGAGACACAAAAACTCAACACCTCCCACCCCTGTGGCAGCATCAGCACACTGTGTGAGGAAGGATGTCCTTTTCAATTTGGCTCTGCCATCTAATCCTGCCATTTGATGCCCCTTAAATCAAATCCTAAAAGAGTAAATGCATGGTCACTCCCTATTCAGTTTTCTTGTTTCACTCATGATTTTATGGCCCTTGGTGATCTTCTCTTCAGTTTTTTCTTTCCTAGGAGGAGAATCTTGGCCCTTTTCTAGGTCTAGTGAGTGCTACTTGAGTCAGAGCAGGGCCCAAACCCAACACACTTGCCCTGCAGCAGATGTCCCACAGATTGAAACAGTGGCAGAACAAGGCTGGACATGTCATAGCCTAAAACAAACCAAACTGCTGGAGTGAGGAACACAACACTTCAAGCAAAAATTTGCTGAAACAGTGCCCTAGATCTGACTCACTCCAAGATCCAAGCCCCGGTCAGAGGGCTCAGCATTTACAACAGAGAAAAAGGATCTTAAATATATTTTTTATCTCAGGGCTTTCCCTGTTGGTTTTTTTTTATATTGCCACAGCTCATACAGAATTAAGCAACATAATTAGGGCAAATCTTTGGCCATTCTAAAGCCTTCATCAAGCAGGATCTTGAACCCTTAATCTGAAACACTGCAAAATAATAATGAAACAAACGTGAAACTCTGGAATTGACAAAACTGAAATTAGCACAAACTTTGACCCACAAAACACTCTCAGGTCCGCTCATGAAGCTGAGCATTTCAGGGTGTCATTTCCAGATAAGTGTGCTGGGATTTCCAGCTACACACACAAACTCCCAGGCACCACAAGAACCGGTTTGTGCGTTCCTCATTGCTGCAGGCTGAGTTTTCCACAAACTCTTTGGAGCCTGGTGGTGCTTTCAGCCCTTCCCAGCTGCAGAGGAGCCGCTCCCATTTCCCACTGAAGTAGCTGGAATTTACCCACTGGGATTTCACGCTGCAAGGGGAGTGATGGGGCTGGCAGGCTGCCACCCTGTGTCACACAGAGCTGGTGGCACTCAGCCAGGGCAAAGCTGTGCTGGCACCTCCAGCTCTCCAAGCTCCAGCTGATAAGAGCTCAGTGGGGGAAAAGGTAAAAGCCACATCATGCTTTGGGTGAGAGGGAAGGGTTATGCACAGGCTGCTGAGGGGGGAGTTTCCATTTAGCCAGCTAGAAGAATAGTGGCACGTCAGTCAACGCAGCCACCTTATCTCTGGACTTAATTCCCATCACAGGCTGGAGCTTGCTCTTGGAGGATGGTCCTGCTGGGGAATGCTGTACTTGGCACAGCAGCTGCCCTGGCAGCTCCTTTTAGATGCTCTCTAACATTGGAGTAGGAGGCGGATTTGAGGAAGGAGTGCACAGATAATTATTTCCTCCTCCGAAATCCCTGCTGGATTTGGCAATCCTGCAGCAAACACCTCAGCGAGAGCCAACCAGAGGCCATCCCTTCTTTGGTCTTCCTGTTTTGAGTGAGTGGCAACAACACACCCAAACCCTAAACAACCCCTGGCTGAAAAAAAAAAGCAAAAAGAACCAGAACCTGCATTTCTAGAAGCGCAATATCTGTTTTGAGAGCGTGGCTCCCAGCCGCAAGGGCAGCCTGCACTGCTCTCCCACACGGACACAAGGCAGCAGTGGGCAGCTGACCATCTGCAGAAGGGCTGAAACACTCTTTAAAAGCAAACCAGGCACTGATTGTCTGCTCTGTGCCCACAGATGGATCCGTGCACGCCCAGGAGCTCTGGCAGCACGTGGCAGGGCCATGGGAACACATGGGGACAGCAGCCAGGAGGCAATGCCACTCCTTCGGCATTGCTGCTTCTTGACAGCCACGCTGGGGTAGCCGGACCCAAATGCAGCATCTCCAGCTAGGGCAGGAAATGCACTGACACAGAGAAGAAGGCTCTCCCTGCCACTGCTCAGCCTCCTTTTGTGAGCAGAACACGCAGCTGACTCCAGGCCTGATCCCCAGCAGCTGCACGCCAGCCCAGCCTCACTGATTCCTGGGGACTGAAGCCGACGCGCTCCAGCGGAGGACCAGCTCCTCGGCGTTCCAGCAGCAGCCTAATTGAATCCAACCCATTAGACTTTGGGGCTGGATGCAGTAACACAACAAACAGCCCTTTGCTGCCGAGGCAGTGGAGTCAGGCCAAGGCTGGATGCTTCTGACAATCCTGCCTTGCAGCTACCACGGAGGCTGGCTCCAGCTCAGGAATCTGAGAGCACAGCAAGGGTTAGAAATGTGAGTCAGTAAAAATGATGGCCACATTCTCAGCTGGTATAAACTGGCCTTACTCCACTGACTTCTGTGGAGCAACTGCTATTGAGACCAGCTGACCATCTAATCCAATTGCCCTGCTTTGGCCTGAGAGAAGGTACACAGCTTCCAGCCACAGGGTGCAGCCACATCGGTCAAGGTCATGAACACACATACAGGAAAAAAAGCAAGCTCTCTCCAAAAGAAATGGTCAAATCTTTAGTGAGAGTACTGTCCAACTCATTGTCTGATTCACTTAAATGAAAAAGATGCTATAATAGCCTCATACTTGCCAAGGATTGTCTCCCTCCATCTTTGCTTGTGCCCCCTCCCCCAAAATAAATTTTATTTCCAGTACACGTGTCCTACTTGCAAATGCTCACACAGCACAAAGCAGTTCCATAAAGAGAACTCAATTACAACCAGGTAAGGTTCAAGTAGAGAAAGAGCTCCACCCAGGGAAGAATGTCATCCAAGATTAATTAGCCCCACTACCTGACCACCCAGTCTTTTTAAATGGTACAACCTACCAATCTGGTTAACAGGACAATTAAAAAAAAAAAAGAAATTACAAAAAAACCCACTAGATCAAGTAACATTCAATATCCAAAATTAGCTGCATTACAAATATTGTTTTATCCAGTGTCATGATTTACTGGTCTCCTCCCCCTGAGAGCTTCTATTGACCTCAGATTCACCTCAATGAATCTTGATTTTTGAATGAAAACAGCAGTCAATAATATTTACTTCCTATTGGCTTCATCCTCAACGGCACAAGGAGAAGACTGAACTATTCATGACCCCCTGTCTCTGTTCTAATCACAGTGGTGAGATTCAAGGCACCATCTCTGCAGGTCAGAGAGAGAACTAACACCCAGCAATGACCCCACTGTGAGGTGACAGACAACTCACACATCCAGCAAGTTTATTTATGCAGAGAGGCAATGGATTTCCTGAAATCTCATGACCACTTCTGTGCAACAAGAACTTCAGTTTGAAAAAAAAAAATGATCCTGCTCCTGGCTAGTCACGTCTGTTAAATCTATCATCAGGCAGCAGCAGCTTTAAGCCATGAGATGAAGACTTGCCACGAGCATCTGGCAGTCAAATTCGCACAGCAGGAGTGATTCAATTGCATTCCAAGGTTACCGCTGCTGTTTATTTACACCTTTCCTGATGACCCAGTGATTCGAAATGGGAAAGCTTCCATGTGCTACTCCTCACCCCATGGGCCTTCCATCATCAGTTTGGCAGTCAAGTGTCTCTCAGATGGTCAAAGTCACAGGCTGGCTCAGCTGTGACTGTCAACGGGAAACTCAAACTCTTCCCATCACACCTAATGAACAGACAGAGCCTTTCCAGTGCCAAGTTTATTCTCTGCCTGTAGGATTATCTGCAAACACTCTTGTTAGCCTTGATTCACATGTGGTGGATCCTAAGGAATGCATCAGGCTCTCCTGGAAACTCAACCCTTGTATCTATCAACAACTTCCTGATCTATTAGTCCTAATTTGATTCTTAACTTTATCAGACTCCTTCCTTCAAATTCAGCTTGTTATTTGCCTGACAAGTCCAACCTTTGGATTGATGATGAGTCTTGTGTGCATCACCCTCCCATTCTCCCAGCACAGGCGTTACATGTCCTACCACGGTGTTTCAAGCACGGCCTTGGCAAGGTAAGTCCATCTGCATTCTCTGCCCACCTCCTAAATCATGGCTCCTGTTCTCAGCCTCCCCACTCCTGCTGCCGTTTCACAAAACAGAGCTCCCAGACCACAGCACGTCCTTGCTCAGGCTGCCTCTAAACCACCTGCTTGGGTTTCCTCTTCTGACTCATCTGCCTCTGTAGAACTTTGTGTCTAGACACATTATCGGTCTCTCTTCACAACAACGAGCACTAAACTGAGCTTACATCCCTCATTCCTGGTGCCATGGGCTGCAGGCAAAGCAAATGCCACTGTCAGGGAATGTGGGCAAGTCCTGTGTGTCCAGCAAAGCCAGTTGTGACAACAGAAACCAACCTGCATCCAGCAGGCACCAGCTAAAACAGGCCAATTGCCTACAGTTTTTTTCCCCTTGGTACATTCAGGCTCAGGGAAGCAGTTCCAGGTTACCCCTCATTAGGCAGATGTTCTTTAAATGATTTATGCTTCTATCAAGCTTGATATCCCCACAGAAGATTGTTAGTGAAAAGCTCTGTGTAATCATTTATAGTGGGATTTATGATGTTTAACTTAGTAACTCTCTGCAGGCTCTCTAACAGGATGGAGGTGGGCTGTGGGCAGTAAAAGGTCAGTCCCAAAGGAAGCCAAACATGATGCTAAGAGGAAACTAGAATAGGGCTCTGAAGGGCTTTGTTCACATTAGAGAGGAAGCAGCATAGACTTTAATCATCCTTGCCAAAGGCATGCACATGTGAGGAACAGAGGAACCAGGCAACATTTTGCCTCAAATTTTCAAGGCAGGTGGTAAATGTGGTTTTAGACTGATTATAGGCTTAATCTCACCCTCATTTCTTCCTTTGTTTATATTAAGTTGCCTCAATTACAGTCCTCTATTAAGCAAGTGTATTGGTTTTGCAGTCATGTTTTTGTTTGGTTGGCTTTTTTTAACCTTGTCAATTTATTTTTAGGCCAAAAAGCACACCCAAGCAAAAAAAAAATCCACCAAAATGTGGGGAAAATAGTGAGTAACTAATTACACCAGACTTTGGTCCCCTCTTGCAGCACTAGCATACTCAGAGGTGGGAAGAGCTGCTAAAGTCATCTCAGGGACATCTGCAAAACACCAGGACATTCTGGAATTAAATTTCAAGTTTTAGTCATCTTTGTACTTCCCTCTTGCTTCCAGAACTGGGAGGCAAAATGCTAGAATACGCCCAAAAGAAAACACAAGAAAAGCTCAATAACTCCAGAAGCAGGAATTACTGACAGGCTCCTGGGAACATCCTGAACTTTTCTGCTTTGCAGTGCAGCCCCCTCAGTGCTCAGAAAATTCAGCTGTTTGGATTTTACCTACCCTGGCTAACCTGAACCACCTGGAAGTGCCTGCTCCTGCAGCCCAGGAATCTCACAGTTATTATTCTTAGGCACTTTAACCAACCTTTCTCCTTTCTCTGACCTAATGTAACCCAGCCAGACCCAACACACCAGTTCTGGCCCAGCAGCTAATGGTCACAGACAGCATCACTGGGCAAGCCAGGAATGTGTGCTAAAGAAAGCTGAATTAGAGCTCATCTAAGCAAAGAGCATCATCCCAGAGTACCTGGGGGACGGAACAATCAGCCTGACATTCTCCTCCCCAGCTCTGCCACGAGGGCAGGTCACTAACAGTGCTCACACTGCAAACCTGGCTTTCCCACAAACTCTGCAGATACCCTGAGAAAAGCCTCCCTGCTTCCTTCCCACCCACTTGTCCCCCAGGCCAGCTCTGCTGGAAAATCCCATCCTCCCTCCCACACAGCACAGAGCAGGGGTCTGGTGGTTCCTGGAAGAAAATGTTTTAACCACACACTTGCACCTGCAGCGCCTGGCCCTGCGTGTCGCAGAATTCGGAATTAAGCAGCACAGTGATTGTAAAAATGAGTTACAGCCAGAGTGCCTTCATCTCAGTCATCACAAGGGCTATACCCCACTCCTGTTTTGTACCAGATGGCTCAAGGTCTATTTTTCAACAAGTGCTGTCTGCTACACTTGCAGCAAGTCCTTTGAGTTACAAGCCAAATCTCTTCCCTTAATATCTTTTTCATCCTTTCCCCCCCTCCTCTCTCTGAGCTCACAAGTACATCTTTTCTTAAGAAACAGAAAAAATCTATTATTCTTCAAAGGCCCAGTTGTGTCCTTCATTTACTGAAGTAGTCAAAGAATATTATGGGTCATTTTGTCACCATGGAAACCACAAATAGACCTTCAGGGTTTTGGAGAGGTGATATTATTTTGGAGAGGCCGTGCAGGGCTCTCTGACAGAAAATAATAGGGATGGCAAATCAAGGAGACCTTTTATACAGACTGTGTGAAATGCAAAGGGTATCAAACATCATTTCTCTGCCACCGAAGACTACTCCAGGCAGCAGTTTAATACGGTATCCTCTGACAGCTGAGCCCAAATGGAAAATTAATGAGGCAGCATGATATATGAGTCTTTTTAAATCTCATAACCAGCCTCCTTTATAGAATAAAAATGGCCAAATCAGTTTAATATTAGTGGAGAGGTTCTCTGTGTGTCTTTCTTCTGAGCCTTGTCAGTGCAGTGCTGAAGAGACAGTTTTGGTTTATTGACTGTGTAAGTCTAGCTGTTTTCAAGTTTTGGACGGTCTAAATCAAAATAATTCTGAGATTTATTGGTTTATCAAAATACAGTAAAGATATGAAAGCCTAAGGAACACCTGGGATCGCAGAGGAGCCACATCCTGCTATTCAGGAGCCCTGAATGCCCCATGTTGGTGGCCTGGGACAGCAGCCCCTTCTCTGCCTCCTACTGCAGGGCTTTCCCAATCCCACCCACCAGAATACCCACCAAATTCGTCATTTCTGTCATGGAAAGGGGGACCTGTGCACAGTGACAGTGCTGGCTGCTATGTGAAAAGAGCAGAAAACAGGAGAACACCCTGAACTGAATGTAACCCAACCCAACTCAGTCCGTGCCCATGCAGCTGTGTCCTCTCCCAGTACTGCCCTATCAAAATCCTGTTGCATTTGATAAACCTTGCTCCTAACTGCATAAATACTAAACCCATAAAATTCTTGGGCCAGAAGAGCCTTTCTGTAGGCATTCTGGCAACCATATTCTCACAACTGAGAGACCAACTCCCCAGCTGAAGACCTACAGAAGTGAGAGCAGAAGCAATTACAAACAAAGTTTACACAAAACAATGTTGTATCCTACCTGGTGGTGGAGGAATCCTAAACCTACTGGGTATCCTGACTCTTCCAATGTTGCTGCTACTCTGAATTAGAACAAAACCTTAGAATCTCAAGTCATTCTGCAGAACAGAAATTTCAAAATGCTTCTGTTTAGAAACAAGCAACCACTTCACTGAAAGACTGAAAAAACAGTTCAAACAAAACAAAGGAGTCAAAACAAACACTCCTTTCCAAAGTTTTCTGTCAAAACATCTTTGAAACAGACACCTTCGTGCAAAACATTTCAGCTGCAGAAGAAAAAGAGCTTCCTTTAGAAAACTGCTTTATAAAAGATCCAAACTCTGCCAACTTCCCCCACAGAACAGTTGTAAGCAGATCCATGGCATACAATCCTCCACTGTGGTTTGGAAGTTGTGCCTTCCCTGTCACCCCTCAGCTGGAACAGTGCAATTATCTGGGCACCTTCAGCATCCAGGCCTCCAATAAAACACAGTACTCTAAAGACTGGAACTTCAGAATGTGAAAGCAGAGGGATCAACAGAAGTCAGAGAAGTAACACTTTACTAAAAGTAAACCCTCAAGAAAAAAAACAATGAGCATTCAACACAGAGCAACAGAAGGGATCTGCTGTAGATTTCATTGCCTTGTTAAAACAACCCCAGCCCCTCTGAAATACCACACTGATGGCACTCTGCCTCTCATATTACAACTTACCCAGCACTGGTCCTGTGAGCATCTCCAGTAAGGGAGCACACTCCAAGCTGGCTTAGAGAAGCAGCAGGCATTGAAGTCACAGCCCTTCCATCCACTCCACTCCAACCAAACTGTTTTCCTGATTCCTACCCCAGTAAAATCCATAAGCAGAGGGCCCAGGTAAGCACATGCCAGGGCAGCACCATCAAACAGAAGAGAGAGGCAGCAACCCCTAATGAGCTGTTGGGCCAGTCAAGGAGGAATTGGATGAAGCTGTGTGAAAAGGGATGGGGAATGGGGCATTAAGCCAAGCCACAGTAGTTTGAAAAATGCCCAGTTTGATATGTTTAAGAAGGATGATGAGGGGGAAACAGGGATATAAAATTTTAAAAATAACCTTTCATGATTTCCCTCATTGCCCAGCGCTTTTGAAAGAACGAATGTTTTACCTTTCAACAACAGCAAAAGCTCACACTGCAACCAGTGTTTGATGCACATCAGACAACCCAGCTCCTCCAGCACTGTGTGGAACACCCTGCACCTGTGCCAGGCAGAGCTGATTTCCACCTTCACAAATTCAGTTTTCCAACAGCAGTAAGAACGTGGGTGCTGTAAGACTGCCACAGTGGATGTGGAACTAGACGTACACAACAAGAAGCAGAGAGAAATGCTAGTGTGAAAGTAGGACTGCAGCTACACTAACATCCCAGGCATCAGAAACATGGGGATGCCTGGGAGATGAATTCTGGTGTCTTTCCTGTGAGATCCATGAAGATCCCCATCTGCCTCATTTCTCTAATGAACAGCATGATAGAATCAATAAATAAATTTATTGGCCTAATAACATCGCCATTCCTATTTCATCAAGACTGCACTCAGAGGGTGGGAAGACAAGAAGGTAATTAATTATTTCATGTGAAAAAAGTTCATTGCCCAAAGCAAACAGTAAATGTGGAATGATATGTGCTTGTTTCCTTTACCATCTGATGCTGTGTTGGTTTCGCCCAAGCTGTAAATGGCAGTGCTGTTCCAAGCCCTCCTGCTCTCAGCACCGTGGATGCTCTGCAGTGGCTGCAGACAGGCTGAGCTAAGATTTTGCCTGCTTTAGCCATCCCCACCCAAGCAGCACCACATCCCTGGAGCAGGACTCTGGCCCAGTGTTTAAGTTCTTCCTCCACTAAGTACTTGGAGACTTTTCCTTCCCTAGGCTCCCTAAATGCTTTATAAACATTTATAAACAGGCAGAGTGAAAAATCAATGCAGAGGTACCATGGGGAGGAAGAGATAGCAAGGAAAGGAAAGACAAACTCAATGAAAAATGAAATAGTGCCTGTATATTTGCTGCCATCAGCCTTGTTGTTCCAGGGCTTTTTCCTCACTCCTCCCTATCCCAGGCTTTCTGTGCAGGAGGCAAAAAGCAGGCATTTTGTTCTGATCAACTGCAACAAACAATGCGGTTTTAATAATGGGAGTGTTTTCTCTCCTTCCTTGAGCTAAGATTAAGTTTGGAAACTCAGAGATGGTTTGAGAGTTCTGCAAAGAATTCCAGGCTGGAGCTCTGAGCTGCAGTGGTCACTGCTCACAGCCCCTCTGGAGCCCCAGGGTGGACACTGGGATCCCACACCCCATTTCAGAGCATATGGGGAGAGGATGAGCACAGATATGTGTGGGGAAGCCAGGGCTGAGTTGGGGGATGAGTAGTGCCAGAGTCTGTGGGGGAAATCAGTAAGCCATACAGACATAAAACTGCACTGAGAGCAATCAGACCCCACTGCAGCCGCCTTCTGCTGCCTGCATTGCTCAGGTGAGTTCAGAGACTTTTTTAAAATTAGAAAATTTAATTACTCAGCCATACAAGCTCAGAACCTCTGCCCAACATAGAACAGGCATGGTCTTGCCCTGATGTGCTGCTGGGAACTTCATTTTTGCCTTCACCAGGATCAGCAGCAGACCCTGAAACAAGAACATTTGCTGGGCAGGCTCAGTGCACCTTGCCCAGGTACTGTGTTTTATGCAGCCTAATGCAAACACTGTTATCTCCCTTACGCTGGCAGACTACTAATAACAAGTTTATACAGTTCATCTTAAACAAATATTGGGAAAGTCAGTCCTTACAAGGTCTGCTAAATTGCACAGACGTCTGTGCAATTGCAATTGATGACACAGTGTTGAGTTATACAAAGGAAGGGGTCAATGCCAGTCAGGCTATTTCTCAGAGCAGATTGCGTGGAGGTCTCATTTAACACTGCCAACTCTGAACATGTGCACTGTATAAAGCAGAGCTTTTATGGTTCTATCACAGGTCCCTAATTTGGCTCTAGGAGCCATCTGCTGATTTAATAGGGGATCTGGATTGTTAGGTTGGGTTTGGTTTTTTGGTTCTTTTTCATTTGTTTAAACACCTAAAGCTTAGGCATTTAATAGAGAAAAATACTGCAATAAGTTAATCCTCTGTGCAGTAAAAAAGGAGAAAATGAATGCGTTCAGCTTTGTTTAATTTTGTCTCCTAAGCAACCAGCATATTGGATATTGTGAGTACCAAACCTTAAGTGTGTGAAAGTCATTAAATCAGCTCTTCCAAGACTGCTGCAACCATATTATTAGGAAATTTTAGATGAATTACACTGTCAAGACTGTTAACTATCACCTTGTGCTTTTATCAGCCACTAATTAAGACTGAAACAGAATGTTAATGCCCATCTTACTTCGGCTAAACAAACAGAGATAATACACACAATGCTACCTATATTTAGATAATGGGCCCAACACCCACTATACACAGGTTCTTCCTCTATTTTCCCGGGCAGATCTACGTGATCACTAAAAGCCCCCTGTTGCCAGAATGAGGAACCTTGAAAGGGTATTTCACCTCCTAAGCACCGTGGGGCCATTTCCATTTCTCTTCCAAGGTAACAATCTCAAGACCCCGCTTCAAGAGGAGCACAGTGAGAGGTGCAGGCTCAGCTGCTCACCCAGCCCCAGAGCTCCATCTCTCCACTCTCATGATTTGCTGGGAATTTGTTAAAAATCCTGAGCTGGCACAAACCATCACAGGACCCAGTTTGAACAAAGTGCCAGAGCAAACCAAGGATTATACAGGATCATTCCAACAGCTCAGGCTTTACAAACACCAGGGATAACCCCCATGAGGTCGACCCCAAACCCATCCTCCATCCCTCAGGAGCAAGGGCATCAGCTTTCCAGCAGCAGGGCAGAGTGAAGGTTTCATCTGATACAGAATTAATGCAGTGCCACTGAAATCAGCCCACCCTCACCAGGGCTCCAATTCAATCACATTCCCTCATTTATAAAGAGTCTTGAACAAACATTTTATGTAAAGGTCTCAGATTCCTCATTTCAGGGGCTGTGAATCTCACAGGCAATCCAGAGAGCACAGAAACGGGTCAGAGGTAATTACCTTTAATTGGGTTGCACCTCAGTTCCCTGGGGAATTCAGGGCAAGGAATGAGTCAGCTGCTGAGCACCTCCCCAAGACATTTGGGATGAAATCAAGGGCAGTTTCAGCACTCACATATTGAAGCAAGATTATGAATGACCACTGGATGTGACAATTTACTTCACTACCAGAATCTCTTCAAGATTTACTTCAGTAAACAGGTTTTGCCCTTTATTCATGCAGTTGTTTGCCAGTCCAACATGTTAATCCCTGTTACTTCCTCAATTCAAGGTAATGGGTAGGAGCACAAATAAACAATCCCCCCCCTCCCAAAAAAAACCACTCTAGAGACCTAAACTTAAAATTTTTGTGTTATAGCAGTAAAGATGAGAGAGAAAACAATTTACCTACCAATTTACTGAAAAACCATGGTACATCTCCTGCTGCTGCATAATGGAAAATGCTTTGAAAATGGGCTTCCAGATTTCTCATTTGTGGTGAGCTATGAGCACACATGGACTTAATATCATGGCTAAAATCGTTAATTAGACAAGAAAAGGTCTGCCTTGAGTTCATAATATCTTGTGATCCAATGTGATTCCTTCTCATTCTCAGTCCATGGTTCAGACAGACCTGAAGTATTTCTGAAGCCAGGGGGGAAGAGGATCCATCTTGTCCAGCATCTGAACACATCTTAGTTCAAGAAAGAGGGATTAAATTAGTGATGAATTACACCCTGAATGAAAGCAGGCCTTTTAATGTTCATTCAAACACAGCCTCTCCCACTGCAGTCAGCTGGGGCAGCCACAGCCTCCACAATCTTTAGTTATCCCATAAACCATCATTTAGTGGAGCCAGTGGACTAGCAGCAGATCCCTGACTCACAGAATGTGACTGGAATCCTGAAGCCAAAGACTTATTGCTGCTTCTTTGTGTGATGGGAAAGGTTACCCCCTTAGTGCCCAGATGGACACAGATTTGTGACAAGCCCATCCAGAAAACCCTGGAGTGCTTTTTGTTGTGGTGGTGTGGATTGCAAAGAACACGAGCTGGACGTGTCCCCAAGAAGAAAAAAGGTGAGTGCAGGGGCAAGATACCAACAAGGCTGCAATTCCTGCAATTAGCAGACTACAAGAAGAAAGCCAGGAAGAGGTGGGAAATTAGAGGAGAATCAAGTCTTAGCCTGGGATTTGGGCCTGTAGGTGTGCAGGGATAGACCAGAGAAAGCCTGATGCAAAACCTGGCACTGCACTCTGGCACTCTGATTGACCTCTTGGAGGAGATAACTCAAGAGTCTCTCTGTTTTTGTTCTCTTTAAATACATGTACAGTCTGCTCCAGCTGCTTGGCTCTGGTGCGAGCTCGTGGTGCCAAGCCAGACATATTTGGCTTTGATACAAATTTGGCTCAGCCTTCAAATAAACCACGGCTGTATTGTCATTAGGAAACAGGAGCTCCTGAGTGATTTCAGGGAGAGGTCTCGGAGCCACAGTCGGTGCTGGGGCTGGGCTCTGGGACTGAACGTGAGCGGGAGCAGCAGCCAGGGAGAAGTCTCCCTCCCATTCCCAACATCTGGTGTTTATTCCTCAGTCTCGCATGATCGGTGACAAACTGAGAGCAAGCAGCATTTGGACAGTCTGTGTCTCAAACGTGACAGCCCATTGGAATTTGGGTCTGTTCTAATTTATTACAGGGTTTTAGGATAACGCTGCCCCAGCCTTGGGTTGGTATTGCTAAATCTGAGGTGTTTGATGAGTTACACAGGAGCTCTGCTAATTCATTCACTCAGTTACACTTGTGTCCTCCTTCAAGGCCAGGATCAGCAGCCAGGCTGAGCAGTGGGATAGGAAGGAGGCCTGTCCTATGGCCACCATTAGTGTTAGGAAAGCCTAAGCACAGGGCTTGGGTATTTGCATTGTGGTCATGGTCCTCTCCCTTTCTTGGCAGGATCACACTTTTAAACACTGCTGGCACAACATCTCCCTTCTGCTTGGTACATGCAGATATGAAATTTACTGTGAGCACCAGCCAGCTGTGAGCACCAACCCCAGGCCTGGGGTCATGAGGAAAGCAAGTCCCTCCTGGCCATCCCAGTGTGGGCATTCTCTGTTCTCTACTTCTGCACCTCTCACCCCAGGGCATGGCCGTGGTGGGAGATGAGAAACTTGTGAGGTTTGACTGCAGGAGCACTGCTAGGGCAGGGTACACAGGAAAGCAGCAGCAGAACAGGATCGAGTCAGAAATACTTGCCAGAAGCCAACAGTGATCCTGCTTTCATCTGCTGACAGGAACTCTGACAACTGTGTATAATCTGCCTGATTTTCTCTAGCCTAAATAGTCTTTAAAATAGAAGTAGTTTAGCTTTTACAGGAGTTGGCACTAGAGAACAGAAATTTGACTAGACAAAACAGTGACCATAGAGGAAGACTCCTCACCCTCATTCTTCCCATCTCTCCAGCACAGCAGAACCAGAAAAACAAATACATCCGGCAGACCATTCCCCTGAAGATGGGAAATGAAAGAAGGGAGACACAGAGAGAGAGACT
Organism: Corvus brachyrhynchos; assembly: GCF_000691975.1. Classification (NCBI taxonomy): domain Eukaryota; kingdom Metazoa; phylum Chordata; class Aves; order Passeriformes; family Corvidae; genus Corvus; species Corvus brachyrhynchos. The sequence continues at coordinate 6,287,875 of NW_008238337.1, forward strand.
TTGTTCTATTTTTAAACACTTGAGAATGGCTCCAGAACTACTGAGAATGGCACTGAAAGCACTCAGATAGGAAAAAAATCACCCAAGTACACATCCAAACTCCAACTGACTCCACCAGGGGCTTTGCCCTTGACCAGACTAGGCAGGGATGTTTTCTTTCCCTCTCCATGGGCTGGCTCATGTTCCCAGACAGGCACAACTGAGGAAGGAGCTGAGACCTGAGAGGAGGCTGCTGCACTGCCCAGCCGGGTGTCTACCCCTCCCCATCCCCTCACCTCTGTGCCCCACACAGCAACACAGCTCAGTTTGCCCCAGCTGCTTCTGCATTTTGCCCCTTCTGCATTTTGCCTCCAAGCCCTGTGGAAA
>NW_008238337.1:6288263-6299932 GCF_000691975.1 Corvus brachyrhynchos
GGAATGAGGTGTGTGACCAGCAGAGGCCTCGAAAGGATGGACTCCCACTGTTCTGAACTGCAAAAGATGTGCCTGCTGGAAGCCAAGGGCAAAATTCTGAGTGATGTCAAAGGATTCAGCATTTTTACTCACTTCCCTCAATTCCCAACGTTATCACAACAGTCTGGCAAAATTTAGGAGAAACTTATTTAAGTTGTGAGAGTAGGCTTTTCCGATCGTATTCTGGGATTTATGCAGGGTTGGGAGCTAAAAATTACAGCTGAGTTATGGATTTCATCAAAGAATTTTCTATTGCAATGAAAAATGAAAAATCAAATAACTATCCAGATGTTAATAGAAAGCAGGTGTTGGGCTTTAAACATGAGAGCATTTACTGGTTTAGCCACATTAATATTATGGTTAAGACATACTGTACTGATTACAGCTTTAATTTAATAAAAGTCAGTGGTGCAGAGCATCATATTCTTTATTTACACATGGCATCCTTCCTCTGCAGAAGGAAACCAGAAAAAACAAAGGGACTTTGACTAAGTGAAATTCACCTCAGATTAAAGAAAGCTCTGCAAAATTTAAGGTTTTAATAACAACATCATGTGCTGCTGAACTAACGGCAACACTGTATTGGGGGGTTAATTTCAATAAATACCAAGGTTCTGATTTGGTAACCCTGCACTGCCCTTCCTCATCAGAGCTGAATGTTCATTTTGCCCTTCTCCTCACACAATTGTTGTACAATTTAGTTTGGAAGGACTTTGGGACTTCCTGGTCTTGCCCAAAGCAATGCTGACTTCAGTGACAGCCTGAGTTGCTTGGGACAGGATTTCTTCACCAGGAACAAACTGCTCAGCTCAAGGGTTTCCAGCCACTGGGAGTGACTGTCAGCCTCTGCATTTCCCTTCTCCATTCATTTTTTTCCCTCCTCTTTCAGGAGGAACAGGGCCAGAGTCATGTTCAAAGAAAAAGCTAGTGCTTGGGGAACACAGTGCACTGCCCAGTTAGGTCAAGAGGAAAAGGCAAAGGCCATAAAATTGAACAAAAAGGGAAAATTTTCTGCAAAATAGGGAAAAAGAAATGAAATCCTGATGCAGTGGATTTAAAAAAGGAAAAAAGCCTCAAGAAATCTTAGAAGCTCTGCGCGACCTTAAAATAAAGGAAGAAACCGAGAACAGAAAAATAACTTTGAAAAGAAAAGCAGCCAAGCAGTGCCAAGGTGTGAGTTTACTCCACAGTACCTTTCTCAGTGTGTAACAAGCCCCCAGACGAAGCTGCCACTTGGGAGCAGGCCCTGGATCCCCCTGGGTCCCCCCACAGGTCACCAGAGCTGATTCCAGAGTGGCCCCACAGGGTCAGCCCTGCTAGCAACCGGGGAAGGTTGATAGCCATTCCTAACAGCCTCTGGAAAGCAGTGTTTGCACAGCCCAAAAGAACAATAGCAGTAACATTCCATTGTCTCTAGGTTTTAGAGCCATGAAGACTAATGAGTTCATTTATAGCCCTGATGGAAGTAATTAAATCTGAAAATCAAAGCACAACATTCTTGTTTAGTGCTCTTTGAAACCAATATTCTAATGGAATGCTATCAGCAGCTAATTGAAGCACTAATCTTGCCCAGGGTTGGGCCCATTGCCCAGATGGCTCATACATCATTTTCTAGTCTGGCAAGCAACATATTGCACTGGCTGGATGAAGCTGAGATTAGATATAGCTATAGGACACGATGGAAGCACAAGAATTTTTCCAATCAATATTTTGATAAAATTGGCATTTAATGTCAATCAGCCAATAAACTCCTTGCTGAAGTACAAGGATGCATCCTTGGCTTAATAAATAAAAAAATCTGCTGCCTTATGCAAATAGAAGCTCCTACCAACCGGGTAGTAACAGCAACACAGAAGCATTAGCAAGATAAATGCCCAGTGAGTGCCACGAGGACAACAGGGAAGCTAAAGAGCTTAATCTTCCTCCTAGAGCTGAGTCACTTAACAAATAAAAGTCACAATTTTCTCCTGCAACATGTCCTTTCTGCAAGTTTTTGCATATTGTATGCTCTGTCAGGGAGAGGAGGGCAGGAGGGTGCAGTAAGGTACATCTCACAGGGATGTCCGAGGAGGCAAAAAAAAAATCTCGTCACTTAATGAGCTTGGGGTGCAACCTTCTGCTGTTCTTAGAACTGGAAGTTAAAAGTATCAGGAACCCTGTTACCAAATCTTACATCCAAGCAATATGACTTCCTATGTTTTCCTGGCAGCTGTTAAGTCCTTTCTGAAATTCAGTAGTAGGACAGATGTTGGCATTTGTTTCAGTTACTCTGCAGCTTTGGCCTCTATTATCCGCTTTTCCTACGTTTTTCTTTTTTCAGTTGTGTGGTGTTTACCCAGCCAGAGCCTCCCTGGTGTCAATCAGCAGAACTCAGAGGAGCAGAGCCAGCTTAGGGCAGCTTGGAATGGGCTCCTGAGCGCTCGGGCAATGGGGAGCAGGGAGGCAATGAAGCAAGGTAAGTGCAGGAACATCCTTAAGGAGTCCAGTGATCTGTGTCTGCACTCTCTGAAAGTGCTGTGTGAACTCCAGCCTTGAGCCATGAATTAAGGACTGCCCTCAGCACATGCTTTTCCCTGTCAAGCACAGCCCGAGCCCTGGAGTTTGTGGGCAGCACAAACTCTGTTCTGCTTCTGCACTTGAGCTTGCTGCTCACACGAGCTTTTGAAACTGTACAATTTTCTGTGCCAGCACCCAGTCCTCTCTATAAAGCATGAATTACCTCAAGAATATCCTAGGTTATTGATATTTTCCCTGCAGGCTGGTTAGATATAGTGTTCTGAAAATATAATTTTATTTAAGATACCAGATGAGATACGGCTTAATGCCAGTAAAAGTCCAAGTGCAGCATTATCTGGAGACCTAGCAGGAGGCAGCATGATACAATGCTCTGACTTGAGAAGACAAGAATCTGCCTTGAGGGGTGGTAAAAGTGAGAGAACTAAACATCCATGTTCATCTGTTAACTTCTTTTTTAATATGTAGATCAAACATTTGGTATTTCTAGCACTTTACCTTTTATACTCATTTTTTTGGTTTTACTTTGCAACTTAAGCTTAACACTTACTGTTAAGCAGCAGTATTTTCCCCAGGTGTCTAAGTTAAAAGTGTAATTATTCAAAACTCCCTCGAGGACAAGGAAAGAGAGAGACAGCTTCCAAGGGCTGCTCAGCCCATCTGAGATCTGAATTGCTGCTCTCTGTACCTCCCTTTGTCCCTCCACTGAGTCTAGGAGTGGCCTAGGACAGGAGTTTCCCAACTTACACATCACTGATTGTTTATTCATTCCAGGTGAACTGGAAAATAAAGGTTAAATATGATTCCTGACCCTTAAAAGCTCCAGAACAAGTAGGTGAAAGAGTGAAGGCATGCTCATCCCGCTTCTTCAAGAGCCCTACTGAAAAAGAACATTTCTAGTGGAGTCAGGTTCCTGGGAAGCCCTCTTCAACAGGCATAAAAGCAACCCAAAAATCAAGCATCTGAAGATGTCAGAGGTTCATTGGCTTTTAATGGCAAAGCATGTAATTGTCTCTCCTCCTTTCCAAAATGCTGTTACCAGGCCACATTTCCTATTACTTTCTTGTTACCATCTCCATTTAAGTTCTTAATTAGGCAGAATCATTCCACCCATGCTCAGAGAAAAAAAAAAACCCACAGGCGATTTTTTTTTTTAACTAATAATTAAAAGGCTCAGCGAGCGATCCTTCGGCACAAAAAATACTAAAGCAAAAATACAAAAAATATTAAAGCAGGTCTTGAAATGTGCCCAAAGGGTCGAGCTGCCACATGAGGCGTGAGAGGTCCTGTGGCAGGAGCCAGGGCAGGAGCAAGCAGGGGAAGGGATGGGGCTGCTGGGGTGGGATGTTAAGTGGTGTTCAGCAGCTCGGGGATAGCTGCTAAGAATAATGAACTTGACCTTGTCAAAGGCCGTCATTATTGATAATAACAAAGTTCAACAGCATTATTATAGGATTTTACAACCGCTAACCTTTATTGCTGGAGGGCTAATTGTGACCTTTCTTGTGTCTCCTTCACACCTAATTAGGTTTCTGTTGTAAAGAGATAAAAGAGTGTTTGTATCAGTGGGGCATCTTTTTCTGCAGCTGAATGAATTCATGAAAGACTGAGATTGTTAAGTGAGAGAGAGAGAGAGAGAGAGAGGAGGAAATACAGAAGAAGGCAGGAGGCATTAATAGACTTTAGAATAAAATCCTGACAGATTCAAATTGATTCTGCTGCCTGAGAAAATTGAGTGCGGAGGGAATTAGATTTATGCACTGTTAAATGTAACTGCCTGGCAGTATCCATACAGAAAGCTGTTAAAATGGTAATCTTTAGAGATGTATGAAAATTGTGTGTGAATAGACCAATGAACCATCACTCAGAGCATGTCTCTTCTAGCCGAATAACACAAGACAGTATTATTATTATTAATAATGTATTACAAACACTATGCATTATGTATGTAATTTAATCACAGTATCTAAATGTATAAACAACAGCACAGGCACGCGGTAACTTTTTTGCACTTGTGGTTATATATTCCCTTTTTCTCTTTGAGGACCTCCTGAGGATGCTGCTGGCAGCTGGTACAGCTTGTAACCAGCTGAGCCAGGGGAGATTGCACCCCTGGAGAGCCCTGCTGGGTGTGAGGGGCTGTGGAGGGTGTCCAGGGGTGCTGGTCCTGCAGCCTGGACTCAGGACAAGAGAGCAGCAAAAGGCCTGGAAAGGGGCCCCTTTCAGACAGGGAGGCTGGGCCAATGTGGGCACACAGCCCAAGTATCTCTGATGTGGTTTTTTTGTTGTTGTTTTAACCTTCTCAGCTTGGTTGGTGAAACCTTCTAAAGGCCAGTTTCTAGCAAGAGGCACAGAGCACACCAGTGTGGGTTATTGGGAGTTTTGAGTTGCCATCAAGGAAGGCAGGAGCAAGTTTCTAATAAACATATCCATGGCTCAGATTGAGGGGAAAAATCAAGCCAGAAATAACCTCTTGATTCCCCCATTTGAATTCAGATCTGTGGTTCTTATGTCAAGACTATCCCTGGCATCAAAGCAACTGAGAGTGAGACAATGTTATCACTGATGACAGGGACAGTCACTGATTGATCTTTCACGATCTGATTTAGATTATATGCTGTCATAGGCTCTTTTTATGACTCTACTGGTTGTAAGCTTGCTCTACCCACATCTGGAAGTGCACTTGCTGCAGTAATTGAGCTATTGCAGAGCAGAGCGAGTTGCTCTTTGGTTCTTGCTTCATCCCATCAAGCAGAGGGGGCTGTGAAAAGTTGAAAATCCAGAAATACTTCCAGCTGAGCCACAGAGTTACTTCCTCTGGATCTCTCTGGTGCCAAGTTTGAGCTCCTCACATCCTCACACACTTTCTTCTATTAAGAAAATGCTGTTTCTACACAGAACATTAATTCCCTAAAGTTTTGCAAAGCAGCATTGCCATTTCCCAGGCCCAACCCAACAAACCATCAGCCAGTACCCAGTGCAAGGCCTTGCCAAAATGGACAGGAGGAGCCTGTGTGAATCCCTGTCTCATCTCTGAAACACACAGGTGGAAGGAATGGAATAGAGGTAACATGAATTAAAGCACTAAATCTGCAGAGAAAAGCCACTCCTGCCCAGCTCCCACCATAACCCCCAGGTGGAGCATGCCCTGCAGTCAGGCTGTTTATATCCTCCTCTGGGAGATAAGATACCTTATCTACTGCATCTGGTTCCATTCCAGAAACTCCAGAGTCAACACACTCCAACAGGCTTCCTGAGGCTGCTAGGAGAGAATCAGGGGTAGAGCATCCACCCTTTGCCAGATAAGGAAAGAGCTTAATAAGCAAACAGACAAAGAACTTTGTTTTCAAACATCTCGGAGGGAGCTACTAAATGCATATTATAAACATAGAAAAATATCAAAAACTCATAATGGTTTCTTATGTCAAAAGCATCCAAAATGCTCTCCTGGTAAAAAAGCTGGATGAGCTGATAGATGTCTATCTTTTAAGGGCTATAGACTTGACTAAAGATACAATTTCATGCATATTTGTGGAAAAACTTTCAGAAGAGTACAGAAATTAGGGTCCCAAGTACCCAGAATTACTGGGATTTTCTGCAAGGGGATTTTTTCACTCTTGTTATAGACAGACGTAAGATATTCTCCACAACTGTCCTGGGTACACCCTGGGGGAGCAGAGGCATCCTGAAAGAGGCACAGCTGGATGAAAACAAGCCACAGAGGGGAGCTTTTGGGTTTAGTGTTTCATTTTCATTGACCAGATGTTTTCTGGGCATCACAGACCCCTGCTTTAATTTGCCTTGTTAATAATACAGAGCAAAAAACCCTGTTTAGCAAAATAATTAGCAAGCACTTAAAGCAATTTTTTTTTTAGTAGCATGCTTCATTCTAGTGAATACTGTAGGTTGACTCTCAGAAGTGGAGGAACAACTGGGGTATGCTTGAAGCACCTGCTCTGAGGCATTTCCAAGGCATAAGACCACAAGCAGACACTTGGGCTGCCTGTGAATATAGGGGGAATAAAGTCCCCTTCTCTCCCTTGGATTCAAAATCCTCCTGGATTTTGGGGTCAGGAATTGCACAGTGCCTGCTCATGACTACACCTCAAATTGACAGGAAAAGCAAGTGCTCTGGGAATGTACTAAAACAGCTTAAATAGGCATATGCAATAATGTGTTGACAAAAACATATGAGGAAAATATTCCTGGGTATATTGCTCTGCGGAGATGAGTATGCTGGCAAAAGCAAGTGTTTTATTTACCAGGCCAGCTCATTTTCAGACTAGCTTTCTATAACAAAAGAGTTTAATAATAATGTTGAAGGCAAGAAAGATGCCTATAAATAGGACCAAGACCTGACAGTGGAACTTTTTCATGAAACTTTAATGGCAAGAGAAATAGCACTTGGCAAATTCTTTATTGCCTTCCTGCCTGCACTAACTTAATGTGAAAGTAGGTAGCAGAATCAAGAAAAAATTTTTTTTATGTGTTCACAACTCTGTTTCCTTAAGGCTTGTCTAACCCAAAAGGCTGGGTACTGGTCCTGTGTTACCCCTCTTGGTCCATGCCTGGATTTGGGGACAGCAACAGCACTGCTTCCCAACACTGGCACCTACCTGCTGTTCCCATCCTTATCCAAGCACCTCTGCCTGCCCCTACATCAGGGATAACTGGACACTCAAGCCAAGCAAAAGGCAGTATTTTCTTCAGAGGAAAAACCCCCCAGCAACTCAGCTGAGAACTTTCTCCCCCCACAGTGACCCACCATGGGACCCACCAAGGGTCTGACTCTGGATGAGGTTCCCAGCTAGTGGGGTTCATGAAGGATTCAGCTTCCCTGTGGGATAGAAGGCTCAAGCCCAAGCCATCCACTATTTCTATATTTAGAAAAACCTTGGATACACGCACAGGGCCTCTCAAAATGAATGACCCATTCATTCCCCTTCATCAGTTCAGGTGGCCTTTGCTGTGTCTATTAACTACCAAATCTCCAGCCTATCGAAAATGCAATCTATCTTCCATGACATTAAAGATTTTATCTCTGTGCCTCAGCGCACACTGCTGCGTGAAAAGGAAGGGAATTTCATTCTGGGAGCTTCAAATGTTACATATAGAACATTTGGCATTTCAGGCAAAGAATGTCTTTTACAAAGGAATGGTAGCTCTGCAATTATTTTCCATTTTAATAATTTCATTGACGTATATTATCCATCGATTATCAAACATTGCTGACAGGTATCTTTGTTTTAATGACTTATGACTAATACTTATTTTAAGTGAGATACTCTAGATTGCAAAGGCCTTTGTCCCTCCTTCCTCTTCAACCACTTCCTCTTTAAATCTTTGCAGTTCCTGTAATAAAAGAGCAGTGTGCCCAGCCCGAGATTCCTCAGAAAGAATCCAGAACTGCATCTCTTTTCCTGGCTGCTGTGCATGTTTATGTGGACATCTGAGAAAGATTATAAATATCTCTACTTTTCAGTTATTTGGCTTCCTAGAACTATACAGGAATATATCTAGTTGGTGCCACTGCTCATCTGTCAAGCACCTCAGTGACTTTATAGGATGTGTGTTTCTAGTCCCACAACTCTTGTCCTCCCAGAGGTGTTATTTTCCTTTAGATGCACTCCTAAAGAAGGCAGTAGAAAATGTCACATATCCCAAAGTGCTTCTACTACTCCACAGTCCAGTAAAACACTGACATTTGCAAAGGGAGCCTAAGGGAATTCAGCACCCAACTCCTACCAACGGTTTGGGGGAGCAGTACTCAGCCTGAAGGAAGATTGCAGTGTTGATCAATTCCCAAATACTTCATAGCAGAGCCAATAATTACATCATGTTACTTAATAACTAGCAAGGGGAAGGGCTGGGCAAGGCAAGTTTGCAGCTGGAATTTGAAATGCACTGGAAAGCCCTTTGCAGAGGGGCTGGGTGGCTGCTTCAGGCAGGAGAAAAGGGTGTTTATGGTGTCTGGAGTTTTCATATGAGCAGAGGGATCGGAAAAAGCCAGGGAGGGAATGTGTATCCACCTGACTACAGAGAACAGACTTGCAGCAGCGAATGTAAATCCTGACGATGACAGCTCAGATGAGAATTTCTCCTGCCTCTCCCTCATTCATGATCTTACTTCATCATCAGTATTTCAGGCTGCCACTGCACCAACAGTGCTTAAAAACCAGCTCATGCTCCAAGGAAAATCACTTCTCCAGCAGGCACACACAGAGACACTTGGATCTCACGCAGTCGGAGCAGAGGCAGGCGATGGTGATGGTTTCCCTCATCCAAGAGGTGTTAGAATCTTGTGGCCAGAGAAACAAACCCCATGGGTGCCTCTCCGGGGCATTTTCCATAGCTTTTCCTCTCAAAGATGATTTCATTTTACAAGTGCAAAATCACACACATGGCAGTTTTGATGACCTCAGTGTCTAAGGACTAAGCCACCAGTAGCTGTCTCCTTCTGCCAGAAGAACAAATCCAGCAATGCCGCCCATTTTAGCGACACCGTTTATGCTACAGCTCAGCCCATTTTGTACAGTTGGAGCAAAGCCTCACTCGCAGCCCTGTTACTCAAAGTCTCTGTCAGGTCCTGACCTTCCAACTCCATCATTTCTCACTGGCAGGGTGAGTGGGTATCTCCCAAGACGGGCTTGTGGCTGTGAGAGCCCCAGAGCCGTGTCCAGCCCGGCCACCCGCCTGCTCCTTGGCTTGACAGAAATGTCTGGCTGGAAATCATCAGCCGCTGCTCCACACCAGAGCCCAGCCATGTTTACCTAATCTGCAGACCAGGCACATCCACTCAGGGAGAAAAAAAGAAAATCACAGGCAATTTGTCAGAGCATTAGCTGATAATTCAGACAGAAATGTTAGATCTTGAGGCTCGGCTCGGGGCTGCCGGGGAAATGTTATTGACTCGGACAGATCCCTGATGACAGATCCACTCCCTCTCCCAGGGGCAAGGCTACATTTAGATACACTTAAATTTTCATTGGAATTCCAGGGTAATGCAGCAAGTGGACAACAGGGAAAGAAAGGCAGAGGTTAGTGGAGGAAGAGGGAGCTTGCACGGTTTGGCTCTTCACCCCACCCCTGTAATTGTGGCCTGATTATTTCCTTTTAAACTCATTGACTTCACCATGGTAATTATTACTCAAGCTTAGAAATAAATATCCCTTCTGCTCAAAGACAGCCATTCCTGCCTGCTTAATGCTACTTACTCCATGTAATAGCTCAGAGTCCAGATTTAGACAACAGTGGATTCTTTTCAGATTTGATGAAATGTTCCACAGCTATTTCCCACCACCTCTGGCCTCCCAGCCAGTTGCATCTATTCATTGTCTCTCAGGCAGAGATTTTAAGCACCTCCAGGTTATATTTTTTTCTTCTTCTATGTATTCATAGCATTCAGCACAAAGCTGTCCTGAGCCTCCAGTGACAGCTGTTAAGTAGCAAATAATAGTAATAATTGGAGCATTTCTAATTGGGCTGTAGTTTTTAAGTTTGAGTGCCTGAGGAGGTGCATTATCCTTGAGCATGGCTCTGCCCCTAATTCACTCAGGTTGCCTTGAAAATGCCACACTTCCAGTCAGTATTTAAGCACCTAAAGAAATATGTTCCTTTTTGGACAGGCTGAAAACAAATTTCAGTAGAGCTTAGGTCTGAGACCTCTTCACAGGAAGAAAAAAGCCCATTTCATTTGATTTTTCATCTGAATTGAGCAAAATTCATACAATTTTTTCCCCTACGTGGTTTGGCCCTCCCATTTGTCAAAGCTGAGCCTCGTTGATACTGAAACACACAAACTTTAGCATAGACTTGTGCTGCCCAGTGGTTCTGACAGCACTGAAAGCACATCCAACATTTCATTAGGCCATATTACCTTTCAGGCTGTATATTCCTTTCACACCTGCCCAGGTATTTCCACTTGGGAATGCTGTGCATGAATTCAGCTCAAAGCTGCTTGACTTTTGGCATGTGACCAGACCCAGCTGCTCTGGTGGCTCTTTGTGTGTTTAAAATGGCACAAAGGCTCTGCTGAAGCAGGCACAAGTGCTCCCAGAGCACCATGTACCCGATGAATCAGGGCCACAACAAGCAAGAGGGAAACAGGAACCCATTTAATCCTGGACACGTGCAATAATTTAAAGAAGCCCCTCTTCCATCCCAGCCAGCACACGGGGTGCAGCTGTTAACTTTCAACACGCTGAGGGCTAAAGACAATGAAAAATCCAGCCCTGGCAGAGGTTAAACCAGTGCATCATTTGCCAGGGAGCTGTGAGCCATTAACCTTTCCACTGGCACTCGCAACCAAGAGCTGGGAGATAAACACGTTGGGGAGGAAACAAATTGGTTCATTCGAATGCTATTAATGTGCCTGCCCTTGGAGGCCACGTTTATGCTTTTGGAAAATTAGACATTCATGCATAATGAAGTGAGATATAGCTCACCGATTGCCAACAGGGTGCAAAGCCCACAATAAAGATTTATAGCAGGTGCCTAATTCTCTAAACATTTGCAAATTAAGTATTTACGGGCGTAATGCTGGCTATTTTATTGCCAGTTTAAGTTACCATCATTTGAGCTTTTTATTTTGCACTGAAACTGAGCTGAGCATTTAATATCCATGATGTGTAATTTATTCAAGTATAATTTGGTGATGTTATAGTGGGAATTAAGGCAATACCCAGAGACCCTAATTATGACACAACTACACATAAACATAGGAAGAAATCCCCCATCCTAAAGAACAGGTTCTTAGCTGACAAAAACAGATAAAGATTGTAATAGACACTGCAGAGCAGAGCAATGTTGTAAAGGGAGATTGAATGACTTGCCCAATGACACATGAAAGGCCTGTTACAGATGAAAAAATCCAGACCTCCTTCCCTACACCTGGGGCATAAAAGTAGATTTTTCTACCTGCTCACAGAGCATGGGCAACTCTCCCAGCCCTGAAGAGCCGAGCCTCAGTGTTACTGAACACAGCCACAAAGCACACCCCAGCTACTGAAATAACTTGGGGAGCTGCCACAGCTAACAAGTGAGCTAATATAAAGATTTCCAGTAATACTGAATAGACAGAGCATGCACGTGAGGTGAAAGTATGGCTGACAGAGAAT
>NW_008238337.1:6299985-6361296 GCF_000691975.1 Corvus brachyrhynchos
TGCAGCTCTTTCCCAAGGAACATTCAAGGAAAGTGCTGGCATTCACTCTGAGTTTCATAAGAGTGATTTTGCACAGCAGTGAAGGAAGCATTTCCCACATGCTGTGCCATGCATGGATCAATGGCTGTGCCTGGGGAGCACCAGCTCACCCCCAAAGAGGAGCTGACAGTGCTCAATCAAACCCCAGCTCGCTGTGTTTAATGTTCCCCCTGCCCCACCACAGCTGCTGCAGCCTGGCTGGACCACGGGAATGGGTTTGTTTTGGAGGGTATCCAGTTCGCCCCACAGCTCCATCCACAGCCAAAGGAGAGCATGGATGGTTGGTTGAGTTTCAGCCATGGAATGGCTTCAAAATTCAGCGTAAATGACCCTCAGGAGGAGCACGGGATGAAGTGATTCACAGTGGTATTCTCCTCGCAGGTGGAGGGAGCACATCTGCTTTTCTCAAAGGGAAGGAGCAGCGTCTCTCTCCCTGCTCAAGTGGCTGGTGACATATTCAACCTGCTCCTCTGGATCCACTGGTCAGCCCTCCAGCTGGAAGAGAAGTAACTTCCCTGCCTCTTCTCATCGTGTGTTGAGGAGCTAACAGTTCAGAAAAAGAAGAAGAGAGAAGATTACTCATTCATTAAAAATGTGGCTTTGAACCAGGCCTAAAGTGTTATTCCAGGACTCTCATAATGAAACACGTAAGGGCCACTTGCAGCTTTCTCACTCTGCTGAGCAGCACACCAGTGCAAATCCAGAGAGTCTGTGTGAAGCCACTTCCTCAGGCAACATGGGGAGGACCTTACCTGATGTGAGTGTTCCTCCCACCAACTGCCATGCCAGTGCACACTGCCAGCAGCATCCTAACTAAATTAACTTAAGAGACATGACTTACACAAGCAGATCATAAGATATGAAATCTCTCTTGGCCTCATCACCTCTTAGACCAAATCAAAATAGAAACTGCCTGTGGAACAAGATAGAAAAATCTGACACTTTGCCTGCCACAAGGTTTTTAAACATGAAGATCAGCGAATCCAAATGAGTTCGTGCCATACCCTGGGAGCCACTAAACATATTCAGTATTTCTGGTCGGATGGAAAGTGGATAAAATTACATCATTATAGGAAAACTGTTAATGCACAGTGGTTCAAGGAAGAGGAGAGGAGGGGAAAAAAGCAAATAGGACTGGAACAACTACTAAGTACTTAAGCTGTTTTCCAGCCAACATGTATTAAGAATGTATTTTCAAGTGTAGCAAGGGATGCTGTCAATAACAGTAATCAAGCCCTGATGCCAAGTGCTGCGTATATATTTAGAACAATTGACACTTGTAGAGGTTAAAATGGAGATTCTTCATCCATGAGATGCTATTTGGGTCTCTTCCTAAGGTGCTGAATGAAACACAGGTAGCTACAATGACAGATTCTGAAGAGCTGTTAACACGAGAGCAGCATTTGAAAGCACCTATTTTCCTGGGAGAAGCTAAGTGGGGAAGCACACACAGGTCTGTAATTGTTTTCCTTAAACCAATAGTTCTTTCCACTGACTTTCATGAATTCCCCTCTCCTGGGAAAGCCAGAAATAGAAAGGCAGGCAGAATTTTCAGCTTTTCAGCTGAGTTTGGTGACAAAGCAAACAGGTCAAGGCTGTGTGACTTTGAAAATCCCATCCATTATCAGGGGCTGAAGCAATGACAGGAAAACAAGAGGAGAGATGGAAGACACAAAGTGCCATTCCACTCTTCTGAGATCAAAACCTATCTCCATCCACTAGCAGAAAGCTGGTGGACTATTAACAGGCCTCTTGGATCTTCCCACATTTAAACTATTCCTGATTTGAAACTGTTCTTATGATACTCCTTCAGAGTGTCTGCTTTCCCTTCTGAAGGCATAATTCTCATCCCCCTGTCACTTTACACACATGTAAGCTTGGGGTGGTAAAGAGCTTGAGTTTTAATCACAGTGTGTTATAAAGACACAGGGTACTCTCTTATCTCCTCATTTTTTTCCCATTATTAATCCAGATTTTCATGGAACTTCTGTAGGAATTTATGAAATCATCTCACTAAACAACAACACATTGATCTGGGGAAAAAAAGAAAATTAGAAGCATTAAGTGCAATGTGAGGTGTGCATCAATAGAAGAGTTCCTCCAGCACATCCAGATCAGGACTGAAAAAATGAAGGACCCGTATCAGATCCACCACACACTGGTGATGGTGTTTATCTGTGCTTTCAAGATCTCTCATACATCTTTGTGATGTCTGAGGATTTTCACAAGGAGGGAACACACTGAAATCAAAGGCTTTTGTCATTATTTCAAACCACTTTTGCTTGTTTTACTTTCAGGATGGATACAAGCCAAGCTAGCCCTCTGTACCAAACAATTTTGCATGTTTTCAGGTTTAAAAAGCTTCATTTGTCAGCGACAGCGTGCTCGAAACTTGTGACACCCAACCCTGGTGAGAGATCCTGTCAGGCATCCTCTGAGATGGGGGCCCCATCACAGCCCTCTCTGCTGGGCTTGCTGGCTTCATTATCATCAAAGAAAAGCATTTGCTGTCAAACTGTGAAGAAGCAAAACCAGGACTGGCTTCACCTTGCACTTACAATCACCTGACACGCTGGCTGTGGCTGCTTGGTGTTTGCCCCAACCAGCACACTTCAGCCTAGGATAAGGGTGTCATTTTTCAGTGCCATTTTTATTCTTTAGTTTAAAAGCAGCTGAAGGAGGAAGCAAAGTGCTGGTGTGTGCTTCCTCCCGTGGGCACGGGTCACCAAAGGCCTCAGCCACTGGCTGCAGTGCCAGGCAGAACCCAAACACAGCCTGTCAGGACACAGGACAGCCCTGCAGAGCTGTGAAAGGCACAAGCAGGGCCCTTCTCCTCTCCACCATGCACACTCCTTCCTCTCCAGCTGAAAAACCACGGGGGAAACCTGTCTGAGCCTGAGCCCAAAGCAGCCCCACGGCTCCGAAAGGCAGCCGGATGTGCTGGTGTGAAGCAGACGCAGTTGTCAGCCCGAGCGCGGCTCACGGCGGCACAGTTACATCTCTTAATTATTACCAGCCTGGCTCCCCGAATGTGCACATTTTTTCACAGTTACTAAATAAGTTAATCACTTCATGAACAAGGAAATCTGCAGATGCCTTTGAGGCTTTGTTAACATAGTGCCTAAGCCAGCTTTACACTCTCTTCTAATCCTCTTTAAGACCGTATGAGGCAGTGAAGTAGCCTATAATCAGTTTTTAAGGTTATAGACAATATCCCCACTCAAGCTGGTTGCCTAGAGCAACAGTGCAGGAACTGAATACTAGCAATGAGATTGGATTACTTGCCTTGTTTATTCATCCATATATATTTATCCTCTGCTCTGCCTGCAGCAGAAGCAGGGATTTTTGTAGCCTGTACCTCACACGTCTGGATGCAGCCCAGAATTTATGTAAAAAAATGCAGACAGGCTTCAAGAATTAATCTCCTTCCATTTCTGATTCTCTCTTTTCCCTCTCCACCTCAACACCTGAAGGTTCAAAACACTCCCAGAACTAAGATTGCCTGAAATCTCTCAGCAGCAATAACAGCCTCCCACTGCTCCTCATACACACGGAGGCAGAAAAGCTTCCAAAAGTCCTGGCATCACCAGCAGCACTTCAGCATCCCAAGCTGCCTCCTGAGCTGGTGCCTGCTCACCAGCAGGAGCTGCTACTGCACCTTCACTGGGGACCTGTGCCAGCCAGACCCACAGGAAACCCCAGATAATGTTTGCACAAGGCAAATTGCTCTGCATTTGAAATCCACTCACAAGAAGTCAGTCCATGTTCCGGTTTCGGTCAGTTACAAGCATTCTAACTTCATCTTTTTTTCTTGAAAAGTTGGATTTTCCCTCCAGCCAAAGCCACTTCCCTTTTGTACTTTAAGCTTAGGCATAGCTTTAACCAGAGTCAGTGTGATTTTGGTATCCCATCAGCCTCTTTGAAAATCCCAAAATGCACAGAGAAACCATGTCCTAGTGCTGCCACGCTTCTGCTCATCTAAGTCTTTTTGGAGTTCGCAGCTTCTGTATCAAATCTAACCCATCTCTTCTATGCCAAAATACCTGCTTGGAGCTCTCTCTAACCACAGACTATACAGAAACCTCCAGATCAGTCATTAACAGTAAAACTGAAAGGACCTTCTTCACCTCTCACATTCCCTGGAGCTTGGCTGTGTTCCGTGGCCAGAGCTGACCTCTCTGTGCAGCACATATCATTTAGCAGAGTCGCCTCTCAAAGAAGAAATAATTCACCCAGTTTCCTCCCACAATCAGAGCAGCACATCCTCATGCAGCCCTGGTACACGAGAGCTGGTTTTTATTGCCCATCAGCTCGCTGAGGAACTGGTGTCGACAGCGCTTGGGGAGAGGGGGGCTGTGGGAAGGCACAAGGAAGGACCAAGTCTCAGGGGGACTGCCACACACTTCTTCACATTATCCGCAATATTTCACTTTGTAACTCATTTCTTTAGCAGTAAAACGTTGTATTCATTCAAGCAAACAGAGGTTTGACACAAAATTGCTGAGAATGATTTGTAATGAGATGCAACTGAACAGGGGATGAACTTGGGGGACGGTTGTTGCTGTTAGCAAAGAGGGTGAGGGGCTGTGAGGTTGCTCCTGGGAAGGAAATCTAAAAAAAAGAGTTCAAGACACTGCATTTCAGGACAAGACTGTTAAAATCAAAGGCCTCATTTTGGGAAGGATGAAATGTATCCCTGCCATTAGCTCAGCTGGTTAAAGCATGGTGCTGATAACGTCAAGGTCATGGGTTCATATGGGACATTCAGTGAAGAGTTGGACTCAGTGACCATTGTGGGTCCCTTCCAACTCAGAATATTCGGTGATTTTGTGATAATATTTTCAAAAAAAAACTTTCTGGCTTCTCAATTTGAAGTGGTTTTTTTCCTCATACCAGAAGTCACCTAAATTAAGAGGAAAAGCAGGAGACAAATAACCCCAGATCAAAACAGACTGCTTCATTTTTGACTTAATTGACATTTCAGGTTGACCCGAAATGCAAGTTTTGTGGTTTAAATTTCACTGAAAAAACTGGGAACAAAAAATACCTGTCTCAAACTGACATGAACCATTCCCCCCATCCATCCCACCTCAGAACCTGCCTCTGGTTTCTGCACTAAAAGATCAGCAACTCTCACACACTATTGCACGGTTTCTTGCACCACTCCCCCAGCTGGCGATGTACAGCCCAAGCTGTGTGTGACCCCCTAACAGGTGTCTGTAAAATCTCTCCCATGGTGGGATTTGGTGCCACATGCTGTCTCTGCTTTTCCCAAATCCTCAGAAAAAGAGCATGCAAATATGGGAGTCTTACTCCTGCCCCAGGCCCCTGTGCCCCCTCTCCATGGGCTTCCCTGCAGATGGCACTGCGGGAGCATCTGAGACCCCCAGAGCCGACAGGAGCCTCTGCATCCTCTACTCCCTGCCTTATCCCCTGCACTCACATCATTTCCTTGGCCTACTTTCTACTTAGGGTTTTTTTTTCCTCCCAGAGAAATTATTTATCATAGGGATTGCCAGCGCCTAATAAACATCCCTCCAAGAATAAATTTGTTTATCTAAGGTATTTTATTATGCTGCCTCAGATAAAAGAGAGGGGGGAAAAATCCTCCCCAGAATATTTTGACTGTGCAAACAGTGGAAGAGCAGTGTCCTTGAGCACAATTTTCAAAGGGGAGGTTTGTCAGAAGCCATTTCAGCTGTTAAGGAATGAGTTATCTTACAAATGAACAAAAAGAGGTGGCGGCACAGGCCCTGGCAACTGATCCAGTGTGACAGAGACAGATTTGAGAACCTCAAAGCATTTTGTTCCAGGGGCTGCACTGGCTGTCCTCCTGTTTCACCTTCTGTTCTCATCCACACTGGGTGGCAGGGGAGGGAGATGGAAGCATTTTAAATTCAGATTGCACAGGTTCGAGTCGCAACACAAGACAGCGGGTCACAGAAAATCAGGACTTCTGTCACTCAATCCCACGGTGGTTTCTGCCTCTGCCTCATCCCCCTCCCTCTGCTAGAGCAGGAGCCTGTGTCTCTGTGCTGATGAGCAGCACACAAGCCAGCAGATCCGCTACACCAGGCAGGCTCCCCACGCCACAAAGTCATCGAGTAACACCAGCTGGGTCCCTGGCAAGAGCAGCCCTGGGCTGTGCGAGGAGATAATGCAGTGAAAGGAATGCTTATTAGAAGCAGGAAGCCTGACAGTAGGATTTCTCATCCCAAATACAAGGTTTGCAGCAGTATAAATAATGCATGTCAATTGCCAGCATCCTGAAAATTAGTTAAAGTAGGTTAGGGGGGGAAAAAAGAGAAGGAAAAAAATACTCACACTGCAATGCTCTCCATTCAAAAGGAGTTAGCTGCTTGTGAGGGGCCAGTATGGAAAGAGGGGGCAGTAATTAAAACCTCATCTTTTTATGCATGAGAATCTGTTAGCAAGTGATAGAATATTTTGCAAGTTGCTGGACCCAACAACTTGAGCTTCTTGCCCAAAATGCAGTGTGTTTTCCCCCTGGAACACGTATGGCAAATCCTGTACCTTGGGCTGGAGCAGGTCACCCAGAGCTCTGTCTGGCTCTCCCTCCAAGAAAGCACCTGGAAATCCACTGCCCATAGTTCCAGCACTGGCTCAGGGACGGGGCAGTGTTAGCCTGTTTCTCTGAGGATCCACCTTGCTTTGAGAGCTCAAACCCCTCAGAGCCACAGTCAGGGAGCAGGAGGAGGTGTTCCAAAGCTCTGCAAAGTCATCACTGAATTGGTGCTTTCGGCCTTCAGAATTCTGAGGATTTGTGCCAGAACCCTCAGCACCTGAAGGAGAGAGAGTCCTTGGCTGCTCCTCTCACCCCCAGCAGCCCCGCCTGGGGACTCCTGCCCAGTCCAGCTCTGCTCACCAAAGCCCACAGTGCCAGCAGCCACAGGGAACTGCCCGTGCTGGGCTGGACCAGGGGAAGCAGGAGCTGGTGGGAGCAGAGCTGGCAGCAGGCCACCCACCATAGAAATGCAAAGGACAGCCATGAAATGCACCAAACCCTCACTGTCTGTAGTGTTTTCAAGGAATTTCATCTTCGTTTTGGCTGACAGGATTTGCCAGTGAAATGTTGAATGCCCCCAGCATTGCTGTTAGGAGCATCCTTTCTGCATGTTGCTGCTCGAGTTTAACCCCCCTGCAGCCTCAGCAAAAACAATGAAGCCTTTTGGATTTTCCTCATCTTCCTCCAAGAGCAACCCAATCCCTGCAGACACCTCAGCACACGGGAGGCCAGCAGCTCCCTCTGACTTGTCAAGAGCAATTTCATTACCAGCAGCAATTCAAGCAATGAGTTGTCCTCTTCAGGTCTATCCAAATTCCAGATCCCACCAAACTCCCCCCTCCCTCAGCTGCAATCTTCTCCCTAATCTAATAATAATCCCACCAGCAATAAAACACAGCCATGCTGGTAGAATGCTTCCCTGCTAAAATTCCTCTGTGCAAATCAGTGATGACCCCTATGAAACTGCTATGCTTAAATAAATATCCTAAAAAAAAAAATCTGAAAAACCTGCATCTTTTTCCATTTCATTTTGATCACCTTGGCTGACTTCCAGCCCCTCTGTCTAAGCGCAGGGGCCTTTGGAAAATACCAGATATCATGAAAAAGTGGTCCCCAAGGAAAGCTAAGCACTAAGCCAGTGATTGCCTCAAATAATCACCATACACATGAAAACATACATCTTTCTGCACATGGCACCAAACCCTTCACTCCTGCTGGACCACACATTTGTCTTCACACAAGTTTTCCAGGAATGAACTCCCATCCAAACATGCAGGATAGCGCTGCCTGCTCCTCCAGGCAAGAGCAGGTCTTCATCACAGCGCCTGGTAGATCTGTCAGCATCACAGGAATTAAAAGCTCTGACTCCATCACAGCTGGGTTCTCCAGAGACTAAAACTCCTTATAGCATGGGAAGCAATTTGACTCAGAAAATACAGAAACGTCCCCATCTGGCTTCCTGTCTATCCTGGCCCAAACTTTGGATGCCATTCAAAAACACATCAGGGATCCAGAAAACTGCAGGAGTTGCCTCTTTCACATTGAAACAAAGTGTCTATTGAAAACATGGCATTTTCCGTTTTTCCATGTTACTTCTAGAGGATAAAGTTGCATGAAAAACAAATGGGAATCAGGGAGATTTTTGGTTTTTGGTTTTTTTTAAATGAGGAACCTATGATTTTCCTCTGCAAAGGCCAAAGGGTTCAGCATAAGAAAGGATAGGAGATGTCACACATGGCAGAGAACCTTTCTCCTGAGCTGAGCTGTGACTGCTCTGTATTTTTCCCTAGGAAGGGCTATAGGTGCTCACTGGATCCCAACATTTTTGCAATCAAATTAAAACTATTTTGGTTGGGAAGCTCTTTTCAGCTGGGTCACATGCTCTATGCAGTTAACCCATTCAAGCTGTACTTTGCCTAAAAATGGGGCAAAGCCCCTCCAGGTTTTGCTGCACGTTTCCCACCAGAAAGACGTGAGTAAGTTACAGAGCCAGGAGATGCACTTGATTCCAGGGACAGGTGAAGGTTACAAACCACCTTGTATATTTTTTCAAAGGATAGCTAGACCCTGGTGCTAACCTAAGATAAATGTTAATGCATATGATCAGCAGAACTGCCCAATCCATCAGCCACCCCAAGCACACCAATGTAAGACATCAGAGGGCTGCTACAAACCAGCAGCAAAAATATTAACCAGAGTACCAAAAAACCTAAATATGTGGCTAAAGAGAAGCCTGTTTTAGCTTTTCAATGGAATCAAGCCCCATAAGACAAGGCAAAGGCATGTTTGAGGTGTTTCCTGGGCAGGAAAGCACCTGGATTGCATCTCAGGAGGCTGCATTCAGCTCCTGGTTATGTCAAGCCTCCCAAACAACTGTGAGCAATTGTATGTCTGTGCTCCCCCTCTGTAAAACAGCAATAATAACTCCTCCCATCTCCTTTGCCCATCTCTATTAAGACTGAGCTGTGCATTGCAAAGAGCATCTCTCACAAAGGGTAGCAGATACAGCAGCTGGAATAATTCACCTTCCCCATTTGTCTGCTGAGATGCTTTTAAGATAAAACTGAATGACAGTAGTGTAACTGAGTTCATTTTCCACTTAAAAGAGAAGTCTCTCATCACAATACTGCAAAGTTTTGTAATGAATGTGCTTCCTGTGCTATTTTATAAAAACAGTGTTCAGGGAAATGTGTATCATGATAAATACACATGTTAAAGTGCCATTTATATGTTACTTTGTGACAAGTTCAAAAGCAGAGATTCTAGGACCAGACACATTTCATAGCACAGATTATATTTAATGGAGTTGTAATCACAAGAAAATTTTGTGGGATTTGGAACAGAATATGGATAACCTTCCACAGATACTGAAGAACACAAACCAGCTTAGTCTGACTGTGCTCACCATTGCCAAGCAGACACTGGGGGATGAGCAGGCTCTTAAGTTTTTTCTCCTATTTGCTTAGGGATCCTGGTTTGAGTTTTTAATTTCCAGTGATCAAGTGCAGATTTTTTTGCTTAAGCAGAATAAATAAAACAGTAATATGAAAATTGCTCGGTTAGTGGAGCCTCCCAGCCAGCAGAGGTGTAGGATTGCTCGCCTGCTGCAGACCGGTTGCCTTACGTGCCCCTACAGTGCTGT
This sequence comes from Corvus brachyrhynchos, assembly GCF_000691975.1. Taxonomy (NCBI): domain Eukaryota; kingdom Metazoa; phylum Chordata; class Aves; order Passeriformes; family Corvidae; genus Corvus; species Corvus brachyrhynchos. Next base: position 6,309,693 of record NW_008238337.1, read on the forward strand.
GTATTGAGTACAGTAATTACAGCACTTCCTTCCCATCTGGGAGTCAGTCCAAAGGCATTTTACCAAGTAACAATGCTTTCTCTATTCACCCTCTTCCGAACAGAATAGCATTGTTTCGTTTAAGTGGGCTTCCAGCCAGAAGAAAGTCAATCATAACGAAGTACTGACATTAAGATAAAGGCTAAAACCATGCTTTATGAAAAGTAACCAACCCTTGACAGTTGGCACTTGAGTGACAAGTCTGCACCGGGGGTGTTTCATGTACTTAGCTTTTGTAATTTGGGTAGTGTTCGATTTCACATTTGTGTTTATTTATTGCAAACCGCTGAATCACCCTCCAGGTTTTCTCAATTTTCTCTTAAGGAAAATACAATGTTCTACTGCAATTAAGTAAACAAAGTTGGTTTTAACATACACTTTAAAAAAACATTGATTTTTGAGCCTGACAGTGGCTCATCTTGTTTACAGTTTGTGGTCTCAGGCATTTTCCCTGTGGTTCTCCGCATGGTAATTTTGCAGTAGAAAAGAGCTGACATTGTCTGGTCTCCTTTTTTGGTGTTGTCTGCAAGGAAAGCTATCTCTAATAAAGCTGTAAGGGTGAGAATATCCTCCCAGCTATCACACCCCTGCAGATTAATGCAGCTTCTTTTATTTCTACTTTTCTTCTTTAAAACAGCCCCCCTTGACATTTGACCTGAGCTACCCCTGGTGTTTCCCCTCTGTGCTTTGATACACGCTGCTCTCCTATCAGTTCTCCAGCAAGCCTCTGGTATCTGGATAGTATCCTCTAGAGCACTTGTTTGAAGTTCTGCTGTGTCTTATCTCTCAGTCTCTCCATAACTGAGCATTTTTTGCTCCTTCAGTGTAGGATTAACCTTCTTGGCTAATTTTCCATCCACTTTAATGCAATGGGTTTCAAATTGAGATCCAAGAGAGATCCAAGAGTAACAAGTTTAAAACCCTAGACCAGAGCTGGGAAGATTAATTTTCTATACAGTTTCTTGGTTAACCTTATGTGCGTCACTTGACAGCACCATGGCTTCCATTCCCATCTATAAAAGAGGACAATCCTTTCATTTATTCTAGTTTGGTTTTTTTTGAAGGTGGTAGGGGTTGCACACAGCAATAAATTTCAATGGAACCCCAGGTGATCCGGGGTTTCCAGCTGCCAGTGTGGTAAAACCAACACAGAGCACTTGCAGAGCATCCTTCAGTGATGCTGTGTAGTCATTTTGCTCTCTGATAAACCCTCCTCCAGACACATGGAGCCTGTGACAAGTGAAAAGGTTCACAAAGAACAACTGCTTACCACCCTGTCACCACTCTCCTATTGCCAAGGGGGCTCACATTAAAAATGAGAATATATTTTTGAAATACGAGGTTTTGTGATCCACAATGTACTGGCCAAATACTTAATACATGCCTGTGTCAAAAATTCCTCCACTGCCTCTCATATAATCCCCATTTAAGTACTTTCTATACACTACACTGTCTAATGTTTTTCCCTCCACAGCCAGTAAAGGAAGAATTAACACCTCAATATTACAGTCAAAGGCACCGTTCAGACCCAGACTGCTAAAAAGTTTAGGGAGCAACTCCTACTGATGTCAACTGTCTTGCACAAGAGCTGCAGCTAAGCAAGAAATCCGTAACAGCTCCCAGGAGTTCCTGGGCTGTCACTTCATGGACATCCCTCCTGCCCCCAGGCAGTCTTCTCTTGAAATATTCCAGGGTCTAGTCCTCAAGCCAAAGGTGTTAAGGAGAGGGAGGTGCTGCTTCTTGTTATGACAAGACAGGAGAAAATAAACTTCCAGGCACTGAGTCTGTTCAGACCTGTCAGATAAAGACATTTCTGCCAGCTTATCAGAGCTGGGTAAGTGCTGTCAGCTGATTTAATGCAGGATGGTCTGTTTCCCCACAAACCTTACAGCTCTTATATCCTTAAGCCACTGTAGTTCATCTTTAATAATTTATTCCGCCCCCTTCCTGGAAACCTAGAAATACATTAAAATATTAATTTAAAATATGCATGTTGAGGAATGGGGGGGAAGAGAGGAGAGGAGGGCGAGCACGTGTGCACTGGGGCCATCAGACAGCACTGCTGGGAGGATTGCACTTCTCTGCCTTGCACTGGGGTCTCATCAGCCAAATCATCACCAACAGCCCCTGCACATCCCCCGTTCTGCTGGCATTCACTGAGCTCTGCTCACCTCCAAGCAGCCACAAATCCTCATCACAGAAGCCATGCTCGTAGCAACCCAAAGCCCTCCTGACAGCGTGTGCTAAACACAGCCCAGAGAAATTAAACCATCCCTCATCTGTGCACACAGATCCTTCCAGGGGCCGGGCAAGAGAGCGTTAATGAGGCTGCATGTGATGCCTGGGATAATTGCAGCTTGTGGCACACTTTGTGTTGTCTGCTGGCTCCAGTCTCCGAGCTAGTTAAACTGGTTCCATTTGTCAGAACTAAAATTAACTCACACAGATTCTTAACGTTATCTTAATTTGCTAAATTCTACAATTCAACCTAGATTATCCAAACTTCAATTATCCAAAACTCCTTGGTATTCAAAACAGGGTCAAGTCTCTTGACATCCATTAAGTACACTGAAAATTCCCTCAGTTATCAGAGACCTCATTTATATGAACATATTCCATATCCCCAATGGTTTTTATATAATTGAGGCTGAATGTCAGTAAGGTTTTGATTTCAGGATATTTTGACTGATAATTGAAACTTCCAGAGATAGCAATTATTTCACTATATTATTTTTGGCTGCCTTTTTTTTTTTTTTCTTTCCCTGTCCTGAGAAATCTATTGTATTAACCATTGAAATTCTGACTCAAAACTCCTTTTGACACCCCACCAAGCACTTCCAGACCTTCAACTCCACCTGAATGCATCACACTGCTCTCTGCAGGAGCTGCTGGAGGCCCTGAGTGAGCTGGCAATGGTTTTTATATAATTGAGGCTGAATGTCAGTAAGGTTTTGATTTCAGGATATTTTGACTGATAATTGAAACTTCCAGAGATAGCAATTATTTCACTATATTATTTTTGGCTGCCTTTTTTTTTTTTTCTTTCCCTGTCCTGAGAAATCTATTGTATTAACCATTGAAATTCTGACTCAAAACTCCTTTTGACACCCCACCAAGCACTTCCAGACCTTCAACTCCACCTGAATGCATCACACTGCTCTCTGCAGGAGCTGCTGGAGGCCCTGAGTGAGCTGGGAGTGAAGCACAGGGAAGAATGGTGCCTTGAGGGGCTCCTGGAGTGCTCCTCCCATGGGCAGGAGATGGGAGCTGGGGTGGGCTCAGATCAATCACAGAATTTACAGTCACACTTGGCTTAGCCTAATGAGCTGACTGCACCTCGAAATGGAAATTTCAGCACAGCACAAGGGACACAGTTCAGGTCTCAAAGGCAGGTTTGAGAATTGAACCTCAGCCCCTGCAATATCAGGCCACTGCCCAGCCGAAGACCACCCTCCTGCATGCTTAACTGGGATGCTACCCTGTGTGAGCAGAGGATAACGCCTGACTGCTGCATCACATTCTCTGCAAAGTGTTCCACAGATACCAAAATAATTTTTCTGTAAATGCAGAGACCAGCTCTGTTTTCAACCAGTGAGACAAAATTCGTTGAGTATATAGAAAAATGTGTCCAAAGCAAAATTAATATGAAATTCAAATACTTACAAAATGTGAGGCTTACATAAATATTGCAAATCAACTAGTATTACAATTTGCATTCCATACTTATTTAATTAAAATAGGCTACATTGCTATCAATATAGGTAAAGCAAAGTGTACATTGTGCACAAAACTCAAATCTTTTCAGCTGTTTAAGCACTTCTCTAGTGCAAACAATTTGCATAATGCATGAACTGGAGATATTGATGTGGTGAGCACGTCCCTGGCAGGACTTACCTGTGAATGTGAATTCTGGGAGCCACAAGCAGTGAGCAGAACATGTCCCTCCCCAAACCACCCCTGCTCCTCATGTGTGATGCCACCAGGCCTGGAACAGGTCTGCAGAGCTATGGGTGAGCATGACAGTGCTGGAGAAAGGTTATGGGCAGGTTTGAGGAACACCAGCACTTCACCACTTCCTCACCTACATCCCTAGGAAGGAATGGGTGCTATGGAGCTCCCAGAATGAGAATAGGGGCTCCCTCAAACTGGCTCATGATTATGCAGGCAGGTGTCTTCCTTGATAACTTACCAACAGTGTTTTTAGGACCCCAAAGCTCTAAACACACCAGCTGTACAAATGTGAGTGAACAGAGAGGCAGACTGACACATAACACAGGGTAATCCCAAGGATCTCCCACATGGGACAATGCTGTCCTGTAACCACCCAAGGGATTGGGCTGCACCTCTGGCCATCGCACACAGAGCTTGAGCCATCCCACCAAGGCCACACCGCAGGAGAAGAGGCTGAGGAGGATCGTGGCACTGCCTGGGAGCTATAATGAAACACCTGAATACACTTTATAAACTGTTTATATAAGGGAGTGTAATCAAAAGCACTAACAGATGATTAATGGCTGCACTAATCAAATTTAGTTAAAGCTCCCAGACAGGTCACAAGGCAGAGGATTCAAGAGGTTGCTCATCAATATTCCTTTCCTCCTACCTGCAACACCTGCTCCTGATGCTTAGAGCACACACACTGCCTTGTCTGTAAACATCAATAATATTTGTTAATTGGTTATTCCTCCTTCCACAGTGGAACCTTTAGGAGTGAGCCTGAGCATTTGGTGCGTGAAAGATTGCCCTGACCACTGGGATGGAACTGCACTCTGGAACTGCTGAACTGCTTTTTTTATTGCATGCTGTGTGCATGAAAAACATGTTCCACAGCAAACTGAACTATAGCTCCAAGTACTAATTCCTACACTAAAACATCACCTCTGTGTAATATTTAACTCACTGCTGCTGTCAGGAGGAGCAAAAGTATTCAATACAAGCGCTGGCAAGGGAAGGTGTTGGTTTGTCTACATGGAATGAGGTGATTGCACAATGTGACATAATTTGCCACCACCCCTCCCATCCTCATGCTCAGGATTTTTGCTTTTCCTGTATCCAGGTAGAGAAGGGATGGCATGAACAGAGCAGCAATGCTGTGCAGTCCAGGAACAGTCTGGACTCTCTTTGGGCTCACAGCAATGCCAGTTGATATGAAGTCACTAAGCAATGACAGCCACAAAAATGTCCTTGTTAGCAGTGTCCTGGAAAACGAATACTCTTTTTGCTTACAAAACATTTGGTTAAAAATGGGTCCTTGTCTAAGCAAAGAGCCTCAGCATAGTAAATTTGTTTGCACTGTGGGAGGACAGCTCATCCTTCAGTACAAAAAAAGAGAGAACAAAGTGTAGGGATGAGAAAGGAGGCAATAAAAGTGGAAAATTAACAGCAACAACAATGAAAAGACAAGGAAGGTTGAAAAAGATCTCGTGAAGGACCCAGGTTCAGGAAGTTTGGGGAAGGAGAAAGAAGGACTGACTGTGCTCTTGTAAGAAACAGTCAGATACCCCCTGAACACTGGATCAAACAGCACCAGAAGAGACAAAACGTAGGGTGTCTTGCATTCAGGTTTAAGCTAGAAAGCTGACTTCGGGCATCATCTGCAGATTTGTCTAATTATTGTCTTTTTATGCTTTAAATAAAACCAAGATACATTGGAAGGTACACGAAAAGGTTCTTAGAGTTATGCCGGCAAATTTAGTTCAGAAGTATTTCAGGAGAATGTGTGTGTTTTGATGTTATCCTGAGAAGTAAAACTGGATCTCTGGGAAGAGGAAATACCAGAAATTAAGTACTTGTGAAGTTCTAGCAATAGGGAACCCAGACATCTCCCTTCACCTGGTACCCAAAGTTACAGCTTGCCAAAAAGCAAGTCATACGGGGAAGTTTCCAAAATTTGCACATTTCAGACAACACAAGACAACCACTACTCAGAGGGGAAAAAGGCCTTTTGGGTTATTTTCAACACTTGGTATCAAGAGGGGAATCCCAGTCTGTCCCTGTGAACTGGAAAACACCCTTGCACTGACTAGAGAAAGAATTACAGAAACAGCCCCAGCTCTGGTTTGGACACAAAATGATGCAGCCGGGTGGCGGGGGAGGAAGGGATCCTTCCCTGTCCCTTGGGTCAGCCTGCAGCACGCTGGCCTGATAAAGCTGAAATATCTGTCTCGAATTGCCTGCTTTCACAGGCTTTATCAGGCCAGGCACTTCCCGGCGCTGTGCAGCTGCCCCAGCAGGAAGGGAGCAGCTCCCCTCCCGGCCCCGGTGCATGCCTGCAGTAACCACATTAACCACAAAGCATGTTTTTATCTTGTTAAGCCGCTAAGCTCTGAAGTGTTCCGTTTAGTATGGTAATAACAAGGCTGAGTGATAAAGCTTTTAGTGGGTAGCGAAATAGCAGCCAAGATCTCCCGTGAAGGGGACATGCAGTTTGTTTTCTTTACACGGATTCTTCTGGACATGCCGGCACAGAAATAAATCAAATTCCATGCGCTAGATAACACCCTGGCTGTGAGACAGACCAACAAAAGCTGGGAACTCAGCAATAAAGAGATGCTGTTAAGTAACTTAGGCCAAGAAGCTGGCCTGTCAAACCTGATAAGGAATATCACCTAGATATTAACCAACCAATAAAATAAACCACACTGTTTAGGTACTCGGATGTTTTTAAACAAAGCCAATATAATGTCAGTATCTGCAGAAATAAGTTCTTTTTTTTTCCTGTTTTGGTTCTGCATGAGTAGCTCCCTAATGAAAACAAGAGCAGTAAACACCCACCCAATGTTCCGACCCCACCCACAAAACAGCCATTCTATCCACCCAAAATACCCTCAGCATTTAAATTAGGAGACTGGCTAAGACCCTCGCAGTAGTGATTTAAACCTGGAATGAGGGTCATTCAGAGCTTGAATAACCACAGCGGTGTCTCCGCCCTTGGGCAATCCAGGTCACTCCTCTGACCCTCCTGCCTCCCAAAGAGCCACCTCCACTTTTCTTTTATCTCCGGCACTGCTGGAGCAGGTTGTTCTTCAGGGTTCAGATCTTTCCTACTGCTCTCATCAATGTAAACTGCTTTTCATGTTTTGAGCTCAGGCCTCGCTGATTGGAAAGTCCCATTATAGATCAAAGGGGATGTTCATTTGCAACCCAATTTAAAGTAATGGAAAGTTATTCAAGCATCTACAGATGAAAGAGTCCACCCTTTAATCACTTCGATTGCTATCTCACCCCTCCACTTTCAACTAGGCTGCTTCAACCCATGGCAACTACTCCCAGACAAGTGCAGATCAGTGGTTCGTTTCTCACCACTGCACATTTGTGCTCTGTGTCTGTTTATGACCATGTCCTGCACTCCCAGAGCAGTTTCTAATGAAGTTAAAAAGGACAATTTTCAGTGGTTTTTTGTTCTGATCACTTGCAACGGAAACTAAAGTGAACAAGTTAAAAAACCCTTACAGAAAACTCGCTCGGATGGTGGAGCAAGGCTTGGGGATGCCAGCACTGCCCACCACGCCGGACCAAGAATTTGGCTGCTTTGCACATCAACAGGATGAAAACACTCAGAAGGTCAAGTGCCTTCCTCTTGTTGGTCAAGTGCCACAGGATCTTTGGCTGAAAGCAAAGGGTGGGATGCAAAGAACAAAAATAACAGAGAATAAACTAGGATTTGATTTTTTTTTTTTTAAGCAGAATGGGGGACCACGACCCCCTTCAGAAAGCCATTCCTAGTGCCACCCTTGGAGCTGCCTGGGAGGGCAGCAGCTGCTGCTGAACTCGCTAAGCTTGAATTACCACAGTCTGCTCAGCAGCTTAGGCTGGATAACAGCTCGGAGCCCTGCTGGACTGTCGGTGCTCTCAGGGGGCTGCCCCTCTGCAAACAGCTCCGTATGGCACGGCGGGTGCCTTGGCTGCAGATTAAACCCTGCACAGCCCACTCAGACACCAGGAGAGACTTTAATCTCTGAGAAAATGGACTGAGCACTTGGAGCGACCGCGAGGAGCCTGCAAAAGGAGCCGTCAGCCGCCATCCAGACACAAATATCCAAACACAGATATCCAAACACAGACGTGGGTTTCCGTGGAGAAGCAGGCAGCCTCCATCCTGTTTCAAGCCAGCTGGGTGAGGAAATGAATCCCCTCCACCTTTAACAAGCATACAGAGTCAGACTGATTGCCGATCTCCGCACTTCCTTGTTCTCCCTGAAAAACTGAAACTAGAAAAATAAGGAAAACCACTGACCAAAACACTGCAGCAATCCCCTGCTGCAGCAGCTCTAAGCCACTTCTTCCACGTGCCAGGAGTTAAGCAGGAACACGGCAGCTCACTGCACACCACCCCACGGAGAGTTCTGCAGCTGCACCAATGTGTAGTTTTCAGGTGTCTCAGCTCCTTCTTCACGCTCACTCCTGCTCTGTTCAAACACCACCTCACAGCTGGGCCCGTTACCTGCTCACCCAAGACTCTCCAGCACCCTGGCTCCACACTCATGGACTCTGGTGCAGAGGGAAACACCTGGTGACCAAATTCTGGACCCTGGTCTCTTTCCTGATTCCCTGCTCCTGACATTTCTAGTAGTTCTATCACCCAACTTTGCATGTGTTTTTTTAATTTATATTTTTGCTTCTATTCCCTTCATATTTTTCTGCATCCAGTTATCTCCAGATCACATATTTATTCTTACTGACCTTGCCCCTTGCCCCCTTTCTTCTTGATGTTGTTCTGAGCATATGCCACCCTGCCTGAGGCTAGATTAAAGAGCTGTGAGTTACAGCTCACCCATGTTACCCACTAACAGTAACCCCTGCTGAAGCAGCAGAGGAGTTCACTGGTATCACCTAGAGAGTAGCTGACAGCAGGTGACAGACTGCAGAAGACACTGGGCAGGTCTCCAGCACAGTTCCACTCCAGGCCCTGTGGACACCTGCCCACTTCAGCTGGGAGAGCTCACAGAGCAAGGGAACACTCACCAGCTGGCAGACAGCAGCAACAGGCACTCCTGTCCCCCATTCCCTCCTCATTAATGACACCTGGAAGCTTCCTACAAATGAGCAAAGGGGCTGAGCCAATGGTCAGTAAGAACCTCTCCATTACTTGCCATGGGTTTGGATAAAAACTGTCCTGAAATAACAACCAGAAAGTGAATAAAACCCCTGGGTATGTTAACAAATTCTTGGACAAACAGTAACTTTGCAAACAGAATCGACAAGGACACTTTGGTGCCTGCAACTCACGAGGCAGGGATTGATTTCCATGGTCCTTTATCTCCTGTTTAAGCTCACCAGAGTGCCTATCCCACCAGTGTCTGGTGGGCTTTGCTCTCACAGTGGAAACCTTGCCCAAACCAAGCACACAGCTAAACCTCGGAGGACTACAGGACACTGTGGAGTCAAGAATGGAGAGAGTGAAGGGAAGAGAGGAGCAGAAATTAAGATCTTGGGCTTTAAGATTTGACTAACTGAGTGAGACAAGATTATTAAAAAAGTGGGAATGGTAAGCAGGGGAGGCAAGCAATTTTCCCGAACCTGCCCCATCCTGCCATTAACATTTAAATGAAAATGATGAATTACTGAAATAGCCATGGTCAAGGCCTCCGTATCCTCCCCCGTAGTAAGTACCACGATGCACTGTCATGTGCAAACAGCTCCTTCATGAGACACCAAAAGGCTCTTAATAATGGATATTATACTTCTGCAATGATCACAGTGGAAAGCACCCAAAATTAGCAGCTTTCCTTGCAGAATAATTTGTTATTTTAATGCTGTCAACCTGCAGAAATAGATTTATTGTTATTAATAATAGTGATTTGCCACATTTTGCTAGTTAAATTACAGTGCTGTATAGTTAGTTCCACAATAAAGGACTGGAAGTGTGCCAGGAGATTGCTCATAGCTCAGAGTAACAGCAGTTGGCACTGTTCCCATTAAGGCATTAAAATTTGAGTCAGAAACATAACAGATGCAAAACAAAACATGAGGTCGCTCGCGGGGATTATATAAAAACAATTAAAACAAATTAATTACCAGTTATGTTAGTGTTTCTCGGCGTACACGTAGAATGATTACAAATCCATGCAGAGGTCTTTCAAAGACCATAAAAGTCAATAAGGATCCCTGAGGGACTATGAGGGAACTTTTGGTTTCCAGCATAGCAGTGGGTTTACAGAGATGAAATACAGGGAGGCACAGGCTGTGGGATAGGCCCAGGAGCAGCAGCAGCTCCTGGAGGCTCCCAAGGAAATCCAGGTACAAGGGTTACTTGTACAAAAAGTCTCTGTCCCTTGGTGCTGCAGATGGCAGAGGGGCCCAGGGGGTGTGAGCTCTTTAGGGCAGCCCTGCCAAAGCCCCTCAACCTCAGCTCTGGAAAGCTGGACTGGGGCCAGTGAGATAAACCGGAGTCAAGGGGATGCTCAAGAGCTCACAGCAAGATAGACTTCTCATAAATGAGGAGTTTCTTGGAAGAAGTTGCATCAATTTTCTCCCCATCTTCCCCCAAGCAAGCCTGAAGGTTTTTGGTCCTTGATGAAAACTCACTGAAAAGCCTCTACAGGGAATCCCTGTGAGGAGTCCAACCATAACTAGATTCCTTTGAAGAATCAGGACTTTCTGGAAACAAACATACAGTGGCTGCAGCTTTCAACTAGCAAAGTTGCCAAAACTGAAAAAACCTCCTTGGGCAGCATATGAGGTGTTACCTTTCTGCTTAATTCTTGTTTCCAGTTTTATGTTACCAGGGAAAAGAAAAACTGCATTGGTATTTTAGCATCTGACTAATGGTGTGAAAACATTATCTTCCTATTGCTCTCCAAGGGGTGATTTAGTTCTTTGGAAAGAAATAGGTATGGAATAATCACACCAAGGCTGCTCATTGTGCATGTATAATATCTAATAATAAAGAAATTGCATTCAGCCTCACCACAGACCTCTCCTGCTGTCCCCCATGTGGGCACATCCAAACCATCGTTTTTCTTATTAGCTCTTGTTAAGCATCATTTAAGTGCTTGATGCAGCACAGGAGAGTACCCAGTCCCTGCCCTGAGGAGCACAGCTCTCTCTTTTTTCAAGAGATGTAACAGCAGGCATCAAGTGTTCAGGTAAGCACTGATCCTGGGAGGTGGTCCAGACACCACTTAGAATCCTTTGAAGGGGAGAATAACCTGATTTCTTTCCAGCAATTCACATATTTGAATCAATCCATAGAAACCTTTCAAATTGTTTTAATTTGCACAAATACTGGTAAGGAAGGAGGAAAAGAGGAAACATACACGTCTGTGGCACACAGACCTGCAGATTAGGACAGATGGGTCAGCAAACATTCTCCACCACCATTTAGTGGAAATGCATCCTTTTGTCCAGGTCACATCCCCTGTGCAAACCAAGCAGCAAGTCAAGACCATATTGAGTTAGGAAAGAGGAAAGATATGTTATCACCTCCTATGGCTCTGCATCCAGCCCTTGCCCAAGAAGCACCCACATTCCTGAGCCAAACAGGGCCAGCTGGCTGCCAGGAGCAGCCCAGCCAAGTGCTTTGCTCTAACTTACTTCTCAAGCAACAAGGAATTTGCAGACTTTAACTCCACCCTCTTTAAAAGCAGAGTGAAACAGTAAATATTGATGGGTATCACCAGATGTCACTGTTGTACAAAGTCATCCATGATGCACATGGTAGACTTGAAAAGACACCTCAAACTTTGTAGTCTCCCACCCTCTGGCCTCTCCTCACCCTCAGCAGCCCAAGAGAGGGCTCTACAAGGGGAGCAGCAGCAGTTTGCTCCCTGGGTGGATTTAAAGCCACTTTAAAGCAGAGGCACACCCGGCTGTGGTTTGGGGAAGGAACCACAGTGCACCATGACAGCTTTTGTTTCAGGTCTGCTGTGTTTATATTGAGCTTTAGTTTTTAGTTTTGTTCCAATACCATTCTTTCTGATGGAAAGCTAAATTGCAGGGCTGTAGACACTGCTTCAGCTAGCGAAGAGATAACAATAATTAATACTTGGTAACATTGAGCCTGGAATGTCTTTTGCATGATGCTGCCTTATTAGTTTCAGCAGGGATTCTCTGAGATAATCAAACCCAGGATTTTAAAGTTCATTTGCTTCAAGTCTGATTCATACAGATTTTGATGTATTTCTAAGATGGCTTGGAAATGAGCATTTGCCTTCCAATAACCTTGTTCCCTATCTGCAAGATATCTACCAGAAGAGAACAGCAGCTAGATGAGCTTAGGTTTAACCAAGATATGCACAGAGCAGTGTCATTTCAAAAGCAAATCTGCTGAGGAAATAATTTCAGCTAAAAAAATAAACACTACTGGCACTGCATCAAAAGAGCAGCAAAGAACGTTGATCTGCTAAAGGAACACACTAAATGTTTTAAACCAAAACAGATCTGTGCAAGGAAGTGCTTGCTTAAAATCTGTGTTTTTATGCTGCAAGTCACATTTAGAAACAAAAGGAAGACAAACCATACACACACATAAGGCCCTTCAGCCTGAGCATGCTGCTGCTGGTTCGTTGTGTATCATCTGCTATTCCCAAGGTGACAAGTGATATCTGGATGCTGTTTGTGTAGTAATCCAGAACAAATTAGGTGTAATAGTTTTCCGTGAAGTACATTGTAAAAATAAAGAGAACACGCTGATTGAAGAATACACTTCTCCACACTCGGGGCTGGTGGTGGCACAGGCTCAGTGGTTCCCTGCCCTCCTGCATAGCCACACGGACATGGAGCCAGCAAAAAAGGGACAGAACTGTGCTGGACTGATATCTTCAGTACTCAGCGACGCCAGCATGAGCCATCCTCTCTCCTCATGGCTGTTTTCACCTCAGGCTATTTTACTCTACTCCTCACTTCAAAAATGCAGAGCACTTTTTTATTGCTCTTCAACTTCCAGTTTGGCTCAGCTACACAAACCTCTATCCCTGTATAAAGCTGCCTTAAGCGCAAGGAACAAAGGAAAAATAAGGACGAGAAATGCATCAGCTTGAAGGGAGATACTCATGGGATACTACAGGGATTTGTCTGGAGCCTAATACAATTTAAATTATTTTTATTAATGTGCTGAAAGTAGAGCACAGAGCAAATGGCACATGAATTAAGTTCAGATCATTCCAGAATGGAAAGTGTTGCAAAGAGAAATCGAAGAAAAATAGCAGGCCTGGTGAAGTTCACAAAATATTAGCATGAAGTAGCAAAATGATATTCCAGCCAAAAAAATGCAGAGCTAATGCATACCGTGGAGGCTGGAGGAATAAATCTCACGTGCAGCAGTCTGAGGAAAAGGAAGATGCTGGTGAGGCACAGTAAAGGGAGCGCTCTGAGCTGACACGAGCCCGTGTTCTCCAAGGGCCAGCACAGTACCACTGCTTAGCTCTCTCCTTCCTCCCACCATCCCCAGCTTTTGCACAGGTCATACTGTGGGACACGAAGGCAGTGCAGACTTTTAATGAGGCAGCATAAGGCAAAGAGCTTTGGGAGAAAGGCTCCTTGTTTCAGGACAGAAACCAAGCGCAGGCTACCCGAGGTCAGGCAGCAGCAGCCCACATCGGACTGTAATTGCCTGCTGCAGGATTTCTGACATTTTCATCTAATACCGCTGATAACACAGTGGGAGACAAAATATCATACTCTGATCCAGTCCATGAGTAGACTTAATCTCTCATGCTCTCTCCCCCTGCCATCCTTCAGCAGTACTTTCTAATAAAAAGGAAGCACTTGTGCTTCCATTAATAAGTGCTCCAAATTTTAAAAAACCACTAATTTTTGAAGGTCTGAAGCCACAGCTTAGTAATGCCAGAGCAGGGTCAGCTACAGAAGTTATCTGAAGGTCAACCAGGCAAACTCAGGGCCAACTCAGCAAGCCAACCCAGATCTAAACCCCAGCCCCAGCTGCCTGAGCTCCCCCTGCAACTGCACAGATTTTCTTTTGCTCTGAAAAGAGGCCACTCAATGCCAGTACAGATGAGCAGGACAGGTTTGAACAATTGTGACCCACAAGCAGTGCTGCATGGGAGGGATCCTACTGACAAAGGGGTGTTACAGAGCTGGAGCTGCTCCTTGTCCTGCCCTGTGTTCTTCACCCTTGCAGAAGGTTTGGGAGAGCAATTACAGCCTGTCAGAGCTGGAGGTTGGACCTGCACTGGGCTCCTCATCCCATTCCCCAGCTGACACTGCACCCAAAAGAGCCCTGCAGAGGAAATCTCAGCCTTGTTGCTCCTGCAAGGCACTGGGGACAGCTTGGCTCTGGGGGAGCGCAGCCAAGTGCTCTGGGACGGCTGCAGCACCGGCACTGGATAAGCGCTGTCACCAAGCCAACAGCAGAGTCATCGAGGGCCAAAGAAAAGAGCAAATATTTGTAATCAGAGCTGCTGCAAACTTACTGGTTCCTTGCTAAGCCCTAAGAAAAACAAGGAGATGAAAAGTTGGCTTCTGCTCTTTTAAGTAGGCACTGGAAATGCCTTGGCTCGGTGCAGAGCGATGGTGTTTACACAGCCTCCCCATCGCCTCCCGGCTGCACTCACCCCTAAGCTGCTCCTGTTGACAAGCAGCAGGGAATGGGATCTCTGTCCATGAAAATGGATGATGTCAGGGTTAATTAATCCGACCTGAGGTGACACGGCCAGAAGCAGCCACTCCATCGGCCGGTAGGGAGAAGCTATATATAGCTCTGTGACACAATGAGACAGATCAATCACAGGGCAAAGAAAATACAAAGATACTATGATTTTACAGCAAATTCTGCTTGGTGATCCCAGGAAGGCTGGCCAGCTGAAACAGGGCACAAAAGACAAGCGCAGTGCAAAATGCATTTTCAGGATGTGGCATTTACTGGTAGCAGTTTGCACCTTGAACAAAGGGGCTGTTAAAGGATTTGTGCATCTTCAACAGGGAAATTTCCTTCCAAGTCTGGAGGTTGCAGCTGTGCAAAACACCCAGAAGCTTTGCTTCCCAAGGGTATGTGAACATTGAGCTCAGTTCAAGCTGCAGACTTTGTCTCCCCCTGATTTCTCTTACAAATCTGTCTGAGCCCAGAATGCAAAGCAGAATTCAGCCAAATATTCAGGCAAAGTCACACACAGCCATGAATCTCATGTGGTTCTTGACGGGAAGCTATAAATCCATCCAGGGTTGCCCCCAAAAGATTTCCCAAACCTTTAGGTGACTTTTCAGCTGTTTATTTATGGGATTCTAAACACAGGACACAGCTGAGTTAAGGTGACTCTCTCAGGGTGCTGGGCTTGTTCCTGAGCCATTTTCAGAGCTGATGGGGAAAAGCAAAAATCCTCCTCACTCTCTCTTCCTTCTCACCAACTACCTGAACATAAATCCAGCTCACTGACCAGTGCCTTCAGGAGGCAATTTCAGGAATCACTTGATGGTGTTGGACAGAAGCCTTGTTTTGGTTGCAGGTTGTTGCTGCTTCCCAGGAAAAAAAGTTGGCATCTCTGAGCAGCATTTGATGGGTGGCTGTGCTGGTGTGGGGAGCTCCAGGAGGGAAGCAGCTTGCCTTCGTCACATCAAGGGCCAGCCCACACCTTAAGTTCAGGCAAACCCCTCCAAGGAAATGCGTGTCCTTGTTGCTGTTTCCTGCTCCAATCCAGAAATTGATCCCAAAACCCCAAACTGCAGTCGAGGTCGACAGCAAGTAGGGTTTTGTTTGCACTGCCTCCAGGCACTGGTGGAGAGGCCGGGCTGCAGGTGGGCTGGTGCTGTTCCACAGCTTACGCTGGGCAGAGTGGATAATGATAAACTCTCCCTCTTGGCCTTCAAACAGATTAATCCATAAATATTGATAGCACTGAAGTGCTCTATTTATCCAAAAAACAGGTGACATCTTGGCAAGAGCCAAGCACCTTCCTGGAAATGGCTCAGGTTTATGTGCTTCCCCAGCCTGGGGAGAAGAAACATGTGGTGCAGTGCAGCACTGGGTACCCAGAGATTGCCACCTGGCCCTGCTGCTGCTGCCTGCTCCAGCAAATCCAAAGTGAGCAGCCAATTTGTGTTACAACAGAAACAGAGCTGTGGGATGAGGGATTTTCTTGCCTTAGATGAGGGACAAGAAGGAAAATTATATAAGGGAAAAAATTAAATTCAACAACACTCTGCCTCTGAAGACTCAAGTGCCTGAACACGGCAGGTGCAGCAGGGATTTCTCAATGACAAACATGTGCAGGCAGAGTGTGTGTTTATCCTGTATGTACACTGAGAAAAATATAGCCCCCCATCAGTGCCACGCCTGAGCGCACAGCCTGCGGATCAGGACAGCCTGACAGCTGGGTATTATTTATGGCAGCTTTTCCGACTAGGTAGACATTTACAAATCAAAATAACTGTCATCTGTGTTGTCTGAATGCAATTTTTGGTGTGTTCCATCCTCTGCTTTCCCCTACCTACTGTATTATTAACAGCCCTTGGCCTCTCCCTGCCAGTCTCTGTTTCCCCGTAAATGTTTTCTCTGCAGCCACAGCCCCCAGACCAAAGCCCCTCGCCCAGCAGATGGCACTCAGAGGCTCCAGGAAACCCACACACCCCCAGAAATCCCTGCCCTCCGAGCAAACGGTGGGGTAAATGAGATTTTGTTTCTGGCTGACACCATCTCGGGGACGCCAAGCCTGGGAGCGCCCTAGGGCTATCCAAGGAAAGCTGAGGTTGCAGCTCCCCCTTGTCAGGAGGGCTGCTGGTCTTGGGTAGGTGAGATGCAGTCACCCCAATCCTTCCATGGAGCACAGGCTGAGCTGTGGGATGGTGTCTGACTGCAAGGAAGGGTGAGTTTTGTACCTTTCCTCAAAAGCTCCAAGGCAACCAAGGGGGGGAGGGGGTGTTACAGCCACTGCATTGAGAGGAGGGATGCAGGAACAGTCCAGCTTGTGGCCACCTAGGACCATGTCTTCCCTCTAGGATGCTTTCCCTGCAAAACCAGGCATGGGGCAGATTGTGCTACAGACTTGGAGAATGCCTGCAGGGAATGTGCCCAGGAGCAGGATTTGGCCAGCAGCTGTTGCTCTAGAGGACAAACAACTTCCACTAGCACATGGCAGCCAATGCCAAATTCACCTGTGCTCTCTCCCAGGTTTTCTGTGCAGCCCCACAGCAGCAAGACCCCATGATAACGAAGCAAACTGCACCTGCAGTTCTGCTTTTCCCCACAGAACTTTCATTATGGGAATAAAACTAAACAAATAAACCCTCTACTCTCCAAAATAATAACCCCCAAAAAGGCTGCACAGAAAATTTATTTTTATCCCTTCACTGTTATGGGAACATGCATTTGTTTCCTAAAAATTGCACCTCTCACCTCATGCCCCATGACCTGCCCATAAGGGCTGGTGCAGGGCACGGAGAGCTGGGAAGCTGGCAGGGGGCTGGATTAATGAGGGCATGGGGAGGCTGCAGCCCTCCCCATTAGCTCTCTATCATGTGCAATAAGAGCAGCCATCCTACTGTGCAGCCCTTCCCATTCCCATGGAAACCACTGGTACATCCCGCCAGGAGTATAAATAAACCTCTTGCATGAACTTCATCCCGTGTGCTGTTTCACAGCTGTGATGTCTGACACCCACATTAGGGACACAGGTGCCTCTCTCTTTGTGCTGCATGGACACTGCTGCTCCCCCTTGTACCTAAAAACAAGGCAAGGGAGGACACACAGGAACCCAGGGAAAGGAGGGACCACATCAGGGAATATAACACATGGTCAAACACCACATCTCACAACAAGAGTGAACAAAAATAGCCCTGCCACCAGCTCTAATTGTTATTTAAGTGTAAAAGAACAGCACTAAAGAGACACTCAGAATGCACATAACCCAATTGTAACGAGCCTTCAAAAACTAGCCCTGCATCTTCCATTCCTGCAGTGCTCCCCACGCTCTGGAAGGGAAGCACAGTCCCACCTCCAGGGTTATGACTCCTGCTAGATATTCATGATTGGGAATATTTGTTCCAAACCCACCCACAACACAAGCCAGGGAGCTTGGCCAGGAAGACCAGGACTCAGCCAACAGTTTTTGTTTCATTTTAATTGGGATAACTTGCAGATGATTTCTAAAAAATCAGGTCCTGTGGGGGGACACACAATACCCTTAACTCCAGTTGGAGTGGTCCATGTTTTATCTACACCCATTATCTTCTCCCACTCCTATCCCCCTTTCCTGTCTTTCCATAACCATTTTGCCAGGGAAGGGGGTCTGTCTAAACAATTTCCATGTCTGCTTTACACAAAGGATTAGACACTGCACAGTATAAGATCACCTGCTGCTGTACCTCAGGATGAAGCCTGTAAGTGTTACCAGCTGCCACACAGGACTCCATATCCCAGGGTCTAGCCCTTACACACAGGTAGAATTAAATATCAGAAGCAGTGGTAGCAAAGGAAATGTCAAACCTTTCCAGGGTTTTTTTTTGTTAGCCAGGTCCCTCAAGCCTGCTGTCACCTGCACTTTATCAATTATTATCTTTAATAATTATCAGATTAAACTCCATGCAGAGAAAATTCTCCAATTAATTACATCCAGAAATAGTAACGACAAGATCATTGCCAGACCTAGATCAGGCTCCTCAATGATTCTGTGAACCTGTGAACCTGAGGTTCTGACAGCAAGGGAAAAAGCCCTGCCTGACTTTGTTGGAGTAATTTTATTAACTCTGGCTGGTTCTGTTAGTTGACAAAGTGACAGGATCCTGGGGAAAATTTCTCTGTGTGTTTAGTATATCTTTGGCAGGTGTCAAGGTATATTCTCTGGCTTGTCACTCACTGTGCTGCCCTTTAGATAGTTATTATTTCATGTAATTATGATTATTACATGCTGAGATGCCACCCTTATGAATAGCCTCTGGTTGCTGTCACTCACTGCAATGTGATTGATGCAGGAGGATGAGTTGTCAGGAAGGAACCGCAGGGTATGAAATTGCCACATTTCTCTATTTTAAAACAAATAATCCATGCTTTTGCTGGTCATCCCTTTCCACTTAGCAAGTGGCATGCTCAGGACTGAAACGCTGGGCAGCACAGAAAATCACCTGCTATAAAGCACCATGCCAGAGTCACACAGTAACAGCGTCCACAGAATAATTGTGAAATGAAGCTTCCAGGAGGGGAAAGGGTAACAACCCTCAAGCTGCACACCAGTGCTGTGCTGTGAATCCTCTGTGACATTTCTGCTCCAGAGATGCTTTCTCCTTCGCTGCTCAGTTCAAAATAACTCCTGCAGGTGCCCATGCCTACCCTCCGGGTGAGATGCATCCATCCCACCTTCCCACATTTCCCTGGCAGCTGAGCTCCCTGTTGGGGGTGACCTGCACTCCATTTCCTACAGAGCATGGGAATTACACAGGATTTCACACCACCTCCTCAAAACTCAAGCATTCTGATAAAAATCCTCAATTTTGCAAAGCTGGGTTTCCGCAGCAGACATGCCAATAATTCCTGCTCTGGGACACTTTCCCACAAACCAAAGCAAACTATGATTCTTTCCCAAAGTCTGCTACAGACTTTGACTTTGGGCAAGTCATTTTGTATTCCACGGGCCCTGCTGGAAGATGGAAGTCAGGGTATTTTCTGAAAACTCTTTGGCCAAGCATTCATTCCAACAGTAACCACTACAAAGAGCAGCACAAGGAGGCTGCAGTCTTGACTAAAGCCTTTTGAAGTAACTGCAATGTTAAAAAAAAAAAAGGCATTTTCTCAGTCAATTTCAGATACCCAACACTTCTACAGCACACAGCTTCCACAGGGAGTTATTCACAATTACAAATAGATCAATATTCATAAATTGTCTCCCTACAACAGCTGAACAAATCATTTGTAACGATTCATTTCCTTGATGAATTTCACCTCTTTTCCAGTTTGCAAATTATGTGTGAACAGAGCTGGATTTTCCAAATTGATTTTTTTTTTCCTCCCCAAGCCTTTTTCCATCCCATGTAATTTCTGAGAACAACTTTAAGTCTTAAAAGAACTCCAGGCCCTGCATCCTTGCCTGGGCAGAGCTCCCCACCAGACCTGAGCCATCGTTAGCAGCAGCCCCCTCACTACAACCCCGACTCCCCTGCTCGGTTTAATGGTGCTCATGAGCTGCTTGGCTGCCTGTGTTCCTTGCCAGGACGAGTGCAGCAGTCACCATCAAGTTTCTACTGCAAATACTTCAAATATCTCTGTTTGCAGTCCTCTTGGAGATTAATTGAACAAATATTTCCCTTCCACATGAACACACTCCTGCCAGTAAACGTGCTCACTAAAATATTCACAGCAAGCTAACACAAAAAGGACAAAGGAAAGGTAATATTGAAGCCAGGCCTGCTGAAGCATTTGCTCAACTTAATATCTGCTCCCTGCTCAGCTCTTTTCACGTGTCTGGGGCCATGGACAATACACCAAAGCATCACAGCTCCCAGATGATCCCCTTGATGCCCTGATCCATGTCCGTGCCTCACTGCCTCCTCCTCAGCGTGCAGAGCCATCGCCAGCCATGGCACATTTGGAAAGGACAGCTCTGAACACTACAGTTAGACACTTACATCCCATCCAGGTTAGTTTTAAGCCCTGGCCACCCCAGCCATGCTGCAGGGGCTCCCCAGCTCCCTCCAGCTCAGGGCCTGCTCTCTCCAGTCAGCTCTGCACTCTCCTCCCACAGCTGCCAGGGATCCTGGTTCTGCTGCACCGGCACCGAGACCCGCTCTGCTCCACGGGGGAAAGGCAGATTGATAATTAAATCCACTATTGAGATATTCACATTCTGTTCCCTTGCCATTTAAGCAGACATAAAACATTTTATTATTCTGCTGATTTAGGAACCTGAATTTAAATATTAGAGTATTAAAGCGATACTTAATTAGTTGACTGAATGTTCTCCCTTTTATCAGTGTTGACAGATCTTAATTATAGCATGGGCTGTGAAAGCTGATAGAACAGCTGATGGCAGCAGCACCGCCAGGAATACTAAAGTGTGTCAGAATTACTTGTCTGTTTTCCCTCTTCCCTCTCCCTCTGTTCTTCAGGCATGCTCTGAAGTCCTTGGCAAATAAAGCCAATGCTGCAGCCAAGCCTGAGCAGTTTGGCATTTACTCTCATGGACATGAGAAACTGCTTGCCCTTGAGAGAATCAGGATAATCCACAGGCCCAGACTTTTGAAAAAAAAAACCCAAACCCCAAAAAAAGCCCATACAACAGGAAATTACCTCCTAGTTAATTGTTTTCCTATCCACTAATCAAGCAGACACAGGGATTATTGTGGAGCAAGAGTGCTGACGTTAGTTATTCACTTAAGCCACACTTTAAAATGCAATTCAGACATACAGGAACAGCCATCCCAATGAAACCTGACTTTGAGGTTATCAGGTGCCATCATCCTTGGCAAGTCTCTGCTCCAGTGACAGCAGGGATGGCTCTGAGAAGCAGCCATGCCAGGCAGATCGAGGCACACCCCTGGTTCCTGTCACCTCAGCCAAAGCCAGTACAAAGGGGGCACTGCCCTGATGCCACCCAGAAGAGGCTGAGGGTTCAGAGTCATTTACAGCAAGGACTGTGCCCCCTCCTCTGCCACAGCACAGGGATGAGGGCTCTGGCAGGAGGCTTCTGCTGGGGTGAATTACATCCCACAGCAGCACATCCTTCACCTTCCTGGGATAATAACAAATGTCCACCTTCAGGGAAGGTGGCTGGCAGCAAGTGTGTCTTGAAGAACATATATTTTGCCTGCCCCCGGCAGAGGCCAAGCCATTCACTCTGAAGCAGCAGCATTTAACACAGCTGAGCAGCAGCGGCAGTGACAAAACACAGCAGATGCAAGAGGAATGAGGAAATGGGGTTTGGCTTGGGGGCCCATGAAGTTGGCCTGGTCACCTGTCTTGTATTCCTGATCGCTAGCCCACTTGCCCGAAATCTACCATCCAGCCCAGCCTAAGACAACACCAGTCTCTGAGTTTATTGTCCTCTTTCTTTTAACACAAATTAGGAGATCTGAAGCTTTCGTTAGATCCTGGCATCCCACAAGGGTCTACCAGAAGAAATTGACTTTGCCAGGAAAGATGTTAGGCCCCCTTCCATCCCCAGATGTTCTAAGTACAGGAAACAGTGTCCCCCTTGACCACTCAGGCAGGGATGGGGAAAGATCACTGTGCTCCAGTTTCATTTCTGCAAGTTCACCTCCTAGAAACCAGCAGAATACAACCTGCTTACATTACATTGCTTGCAGAAAAAAAATTGCTATGAAAAATGTGAAGAAAATGAGGTAGGAGCAATGTGTCGGAGCCGTTGTCTAATCATCTGAAGTTACAATGCTAAACCAGTCCCTAGACACCAGAAATACAGCTCAGTTCTCTAAAAGTGCTGAGTGCTGACTGCATTTCAGCTCTGCATCCCCGCCCAGAATACTTCAAGATTATTAAATCACCCAGATACAATTTTATTCTGGAAAAAAAGTGTGGTAAAAATAGTGAATAAAATCAGTAATTTTCATCAGTCTGTGTATCCTGCCTTTAGCTCCTTCCTTTTAAGGCTGCAGAGAAAGAGAAGTTTAAATCCCAGTGGTACACTGATGCTTTATAAGTTATTCCAGCATGAATGATCTCAACCTCAGGAACGATGTGTGCAAGCACTGCCAGAGCAGAGAAGACAGGCATGGAAGAACAATCCCTTTGTTGTCATGATTCAGGCATGTGATGGGTTGTGACACCTTTTCTCCGAGTGCCACCCATCACTCACAGATGTTAGCACAGAGCCACGCTACCCCCTCACCAAGCAGCTTGTGATTTCCACTGCCACTCACAAAGGGAAACAAGTGCTTTTTCCTCCCTTTTTGCAACGAGATAAGAAATAACTTTGCATTTGGCACGTGCATCACAGTGGGCAGGCAGAGGGTCTCCGCTCTGGCTGCAGCCACCCCTCTGCTGCCCCATGCCATGGCACCGATGCTGTGAGTACGGCCTTGTCCCTGTGAGGACACCAGGACATTGTCCCCGCTTCGGTGATGGCCAGCACTCTCCAGGAGCTCAGTGAGGAATGCTGCCAGCACAGCCAGTGCTCAGACCTGACTCACTTCAGGCTTTTTTACTTCAGAAATTAATCTAGCAGGGGGAAGAACTACCCAGGCGGCACCCCCTGCCACTGGCTCTGCTGCAGCAGCGGGGCTGGATCAGCAGGGCCTGCCTGGCTCCTGGCCTTGCCTTTATAAACACACTTAATGATCAGCAATGATGTCTTGGCAGCCTCACCCTCTCTCACTAATGCCCATGTGCTAGGAGGGCATTTTGCCTGCTCCCAGACAAGCCAATCCCGTTTAACAGGGCAGAGATTTAAGAGCAGCAGCCTGCATGGCGCAGCCGAGTGCCAGGCAATCCTCTCACTGCAGCAGCCAGGCTCCCCGCTGCCACAAAGCTTCTTCACTTAATGAACCTGCCTCCCAGGGAGGGAAAGGCATCAAGGGGAGAGCGGCTTTCTGGAGGCTGGCTGGTGCTGTCACACAGCAGCCCGTTCTGACAGGCAAGGAGACATTTGCTGCCTCTCTGCTCCCCCACGCAGCGACCGGGACAGCGGCCGACAGGGACAGGCAATGAGGTAATTTATCTCATTGAGGTCTGCAGGACTAAATGCCAAGGTAGCATCCTGCCCAGATGATAAATCCACCCACACTTGGATTCAGCACAGTGTGTGCAGGCTGCAGGCAGGCAGGGAGGGAAGGGGTCTGCCTGCCCTCCAGCTCCTCTCCATTCACCAAGGACACCCTAATGCTCAGGTGTTACTCTCCATCAGTTGCTGGGTAAAGCCCAGTTTTACCAGGCTCGTAAAAAGGCAGCAGAACGCAGTTACCCCTGGGCTGGGGTTGCTAGCACTGAGCTGTCACCAGTTTGCACTGCTGGCAGGGGGGTTCTGACTGGCCAGCCCCCCAGTTTCACTCACAGGAGGGCAGCCACTGCCCACCTGCCTGGAGGACGCTCAGTGAGAGCAGCTGCAACTCAAGGACTGCCCTTGAGCAATCCAGCCTTGTGTGCTTCAAAGGATAATGCCCTTTTTCTCCAAGGTATCCCATTACAGAGCCATTGAAGGCAAATCCGTCATGTTCCAGAAGAGCACGTTTCAGAGATCCACACACCTGGGCAGTGCCCACACAGGGAGGGGGAAAAGAAACAGCCTCCAAATTGGACCTTGTTTGCCAAGTCATCTCTCGTCACCGATCTCAGTAAGCTTTTCTCCCACCACCACTGTTTTTCTGCTGCTACGATTACACTGAATGAGTTGTAGCATCTTCCTGGTGCGTATTGCCTTTCTCTGGCCACCATCCAGTGTTTGCCCCACGAGTTCCCTCTCTGTCTCCAAGAAGCTGTCACAAATGGAGCCACAATAAATGTAATACACAGACCACAGCTTTCCAGAGAGCTGGCAGGCTCAGCCAGCAATGATAAAAGATCAATGAGAAATTCAGTTGTTGTTTTAAATGCCTGTTGGGCTGCAAGCTCCCTACCTTTGATCACCAACCACACGCAGTGGGTTGGTTTTTTTCTTTATTTAATTTGTATGCACAGGGTGGATGAGAGGTTTAGGATTCCACAGTGATGAGGCCACCAGAAACAAAAAGTGCTGCCCATGGAGCCCTTCCCTCAACGACAGACAGGCTAAACTGGAAACACAGAACAAGGAACAGGCATGGACTAAGCAGGTCCCTCCATGAACCATAGAAAGAGAACCTCTACTGAACAAAAGAAATGCAAATGCCTCTTCCTCCAGGTTTCTTTGCACTTAGGACTGTTCTTTTCCTTCAATATCCATCAACAGAAAGGAGCTACACTGAATTTTCTCAGTCCACAGCCTGCAAGTGTGTTGTGCTGTTGCAAGGACCAGACCCCTCAACTGCAGCACACCAGGCATGGGCAAATGCCAGCTGGTGCAGTGCTACCTTGGCTTGTGCCAGCTGAGGCTGTGTCCCCTCCTCTCCAGCTGCAGCTGGCATTTCCCAGCCTCCTGCTGGCATCACTCTCGGTGGGCAGCAAAAGCTTCTGCAGCACTGTTGTGATGGGAGCTCGCTATCAGAGGATGAAAAACAGTTTGCAGCCAACTGTAATATCATTTCAGCAAACAGCACAATAAATCAATGGCTGTAAATTAAGCATTTTGTTTACTCTCCACACAGCAAGGCTCTTCCCTGGATGCAATGCCAGCATTGGTGAGCACTGCCCAGTGTAGCTGCCTGGCACACTGAGCTGGTGAGGGAGCTGTGCCACCCTGCGAGGCACCGTGACATGGGGACATCCATCCAAGGGACTGCTCCCGCTCCAGGCAATTAGCCCTTTCCTGATGGCATGTGCACATTTCAGTGCTGGCTGGAAGGCTCCCAGGGACAGTGATAAGTCTGTCCCTTCTCTGCCTCTCTCCAGCTGCCTTTGGGAGGGCATAGGAAAGCACATGGGATTCCCATGAACACAGCAGTGGGGCAGGTGGAAAGGTGAAAGGGGACAAGCTTCTGCCACCGAGTCCCAGGCTCACTTGCTGTCTTTGCTGAGGCTGTGACAGACAAGAAACTCTCTCATCACCACCCCAACCCTGTTAGAAGGAGAGGGGATGCTCCAAGCATGAAAAAGAGGAGAAACAGAGGATACATCTCCCACTGCCTGCACACTCAGCTGTCAGTAGCACAATGGTTGGCATGAGGCACTCCCTCCCCGGGGAGGGATTCACCTGTGCAACATCCACCCCCACCATCCCTAATCCTGGTACTGATGAGCCTGGCACTCCAGCTGGCACTGCCACAGACCCTTTGTCTGCAGAGTGGGATCACACTGTACCTGTTCCCCATCCAAACACCTTCAGCCCTGTCCAGCCCACAGTGCATTGATGATTCCCCTCACTCCCACCCCCACTATGTGTGAGAGACGAGACCTTTTCTGGCGCTTTTTATGATTTCCTGGTAACGTGTATATGTCTCCCTTTTGGCACTTTAGAGCAGAGGTGAGACTTGAACTCCTATAAACCACCAACATCAGGAAGTCGAACAAGTCCCTCTCCCCACATAAACAGCGCAGAATGAGCAGAGCAGTAATTCACCCATGCTTTCAGGGATTCCCCCCCACCTTTTCCTTTCATCTCAGCTGCCACTCTCACTTTCCCTCCCAGTGCCCCGCTCCCCCTTGTCCTGCCTGTGCTATCTGTGGCATTTGCAGGCAGGCCCTGGATTAAGGGAAAAGCATGCCAGGAGCTTTGCTACTATTGTCCATCTCACAGTTTGTCTGTTCACAGACAGTTTAACCATTATAATTCCTGCTTTGGGGTCAGACGTGTCTTCAGCCACACAGGAGACAAGTTGGAAAGGTCCTACATGACTGCTTCAAGCCAGAGCTTAGAAGTACTCAGGTATCAGGGACCTCAGAGGGCCACACTCTGAGACACTGATGGACACAAACAGAGGTAAGCCCAAAGAGGCTCACACGGGGACAAACTGGGAGAGGAGGCAGAAACAGAAAAATGAGGAGGGGAGAAAACTCACACAGCAAATCACAACACCTAACACCTAACTATGCGTACGACACCTAACACAGCCCTGAGAACCTGGCCAAAAATCAGCACGTCACCGTATCCTGCTCTCATTAGGTGTAGAAAGCCTGTAGAAGCAATTGTTTCTTCTGTCTCTGACCAATAGCTGGTCATCTCCACCAAGAAATGAGCAAAAAGCTGTTTGCTCATAACTCGGCCAAGCAGTTCCTTCTCTACGCTCGGGACAGAGCTGCATTTTAACAGCAAAGCAATCCCTGCACTTGTTTGTAGTTAGCACGGTGGCTGCAGGCCCTCTGGGACTGGGGACATTCCATATGTGAAAAACAGCAATATTTCAGAGGATGACAGTGAGAGCCAATACAGACTGTTGAGTTGCCTGTGAGGGAGTATTATGAAGCCTATAAAAGCTGCAAAGGACTTTGCAATTGCCATCAATTTAACGGGGAAGATGCTGCAGTGATGGGCAACAGGCAAAAACCTGAAAAGAGATTTTCCAGCTGAGACAGGAGGGAAATGGAGCATCTCGGGTAAAGACCACAGGAGGAAGGGACCAGAGCTGAGAATTGAACGCTGATTCCTGCATATCAAGTCATAGCCATACACTATAACATGATAAGATATCCAAGGGAATTAATTCAATAACTTACTGCGAGGGCTTTTGTTTCATTTTGACTTTTTTTTTTCCTGTGGACCGTTGAAAATTGACTACTATATAATTATTTGTGAGCATGTCTTTCCCACATTTTCAGCCAGCTCCAGGGAAGTGAGGAAGCTATATTTACTCTGGTTCAAGGCTTTGACTCTCAGCAGAGCAAGCATAGCATATATCCCCAAGCCTCCCAAAGGGAGCGTGTGGACCACTCTGAACTCATCGACCCCTCTGCAACATTAGCCCTGGATTGCTCCTCACATCCCAGCCCTGGATACACCACTCCATGCAAGCTGGGAAAATAGCTGGGAGCCTGCAAACCTTTGCTCACCTCTCAGATAACGCTTTCATTTCAGTGAGGTGGGTACAGGTACCCTGGGATGAATTCAACTGTAAATATTCAGAGTGATTCATTGTTTGGCTTTCCTCTCCAATCTAAATAGTTGGAGCTGTCAAAATTGATCTGAGTTTTTATGGTACAATACTTTAGAGAGACAACAAACTGTGGATTAAATTTGCTGCTGTGGCCCAAAATAGCTTTCAAATATCAACACAGGCAAGATACACATAAAAGAGACTATTGCCTTGTGAAGCAAGGCAAGCCCTCACATCTCCATTTAACTGTTTCTCCCTGGAGGTGCACAGCAGAAAGCTGAGCATTTGAGCTACCTCCTTCCCTTCCCCATCACTGGGTTAACTGGGAGCTGTGTAAAAATCTCTTTTGCTCATAAGAAGTCCCTGCTTGGGCCCAGTAATCTATCCAGGGTGGGAGCAGAGATGAAAATAATGAGTGGGTCTTGCTTTCTTATCATATCATTAATGTAGTGCTTATCATAACAGCAGATTATTTTTGTTCAGTGGGTATAACTGCTCTGACTTCTATTTCTTTACTCTGCACCCTTCCAGTAAAGAATAAAAAGGGGTATGGATCATCCAGTCTTCAGGCCAGGGACATTCATGGGTTTGCACGCCCCTTTCAAGGGCACAAGCATCGTTGCAGTGTCAGTGATCCTCCTTCCCACTTCCAACAAAAGAGCCTGACTCTGCCTCCCCTTCCATTGCAGGGAAGCTGCAGATACAAGAGACTGATGGCAGACTGGAGGAAAAAGGAAAAAACAAGGAAACAAGATAAAAAAAATGCTTACACAACTAAAGAACAGATAAAATCTTTTCTGGTAACTCCCAGGTTCTTCTTGAGGTCTGGAGTGCTGAGTAGCCTCTGTGTGATTTTTCTCCTGAAGCTGCCACACCACCTCCTGTAGGTGGACAAGGACACATGGATATTGGCCTGTCCTATTCTGGTGGGACGTGTCCTGCATCTTGGGGTTTAACCCTGAGACACTGCAGGTGACAAAACACTGCCCCTCTGAGTCTGCCAGGGTGGCATCAATAACTTGGGCTCCACCACCTTTCTTTGGGGTAATCCTTTCTCCATGGATACCTGCTCCAAACAGATTCCCCTCTGGCTACAGTTCTGCTAAAGGCAGCGGGATATGTTCTGTCACTTCATGATGAGAGAGGAGCACAACAATAAAAGAAAATCCCTGTCCAGAGGGAAAACATTCTCAATTTAAAAACACAGAAGAAGAAAACTATTTTCTTCCAGCTGGAAAAAAATCCATGGGTGGCTTTCTAAATGTGAGCTACTGTTTAGGTGAGAAGCAGTCAAAAATACGTGTGGGTATAGTTGTAATCCAAGACAGCCCACATCCCACTATGAGCACAGCAACATTGCAATTACACCAAGCGCTAGAGGAAAAGATAACACTTTTTTGTTGGTTTCGCTTTAAAAAAAACCCTAAACAAAACAAACAAAAAAACCAGAACAAGGCAGTTTCTTGGATGAAGGCCAACTTTCACAGGAGGCACCTTCCAGCATTTCATGCAAAAATTATCAAGCAAGCCACTGTGAGGCGATACAATATTGAAAAAGTACAAATAAAAAAAAAAGCAAGCAGCACTAGCAGGTGAAGTTTTGTGGAAAGGAAATTAAGAATTCCTCACACAAATATACCACTGTTATCAGCTCAGGGACTGTGCAAAAGCAAAAAGGGACACAAGAAAAGAAAAAGTGTTTCCACAACAATTTTACATTGTTCTGTTTGGACATCTCTTAGTAAAGCTTTTTCTTTTTTTGAGGGGGGGGGGCACAATGGGAAAGTCACCAAATGTGTGTTTTGACCTTTAATTCGATAATTAAGCTCATGTTGGGGTCATGTTGGACACACAATCCCCTGTGTGACTTATGTACTTGGTTAAAACAAGCAAGCTTTTAAATCAGGTTGAGCACATGGTGCTCCCCCAAAGGCCAGGGCAGAGGCCAAGGCACACTCCTCAGCTGGAAGGTCAGCAGGGATTGTTTCAAGATAAACAGACAAAGCAATTAATGTTCATTACAGACTGGAGATTTGAAAAAAATTGTCCTTCACCCAAGACACAACCACACTGCAGGTCAGACCAAGAATCACCTGTGCAGCTAAAGTGATTGACTAAATACTGGGCATGGGAGCAAAAGATGAAGCAGAAAAGCTTGGTGACAAGAGGGAAAACAGTGGCCCAAGAAAGAGCTCTTTAGGCCATCTATTGGCTGGCAGAGGCCTGGAGCCATGAGCAGGGAAACACTTCCCAGTTTAAAACTGGAACAGTATAAAAAAGGTGACTTGCTGCATCCCTGCTAAAAAACCACCTGAGACAGTGACCATGCCCAGGCTTCCTCCCAATGACCAGGATAAGCTCTAACAAGAAGAAATGCTATGAGAAGATGTGTGTTGCGCTTTCATGGTGTTTGTATCCATGTGACAGCATAACTGTGCCTCAGTTTCCCCCTGCACAGGACGAGGATACAGCCTTGGCTTTGTCCAGCTGCTCTCTGAGGCAGAGTCCCTTTCACTGTGGGCTCTGGCACCCGATGCCCAGAGCAGGGGCGGTGCTGCAGTGCCACAGTAAATGAAGAACCCCGGGTGAACTCCCTGCCTTGTGGCTACAGCAGTGCTTGTGACCACAGCCACGTGGACACCATGCTATGAAGAGGAGTTTTCAGGGGAAGAGACACATTTATTAAAAGAGCCTTGGAGGCAGGAGGAAGGGGCTGCTTCCCAAAGCACCAGGCTCCCCTCCAGAAGCCCCGCTGAGTCCTGCTGGACTGCCAGCGGCAGACAACTAATAATGTAGTGGCTGTCTGCCCCTGCCAGGGCCCGGGGGGAGGCAGGCCAGCAGCTGCCTGCTGCTCCATTATTGAACAGATCTGAGAACAAACGTAATCTGTTTTCCATTTACTCTTCAGGGATTACTGCACGCCGCCTTTGTCTAGAAACTGTCTCCACTTTGCAAGCCTTTTTCCATCCATTTGCACAGCCCTGGTCAGTCTCTGGCTTCAGAGGGGCTCCTGATTTCACAGCACATCTCCGGATCTCAAAATTACACCATGAATGACCAAGAACTGGAAGAGGAGGACCCAGTTTCATAGGGGTCCTCTGCAGAGCATGTGAAGTGAAGAGGAATTGTAGGTGTGAAATTTGGGGGAGGTTTGGAGATATAGTCTTACATCCTTTAAATTAAAATCAAATAACCCAAAAGACACAGGTCTGGATTTATCATTGGAGCAAGCCACCTCTCCTCACCATCAGTATCAGCTGATAGGAGATAGTCCCACACTCAGGACATGGGCATGGCTCCAGGCAGACAGGGGCAGGTCTGTCACTTTACCTGCTCCTGCTTTGTTTGCCTTCCTGTAGCAATAACTGAGTCACCAAGGAAAGAGGGACATTTGCCTTCTGATTTACCCAAGACTACAAGCTGTAGCAGAGGTTGTCTGGCAACTCTCAGATCACAACTGCAAAGTAAATCCCATCTCTACATGTATCCCAGTGGAGGAAGACAGAATCCAACAGGATCCCTCTGAAGTGGCTCAGACTGTATCTCTGGCACCAAGAACAACTATCATGTTCCCAGCAGATCATCTTCATTGGGATCCCTGGGGCTGTCCCGCTACAGAATGGTTGGTCAGAGCAAGGCTCTGATTTGTTACTGCACTAAGGACAGATGGATGACAAGGGTAGCTAATCCCTGATCACCATCCAAGAGCTTTTCTGCAAGATCTGGAGCAGAAATATGAAATTACTATTCCCCAGGCTATTTCTACACAGTTGGCATTTGCATCTGTCAGCGGGTGGCACAGGAAAGAGAATCTCAGCTCTGCTGCCAGAGGCAAGGCGACCATGGACGACTCCTGCAGATACAAGATTTTCTGAAAGCTGTCTGTAACTTTTGGGTTCACTGTTTTTGCCTCAGTCCCTCCAGCACTCAGTATTATTCCTTTTCTACACGAAGAAACAGCTTAAAGTGCTGTCATGAGCTAACATCCCTCCAGAACTCAGTATTATTCCTTTTCTACATGAAGAAACAGCTTAAAGTGCTGTCATGAGCTAACAGACAAGTCTTAATGGGTCTGCGCATCACCACCCAACCTGCAGGCAAATGTTCCTCTGCATTAAGGCAGGGCTATTAAAGGAAGGACACCCCTTGGAGTATCGATGGCACTTCTCACACCAGCTAATGCTTTCCCTGCAGAGAGATGAAAATTTGGGAGGAAAGAAAAAAGAAAAACGAGATAAGAAAGAAAAGAGGAAAAGTAGATGGAATCTGCCAGTGTTGCAAGATGTGCTGGCAAGTGGGCAGCCAACTACTCTCCGCTTGAGAAAGGACATGTTACCACAGGCTCAGGCCTCAAGAACTTGGCTGCTGTACCTGGTAAGCACACACTCACTTTCCTAAGTTACCTGGCTTCTCTGCAGTCACTGTGGGCTGCCAGCAGTTCACTAACTGGAGAGTTAAGCCCCCATGCTGCCCCTAACAGGACCCCAGCATTACTGCAAGGTGCTGTTACTTTCGGGTCTAATCTCAGAGCTGAAGGGGTCAGAAGAGCTTGTTTGCCAAGGAGACACAAGACACCATTTGAGAGCTACTCAAAGAGGCTTCCTAAAGTCCAGGGCTGAGAACAAAAGCCCTTTTGGTACAAATCCATGACAATACTAACATATATTAACCCCTGGCACATAAATCCTTTAAACAGCATGAAGAAACCATTAAGCAAAACCCATCAAAACCATATAAAAATCATGTTTGCAGAGCAGGAAAGGGTTGGAGGAAACATACAGCGCTTTCTGAATGTCTGGCTGAGGAGGAAATGTTTGCAGAAAAAGAGCAAAGACCCCAAGGAATCCATTAAATTCAGCATCACCATGACACATTGCCAGTGTGGAAGGCCTCATTACTCTCTAATCACAGCCTCTAACCCAAAGCACAGAGCTGCTTCCCTGAGATTTGTACCTGGAGAAGATTGGCAGTACTTCCTTTCAGAGACACTTGCTGTCTACAACCTGCTGCTCTGACACAAGAGGATATCTGATGTCCACGTGCACCTCACTGAACCAGAACATGCTCCCATCTCAGCATCTTGAAATAATTGAGAGTCCTTGGAGCCAAGCGCAGAAGTGGCTTAGCAGCTGTAAGGCAGCAGCACTTCGTTCCCATGCTGTGTGTTCATATGAAGACCTCAAAGCTCTTTGAAAACATCACAGTGTTGTAGGGGCCTTGCTGGAGCCATTATTAAACTCATTTAGCTGGTGTGCAGATGAAGGCCCAGACAGGATAAACCCTCTTTCCGCTGAAAACTGATCACCTCTGAAATGGCAGACCAAAATGGTTAGAACTCTCATTTTCTTTACTTATCCCGAACATTTTTCCATTTCACATTGGGGACATTATTGCAAATGTTTCCCTCCCCATCCTCATTCGCTCTTCATCCTTGTCTGTTTTGAGACAGCAGAAGCAAAAGAGTTACCATGTGTGGGGAAGGAAGCACCTCCTTCCCCTTTTGGGTGGGTCATCACACCATGGCTGCTTTTACTTCTGTGCTGCTGCAAAAACACAGTCACAACTGGAAATCTCCACCCCTGACCTACAATTGCCATGGGCACACCAGTCTGTACCATAACAATGGGTTTTGGCAAGCAGGAGTGCTTGCCACACACTGAAGTGCTTGGCTGGCCAGGCTGGATACACAGAAGTAATGGAAAAATGGAGCCATCCTCGTGCCACATTAAGGACATTGATCAATGAAAATGCTGCATCGAACAGCCTCATGGCATTGTTAAAAGATCATTGCTGCTTCTTTAGCTAACAAGTCAGCTTCTGAAAAAAACATTTTTTATGGAACCCAAGAAGATACATCAACACTGGCTGAGATGGCCAGCAGGTGAAAATTGGTGTAGTTTCGCAGATGGCCATGAAATTGCCTTGATTTAAAATAATCTTATAACTTAAGCATGTAGTATTTTGCAGCAGTAAATAATACCCATGAAAATTAGACAGGGGGTGAGGGGTCAGACAGGCTAAAGCTATTTTCTGTCTGTAGTCTCCATTCTATTTCTATGCTATGGAATTCTTTCTGTTGTGCCAAGATACTCAGGGTCACCTGTAGGGTCCTGCCTGGTACCAGTGAGCTGTGACACTGTCATGAATCAGGCTGTTCCCTTCAGACTGAAAACCAGGGAGGGCTGTGGTGGCAAAAAGAAAATGCAGGATTCCTTCTCTTGCCATAGCTACTGGTGTAACCCCAAATGATTTGAACCAGAAGTACTGTTTCTAAAAGGGCTTTTTAAAAAATATGTGGTGTCCATTAGGAGAGACAAATAAGTTTTGCTTTCATGACTCTTCATGCTTCAGAATTCTTCACCAGGATCCCAGAAGGTCCTCTGAAGGAGGAAGATCCTTCACCAAGATAGCAGGCCCCTCAGGGACTGTGTACTGGGATGGGGTGGGTGCAGGTTCAAAAGGCAGGGGCAGTTTGTGAAGGAGGGCCCTGCTATGCACACAGCAACACGACCTGCACAAGCCCTAATCTCATCAGCTCAGGTTAAACCCAGAGAGATCATTAAGATTAGCAGGATTCCAAGGCATAGGATCCAGCTGACTTCTCACGGGAATTAGACAATTCTGTCCTTGATTTCTTCCCCTTAGGCTCAGGTACTGTTTCACTTGCAAACAACACTGGAGAGAGTACAATCAACACGGCAAAATACAAGGCAAAAAATGGAACAATTTCCTGCAGAACTGCCCCATGTGCTTTGTCTGGAAGGGGATTCTGAGGACATGAGTAATGCCAATCCCAGAAGAATAAAAAGGCAACGTGACTGCAGCCCAGGGAAGGAAGCATCTCCTGCGAATCACTGGAAGCAGACCAGCATCCCACAGAGAAGAGCCCTGCTTTTGCCAGCACGATCCATGAATGCCAGCAGCTCTGCCCACCAGCAGCCAGGCTGCTGGTACCACCCATCCCAGGCTCTGGTATCAGTCCAGAGGTGAGAGCTTGAGCCGATTCCTGCCCCTGGCCTGGGCCACCTGAGCTGTGCAAGCAAGGCTGGTCAGCAGGCTCAGGAGCTAAACCTGCCCTCATTACCCATTCTGGCACCACTGGCTCTCAGTTACTGTCCTACTGGAACCCCATGAGCCCCAGGGCTCAGAATAGACTTTTTCATCCTCTGAAGGAAGGGCAGAGAGGCACCAAATTAGGGGGGCATTTATCAAGGCCTGATCCTTTACACAAAACAACAGGTAAGTGGGGGGAAAATAGTCCCATCTTTCCTCTCTCTTTCCTTCTCTAACCACCACAGACACATCTTCAGGCTCCCCCGTGGCTGGTGCCACTGAGCACAGCAGAGCAGACGAGCTGCACGCAGCCCTTTGCTGGCACTGTTCACTCTGCTGCCTTCCGGATGCCTGGCAAGCAGCAACTTCCCCAGCCCATAAATTGCACGACTCAAAATTAAGTCTCCTGCCTCCACTCCTGGTTTATTAACCCCATGAGGCATTAGGAGACCTTTTTAGAACCAGAATGGCAGATAAAGGGAAAGGTAATAAAGCAGAATTGGCTCTCAAACAAGCAAGCTTTAGTCCCCAGAAAGAGGCTTCTGGTCATATCTTTGAAACATTTATTCCAGCTATGGCTCTGCTGCCTGCCTGCCTCACCTCCACCAGCCCTGCAACAGCAATGCACTCAGATACCAGCAGCTGATTATTTTCTAAAGACTGCAGCATAAACACGAGAGAAGAAGCAACACACCACGTTGTCTGCAGCAAGACATTTCAGGAGCGTTTGTGCCTTGCCAAATCATTTCTCTATGATCCAACACCTTGGAACACCTCTCCAGGAGCTGCACTGTTGAAGAACCCCTCTCCCTGACTTTTAGGAGGAAAACTTCCAACAACTTCAAAGGCAACAACATTTTCACCTTATGTGAAGAACAGCTGCACAGGTGCAAGCCGAAGATGCTTTTATCACCTCATACCACTTGGCATAAAGGACAGCACATGGGAGGATCTGGTGTCACTTTTGTCTCATTCCAGCTCTGGTCTCCAGGCAGAGAAAGCACCAAGACACCCAACCCAGGGCTTATCCACCTTCTCAGCGTCAAAGCCCTGTCAGCACAACAATGATAAGGGATGTAATGGTGACCTGTATCTCTAATAAGCTGCCAGGTCTCAGTGTTCCTTCACCTTGCTGCCCCATCCAGTGAGGTGTGTCTCACTAATCTGCTTATTTCACCTCGCCTCTGTCTGAAGCCTCCTGCCAACAGCAAAAAAACCCATTCTGTGTATCAGGTACGCCTCTCATCGTCATCACCCAGCCCCTTGCTACATCCTGCTCTCTGGAGAAGAGAGCCTGCTGTGTTTTCCAATTCCATGCCCCAGTGTCTTTAGACAGGTTTCACAGTAATTGCAGAGCCGAGCCGCCTGGGCTGCGCGCGGTGCCTTCGCTTCAATGTTTATCCA
The DNA here is from genome assembly GCF_000691975.1 of Corvus brachyrhynchos. Lineage (NCBI taxonomy): Eukaryota > Metazoa > Chordata > Aves > Passeriformes > Corvidae > Corvus > Corvus brachyrhynchos. The sequence goes on from NW_008238337.1 coordinate 6,345,687, forward strand.
AGGTGCCAGGGATTTCCAGCTGTGATCTGTCAGTGATTATTTCCATACCCTTCACTTCACCCCTGTATGCAGGCATGTACCGAGGAGAGAGCAGTAATTAAAAGAATTGGGGTCTATTTAATTACCTTCTGACACGGTAACACAACGGCTGCCTTCAAAGCAGGGAGACTCCAGCAAATCAGATGGAACGGCAGTGGAACAGCAGCATGGGACCTGAATCACATTAGCACAGGTTGCCTCTGCTGGCAGGGGGGATGGAGCATTTGGTCCTGGCTGGCTCAGCAGGAGGCAGGCTGGGGTTAGAAAGGAAGAGGGGGTTGCCCAAATCCACCCGCATGAGCCAGAAGGAGTTGGTTTCACACAGATTCACAACACCTCATCTCTCAAGCAGAGGAAAGGTCTCCTCCCACACAACTTTCCCCTCTCTCCTTAGCAGCAGTGCCTGCTTTCAAGAAGACAAGAATTGCCTGGGAAGGCAGTGGGTAGAGGAAGTTAAACCTGCACCTTCTGCAGCCCAGAGACCTTCAGAGGACCCTGGGGAAGTATCCAGATTGTTCCACAGCCTCTTCCATGGGAGAGCTGAACTGTCAATGTCAACCAGCACAGCCTCAGGAGAGGCACCTCAGAGCACTGTGGAGTCAGTGGTCCCGAGAGGAAACTCAGGTCCCAAGGTGAACTCATGCACTGGAATACTGGCACTGAGCCTCTCTCATTTGCTATTGTGTCAGGATGTAATTGCTTCCCCTCATCACCCTTTCACCCTGCATCCCATGGGCTGGGTCTATGTAAGTTTGTACTCATGAAGGTCATGGTTCTGCTAAAGGCATCTTATTTTTGTCTCCAGCTCAGGCAGAGGGCACAGAGCTCTGGGGAAGGATGCCCCACTGCCCTGCCTCCCAGCGGGTGACCTCAGCCCACTTGCTGCAGGAGATGACTTTTAGCAGCTCTTCTCCCCTAACAAGTATCACCTCTGAGCTGTACCCTCAGTCCTTTTGGACACCTCCTGCCTTAGGAGAACACAATTATCTTCAGAGATGTTTGGAAATTAATAAAGCTTGGGTGATGGCTGGAACACAGCTGTGCCAGGACCACCACAGCAGCCTCAGGCTCGCTCAGTCGTGCCTTTGGGGATGCTGGCTCCCCACACCAATCTGTTACAAACCTGCGGTGAAGAGGCAGGATGTAGAACCCACAAACTGTTCCTCTGCAGAAAGGAAATGAAAACCAAGCAGAAAAATCTAACCACACTCCCAAGCTTGTCAGGAGACAACCAGAAAGAAGCAAAAAAAAAAAGGAGATCCCTCAAGATGACAGCAGTCTGTGCCACCAGCCTGATTCACAAGGACTCCAGGAGGAGCTGCAAGTGCAGACCACCTCTGCAGACAACGTTCTTGTAGCTTTGTAAGTCACCTAGAAGCTCACAAATACAGACCAGATGTTCCTTAAGTAAGACACCCTACCATCTCCTCCTGAAACAGAAAGCCCTTTCAGAATCTGTCAGGATACTGAGCTTTGTTCGTGACAAAAATTGAGTTATGTGAAAGTCTCTTCCCCATAAACAATTCAGTGAATTCTGTCTCCTCTTTTGGTTTTACTGGTGCAAAACAAGAGAAGAAGATACCCATCTTCTTCTAAGCTGTTTGCTGGGTGTATTCAAAGCACGGGGTATTCTGGCTGATTTTGGATGTAAGAATCAATGTCACATCTCTGTTCTGCAGAGGGAGGTTTCTCTCAGAGCCCAGTAAGAATATGCACACTTATGACTTGAAATTCATTCTCTGGAAAACTCCTCCATGTTTTGTTTAAAATTCATTGTTTCTTGTAAAGCCATTTGCTAGAATATTAATAGAAAGAAAACATATAAAAGGAAGAAATGCAGCTGACAGGAATTTGGTTAAAAATTCAAACCAGTGTTCACAGGACTTTTCAATTTCTCAGCTCCAGGTTGCATAATTTTCAACACACAGACCCTGAAACAGGCCTGACTTCTAATGCTATTTTGAAAAGAAAAGACATGATGAATGTTTTGGCAGATTCTTGATTTCCTTTTCAGCTCACTGTGAAAATATGATTGAAAATGCAAAGACGCCATAAAAAAAGAAAGGAGACGAAGGACAGAACATTACACAGGTGAAAAGAGCCTGCATAGCCAAAGAGATCAAAAACTGGGTTTCCCTTAATAAAAGACTTGGCAGTGCTGGGTTAACAGTGGGACTTGGTGATTTTACAGGTCTTTTCCCACATAAGTGATTCTGTGATTCTAAGTTTGGGTCCAAAGCAACCACAGCAAGACCAAAAGATGCACAAACCCACTTTCCTTTGGTGGTGCTCCAGAGGGGTGAGGAGAGCAATTGATTAGGCCAGCGGCTTGGAAAACCCCTGCAGCTCCCCTCACACAGCCACCATTTGACTCAGCACTGCAGGGGTGAATGCTGACTGTCCCAGCGACAGAACCATTAGAGCATTCGGGTCCTGTACCTGATTTACATACCACTGCATGTATTTCCATTAGACAAAATAAATATGTACGACTCTATGAGTAATATCATTCTAAGTTGCAGAAGAAAAGAAATTGGTGGGGAAGGCAGGAGGGATAAATGACTGAAGCAGTTATTAACGAGAAACTACCCTGTAATTACACAGATTACCATTACCCCATCAAAAGGCAGCAAAACCACACTGAATTAACACCCAAACACTCCCGACAGGCACAAACTATTTCATAGCAGAGCTCTCCTTACCACAGATTCTGCAAGTAGCAGAAGACTTGGCCTCACAGATGGCATCTGCTCTTTATCCACCCCCTGTTTATCTCTAACCATAATTAAGAAAATCACCAGCAATCAGAGGCCGTCAGCTGCTCCCAGCCCATATTGGAACAGGGCTGGAACAGCTGTGTCACAGCTTTGTACCATTATCCTTCCTCCACCTCTCTAACTGGTAACAGCTTCATGAAGAATAGACCTTGCTGCACCTGAAATACTTCAAAATAAAGGGATGGCCTGGCTCTGCTTCATAAGTAGCAAAGAGGGGACAGCACCATGGTGAGCTGCCTTACTGGTTCCATTCAGTCACTACTGCTGGTATTATACAGTGCAGAGGCTTGATGTGACTGTGTCACACCAAATAAAGCAAGGATTTCACTCAGCCTTTATCCAAGGACAAGCGGTTAACCAAGATCACTGCGACCCTTCTGAGGCTGGAACATGACCCACGGTAATCAAACTCACCAGGATAGGCCAGAGGAGTGAATAACCTTCATGGGAACTGCAGCTGCAATTTCAAATGAGCAGAGAACAACCATCTGCATGGGAGTCTGGCTGTGACAGCTGTTCTTCAAGACTTCTTCAGACTTCCAACATCCTTTCAGACATCTTTCATCTGCTCTGCAAATCCCCTCCCAGAAGTCAGCCCCTTGTAAGAATACCAGGAAAAATGACCTGTTGAGTGTTGACTTACTGCAGGGAAAGACCAGGGCCAAATTCAACCCCATCCTCCATGAAGGGCATGACCAGGGAGGAGCAGGTCAAGGGCACTGGTGACCTTCCAGCAGTGCTTTTCCCCCACTGTCTGAGAACAAAGCTGGGGACTGCTGCAGCCCTCTTCTTTCCTAGCTCTGGTCCCTCCTGACATGCGGGCTATGGCATCTCCTGTCATGGCCTGGCACTCCCTCACTGTTGGTAGTACAAGATGAGCACAAAGCAGCAGCAAGGAGCTCATCCATAGAGCACTGGGCCACTCTGGGGGGCAGACAAGGCTGGGACAGCAGCACCTCTGAACTCCCAGTCCTCAGTGTTACGAACAGTGGCTCACCTGGAGAGCTGGCATCACTCCACAGTAGAACTGTGCAGGTCCTAACTCCAAAAGGAGGTCTCAGCAGTGAGTAGTACCACCCTGAGCAATGCTTGGTGGTGTTACTACATGAGTTTCCAGTGCCATTGCCATGGGACCTGCCCATGACACCCCAAAATCCTCCCTGCTGGGCTGGGAGCTGCATCCCTGCATAGGTGCCAGGGAAATCCTCTCCCCAGACGTGGGGCTGCACCCAAGGCAGATCACCGCTCTCCCACTGCAGTCACATGCACACTCTTGTGCAGAAGGCAAAACACTCTTTGTGGCAAACTCAAAAACTGCTGTTGCTTTATCTGTGAGCTTGGAGGGAATTCTTCATCGGTGAGAAGCACTGGCAGAGACTCTTCCCAGCACAAGGCTTTGCCAGCAGCTCAGCCCCCCAGTGCCCAGCGGGGCACACACAGGATGGGCCCCTAGGTGTGTGTCTGCATCAGCACAGTGAAGCCTATACAAACCACAGAGCCATTATCAGGGGTAAAATTAGCTCCTGTTACTGACAGCATCTATCACTCATTCCTACTCTAATCTCTACCAAGGGAAGGATTTACAAGCAACAATGATGAAAGAGAAAAGGGAAGGGGGAAAAAAAATCAAAGCAATACAGAGGGGAGAAGGAAAAAAAAATCAAAGCAAAGATAACAAAAGCATTTGTGAGGCTGGAAGAAACAAACTACATTACATTACAGGGACCAAGGGATCCTTATCATGCGCAGATAAGATTTTCATTCACCATGTTGGGAATTATTTTTTTTTAACTGCTTAAGAAGACTTAAATACACTGCCAGGTACCTCCAGCTCTATAAGAATTTTCTTTTAGTCATGCAGCATTGCAGCAGCTCACCTTAATAAAAATCCTAGGGGAACACACACAATGGGAAGCACATCAAAGGGACACAGATGTTGTAAGCATCCTACTGAACAGGTATAAGAACTTAAGGTGGGGAAAATATAAAGATCAGATTTATGTCAGTGTTGTTCTTTAAGAGGTTTAGCCACCCTTTAAAAAAGATTTATTAAAAACCTATTAATCACAGAATAACCAGTTTTGATGAACCTAACCCTTAGATCAATGGATAGTACACTACCAGATAATGTGTATTAGTAAATGATTATGTAATGCAGACATTAATGAGCCATTATGAAAATTATTCTTAAAATAAAATACGACCAGAAGAAGAAAGCAAACCACCAGCAGTGCTGCTTGTTAGCTCCCAAATAATCTCTGCTCTGTTTGTCCTTAATAAACTCCTTCAGTTATTGGCAGAATTAATCACCACAAACAAATGGAACTTGTAGATGCACTATTTGTGAGCTGCCCTTTTCCTGAAAGGATGCACCTAATGCCAACTCCACTGGAGTCAAAAGCACCTCAGTGACATGCACTAACGTCATCCAGAAGAACAATCTTATTAAAATGTGCCTTTTATGCACAGGCCTCAGAACACCTGACCAATTATTATTAATGAAGCTGTTCAGCAAACCTACCCTATCCTGCTGTGGCCACCGCTGTGCCAGGGGAGAGCCAGCCCTGAGCTTCCAACCTGACTTTGTGTCACGTAGCCAGCTGGATCTGCCTGGGGCCTGTCTGCATCAAATAAAGGAGAAACAACAAAATACAGTGAAGGGCCTGCCCTGTCTTTACAGCTTCACCACAGGCCAGTCTCCCATGAGGTTTATGCAGCATTGTACAGACTTGTGCTTCTGAGCACCCATTTGGAAGGGGATGACTGTAGGATGTGTGCTAGTGGGAGCTGGGAGGTAGAAAGCCATGGGCTCACAGAACACCTGCTGGAGCTGCTGCCATGCAGGGTCTCACAAAGAAGAGAAAAGAGAACGTGGGGCTGTCTCACCACCCTGTAGTGTCCCTCTCATCCCTCTCCCTTTCCTCCTGGCGAAGGGAAGGCATCCACATCTCTCTTGTAACAACACTGAAATAAATGTGAGGAAATTACCCATTTGCTAAGAGAGGCGATATGTATGCATATGTGTGTTGTGAAGTCTAATTTGCATTTCTGGGCCTCAGAGTGCCCCTAATAGAATTTACAGTGGGTTGTGAAGATTGCCATCCCAGCTAATCAAATATAATAAATAGCTCTGACTGAGCAGATGACTCTCCTACAGCACTGTGGTTATCAGAGGGATCGGTCTTAATTTGAGACTCCATTCATCAGCCCTGCTAACAGGATTGTGCAGAGAGTGATATTTGACAGAAGTGTTTTCGAAATTCCTAAATGGAGAGTGTGCATTGAGGGAGACAAGATGGATGTTTCCATTACAGTGACCATGCAGGATGTCACAGGGGCCCTGGCTTCCCACCCAGAAACAAATAACTGACAGACACACGCCAAGAAGGTGAATGCAGCGGCCACAGATTCCTTCTTGTTTTCTTTATCTAAAGGAAAATAATGATTTAATTCTAGGGATTACGTGAGGCAGCAGCTTGTGCTCCTGGCTGTACATCACAGTGACAAGCAACTCGGAAGCTCTACCTGGGGACAGTGGTGAAGGCAGGAGAGACCCAAGGAACACGGACACGCTTGTGCAGGGAGTCAGCCATGAGCTGCTGCAGTGCTTCCCACAGCCCTGGGAAAAGGGGTTATTAAGGATCCAAGGGCAGAAAGGACCTCCTGATTTAATGATCCATGTACCCTGCAGGCGGAAATATCATAGAATCCCTTTCTGCAAGTTATCACGTATCTCCTTAAAACCAGTTGGGTTTTTAGACCTCACCACTCCCACTGGGCACTCATTGCTCAGTGTTTTGCCTTGGTCTTGACCTGCAAGAATGGTTCTCCACCCTACATACAAGGAGCAGCAGGAACCCCTCTCAATCTTTGCTTTGCTAGCCTGAATGTCCCTTTAGTCCCTTTAACCTCCACCCACAACATAAACTTCATTTTGCAGCCATGCCAAACTGAGCTCACCTTCCTTGGTCACCTGAGGCAACATCTTACTACAGGTGAATTTATGCTTCACTTCCCCAACCTTCTCAGGATCCCCCAGACCATTGGAGCTGTCTCCAGTTTGCCCCCACTCCACAGGGAGAAGTGCAGGGAGACTCCTTCAAGCTGGGAAGAGCTGTGATGAAACCAGACCTGTTTGCTTTGAGAAGCTTCCTCACAGCAGATTGGGGCTGTGATAAGGGGTTAACGAAAAGACGTGTTAATTATCACCCACCACCACTGTAGACCTGCAGAGTTTTCCAGACGTGGCTGATAGCAACTTTCAGCACAAAAACATGCTCTTCCATTTCCTAGGAGGAGTATAATGCAAAACCATTCTCTCCTCCTTCAACAGCAAGGGCTGAGGGGCAGATCAGATACAGCAAGCTGATGAAGGGCAGCGTGAGAAACACCATTCCTGGCTCAGCTGTGCAGCAGGCAGGTACCCAAGTGCCCCACACAGCATCTCAGGGGCTGTGAAGGTTGTTTGCTCCTGAAAGAATGGAGCAGAGGAGCAGAAAGGAGCAATAAAACCCAGGAATGACCAAGTTGTCTCAGATCCATCCATCCAGGCAGCACATTTTGCCCTAGATTTTGTAAATAACACAGTAGAAAATGGTAAATCACACCATTAAAGTGCTCCCCAGTATTCTTCCCATCTTCCTTCTCATTCTCTTCATCTGGAGCCATTCCTTTCAGCAGAAACAAAGGGAACATGAAACATGCTGGAAAAGGCTTCTCAGCTCACACCTGCTTGTTCCACCTTGAATAGCCACAGAGTTGAGAGCTGCTGTCCCAGTGTGAAAGAAGAATCACTGTGAATCCTCTTCAGAGACAACCCCATGCTTAAGGGACAGAGGGGAGCAGGGACAGGTCAGCAAGGGACGGGAGAAATGTATACAAAAATATGTTTTATATATATATATATATACAAAAAAAAAGATAAGAGGAAAGAGGGAAGCTTATTCTGCAAGTCAAAAACAGTTTGGCATTTCCAAGTTAAATAAAAGTGAAGCCTCTGTCCGCATGCTTCATTGTAACACTGTTGCTCTAAATCCCCTTTTATCCTTTAATTATGCATGGCAAAACCACACGACCTCCCTGCTCGTATGCTCAGCCGAGCAGTGGCTCACAGTGCAGAAGGCTCATTATACAGCTTTAGCGGGGCTGAGTGCTCTGAATTATTTAAATCTCCATTAAGCCTCCACTATGGCATATCTGTGTGATAAACGGATCAGGTGCCGCTGGATTTCTCCCCTGGCCAACCCACTCTCCCTTCTCCTTCCCTCTCCCCCTCTCCTTCCTCCTGCAAAACACAGCAGGAAGGAGCCAAGATGGAAAGAGTTGGCACTCGTGCTATCAAGTGTTCCGTTGTCATTTAAAAAAGGCCAACTGAGCCAAGTAATAAAGACACTTAATCAGGATTAGCACTAGAGGGCATGGTAAGGTGGTCAATGCATAACTTGTTTAATGGCCATTTTATTGTTTAAATTAAATAAAACTTAAATCATTATGTTTTACTTAAGCAGTGTGAATGCCCTGTCCCTGCTCCCGCAGCACCACTGCAGCAGCAGGCAGAAGAAAAGGTGTATGGCCAGAGACAGGGCAGCTGAGATGATGAGGATCAGTGTATCGAGAGTGGGGATGATCTAATTTACCCTCCCCATCCTTTTTTCACGTGCCCACTGTTCTACAGGCCGGTATCTTCAGGAGAGCAATGGTCCACGGAAAAGCGAGAAGTGGACTGAGGGATCTTGGAGCACAAAGTGTGAAAGGTTTGTGAAACAGCCTTCTGGATCCACAAGAGGGGGAAGAAAAAGAAGAATAATCACAGTGAAACACAGCAGTCCCTGCAGTTTCCCTGGGAGCAAGGGAGTTCATCCCAGCCCAAGGAGAGGCCCTTAATCCCTATGAAGTGAAGGGCAAGATCAATCCTCCCTAGAGACAGTTTCCTGCTGCCACAAAGCTCTTCAAGCATGAAAGGATGGGGGAGTGGGAGAAAAACTCTTCATATTGCTATGCAAAACACCTCCTCAGGGCATGAGCAGAGCTACCCAACAGCACCCAAAGGGCCATGGCAGGAAAGCCTCAGGTTAACACTTCTGTTTTCCTTGGCTTTCCTACTGCTACAGACAAGTAGGCATGGGTGATATAAAGTCTGGGCACCCAGCAGGTACAAAGTCCAGAAAAGAATTAACAGAAGTCTCGGGTAGAAACACTTTCAGAATACTTTTGTGTTTGGGGAAAAAAAACCCTTTTAATGAAAAACTGGCAGCCCCGAATATACCTCCTTGGCTATCTCAACACCAGGAAGGAGGAAGGATCCTTTGCTTGGATCCCACCACTGAGGACCAGGGCAAGTTACTGAGAGTTCCTCACCACAGCACACTTGTCTCACCAAGAGCTGTGTGGTACCATCACAGGCCACAGACACCTGTCACCTGAGGCACACACAGCCACACAAACACACCCCAGGAGCACAAACCTCCCCAGTCAGTCCACAATGGCTGGTAAGGGAAGCCACGACCCAAAAATACAGTTGTTGTTATGTCCAAGTCACTGTTCTCTACCCCCCCAAAAAAGTGAACAGGATTTAGCTTCTGATCAACCACAGGTTTCCTGAGTGAGCGTGATTAAGTCCCAGATCTCCACAGGCTTTGGGTCCTGGGCTGCAAGGTGGAGATAAGGGTCCATCTGTTCCCCCTCATGCTGTGGAAAGGCCAGAGGATCCCGAGGAGCTGTTGGAGGCTGAGATAACTGCCTGGCTCTCCCCAGGCCTCAGGAAGCACCCGCTGAATGGGGCAGGAAGCAGGTGGAGACAAGGAGGTGCATTAAGTTATTTATTTATGAAAGCAACTGGAAAATGTGCTGAGGAAAAAAAAAAAAAAGTCTTTTGTGTTAAAAAATAACCTCTGCCTTAAAAAAAATGTATTTAAAGGCCTCTTATTTTAGAAGTTTCCCTCCATATTTACTTGAGATAAATGGAGGCAGCATAGTGGCAGCATTTCCTTAAGACTTGAGAAATAGATGGCAGGACTCGAGAGACAGGTTTTGCTCATATATCATTCCCTTCCCCTCCCAGTCTCTGGGGGACACGTGTTGCTGTGACATCTTTTACTAAGATTTACAGAGCAGTCATCCTGTCAGGGATGTGAAGGCAACCTTGCTGCCACAAAGCTGCTGTCAAACCTGCCCCATGTTCAGGAGGCAGCAGTTAACCTTGTTCTCAAGCCACAGTTTCTGTATGCAGAGGCAGCAGAGACAAAGAAAGAACCCAGTCTATCCCACCTCTTCTGCAAGGGGACTATTTGCTGTCTACTTACACCATCGGTTTTTTGAACTGGTATTTATTTTGCTGCCCTGGCAGTGCTTATTTCTTCAAGATGCAGGAAAGCGATTAGAGCTGGGCATCCTGTTCCTGGCTCTGCTCCTGATTCCCTCTGGGTTACCTTTCAGGATGGTGTGGGGGAAGCCTGACCTCAGTGGCAGTGCTGGGGCTGCCTTTGCTCTCCCTCTGTGCCTCAGTTTATCACACTCTTGCCAACTCCCATCTGTATTTTTAAAAACAACATGAGTCAGGCATGAGTCAAAGTCTTAAAATGTGAGGAACTGGCTTTAAATTCAGGCTGCATTTTAAGAAGGAAGGTGCCAAATTTTTGTGCTTGTGAAATCTCCAGCAATGACCTCTAGGTGCTTCTTTTAAAAGTCTGAGATTGATAGCAACTATATAATATTTACAAGCATGAATCATCTCAGTTTGCACAATATGTTTTCCCTTTTGCTGACAAAGTGAGGAACTTAACTATATCAGGACAACCTTTCCCAGGCAAAAAACATAAGGCATTGTCTCCCATGAACAATATAGCCAGCAGAATATTAGGCCAGAAAGGGAACTCAGGCCTCAAGGCTTCAGTGGGTGCCTCCAGTGCCAGTGACTGTCCAGAGCAAAGCTCAGGGGCTCAGCCAAGGAGAGGGATAGCTCAGCAGCCCCCAGTGCCCCATCCATCCTCCTGGGCAGCCACCGTGCCCATGTGCTGCTCCCAGCTTCCAGAGTCTGATCACAAGCAAATGCCTGTGAGATGGATACCCAGAGAAAGTTCAGTATTAAAAGAAAACTACTATCAGTTTCTAACGCAATTAACAGCCCCCTGCCAAGAGAGCCAGTAAGAGCACTTCATCAGACCATTATAACCCTGGAGGGTATAGAGAGGCTGCCACGGTAACTCCTTTAATTGCCCTTAATGTTTCATTAAACACAATTACATTTAAACCTAAACTGTGCCATTTGTTGTGGTTTTAATTAGACAAAGGGCAAGATAAAAGGATTGGATTAACCCTCCTCTTCCCTCCCTCCCCTCTACCAGGGACTGGCCACAGTCAAACTGGATTGAAATAGGGAGAAAAGCAAAAAGGATAGAAGCACAAAGCACATCCACAGACACATGTGCACTTGGTGGAGAACAGCTCAACCTGAACTCATCAGAACCTGATGGGGAAGGCAAAGCAGTGGCTGTGCCTCTCCACAGACCTTGCAGTCCCCCATCCTTGGGCTGCCACCCACCTGCCTGCAAGATGTGAGCCACTCCTGAGCCCCGAGATCCCTCCTGGCTCTGCCACGTCCGTGCTGAAGGTATCCATCAGTGGTAATTTGCTTCAGTTAGGGCAGCACAGGCTGGATGTGGGGCTCCCCAGTACAGCCACTCCTGAGAAGAACAGTCCCAGCATGGGTGGGAGCTCTGGCTGGACACTGGCCTGAAGGAAAGGCATCCTCTACTCCCGTAAGCCCACTGCTGACAGCAAACGGCGCTCCCTGAGCTTGTGTAGATCGAACTTACCCATTTTATCCATTTGAAATCACTTCAGTCATCTCCCTTGAATACACCCTGGTTCCACCCCTTACACCATTGATGACAGTCTCTCCAAGGTCACCAGCTTGTTTCCATGATGTGCTGCAGCAGCCTTTGCAAGGAGACCTGGCAGCACCCTCTTCTCTGAGCCTTTCTTCCAAGTGCAGCACTCCTTGCTACAGTTCCAGACCTCTTTTTTTAAATCCAGTTCTGCAGTTTCTTTGGCACAATGAGTGATTCCCCTGGCCACACGGTCAAACTGTTACTGATGCCTTTCCTCTGTTAGGAAGAGGCATCAGCCCAACTCTTCTGAAGAGAGGCTACTGTGCTGGATGTGCTCTCAGTCCCATATGCCCTTAAAGCCATTCTTGAAACACACACTGAAAAAAAGCATGCAAACACTTATCACTTATTTCAGCCTAATAAAAAGAAAAACCATGCAGAATTTATTTACTACTTCTTTAAGTATTGCTTCCAAAATAGGTCTAAGGCTTAAATGCTAAGTTTGTGCAGCACTATTTGATGTTGCAAACAGCTTTAGCAAACCAGGCTGTCTCCTCCATCTTTTCTGAGCCTTTCAGTGACTTACTGGAAAAAGAAAAGCAGATTTAGCTGCAGTGCCACACACCCAAATCAGAATAAACTGCTGAAATGCTGCTCTGCTCAGAGATTTATGATACAATTAACATTTTTGTTGGTTTCTAATGACTTCTTTCTTCCTTTCTGAAGCTGACAAGAGAGTAGGAATAGCCACGGGGTATAATCAGACTGTCTGCAAGGTGGAAGGGAAATGAAGCAGAGCAGAAAGGGACTTTCTGAAGCAGCCGGGTATCATTATTATCTCTTTGTGGGAGCATTAGCACCATTGGAGGGCACTCGGGCACCACTGGAACAAGAGCAGCATAAGAACTTGAATAGAATGGAGGAGAAGATGAAAAGAATGAAACAGACACTCAGTGACAGGTCTGAATAGTCTCCTTTGTGCCACAAGACTTGCTGAGATTTTGCTATCGCTTGACAAGTGCCAAAACTCCACAGGTCTGATCCGAAGACTACATGTGTCAACAGGAAGCCTCCCATTAACTTCAGGGAAACTTAGCCCCAGCCAAGGTGTAATAGATCATGTACCACCATTACAGGGAAATAAGTGAAATCCATCTTAGAATTCTCGCTACTAATTTTCAGTGATTTTTCACAATATATCTCATCATCACAGTGTCTACTCACACAATAAATCAATGCTTCTGCAGAGCGGCGAGAAAAATGAGGGGATGGGGCGGGTGGGAAAGGTGGTAGGGGAAATGTGTGCCATTGCTGAGCAGGGAGTAATTGCAGCAAGAACAAGCCTCCCTTGGGCCCATTAACATAGCTGACTAATTGCTGCCAAGGTTCGTGGTGGCCTCACCAGTTGTAGAGACAAAGCTTTAACACCTCTGCTTGAGAGAGAACTGAGGCACGGACTGGGAGATTCCTCCGCCAAGGTAATGAGAAGGAAACAGCTCTTGTGAGATTGCTGTGGCCATGGCTTGGTGCTGCACTTGGAAAAATTGCCAGAGCAGGAGCCTCCTCCATCAGTGGAGGCTGGCTGTCTCCAGTAAAGCTCCAGGTGCTGCTGGAAGAGCACGTGCACATCCCTGCTCCTGCCTCCAGGATTAAGGGGTGACCCTTAGGTTTGAGCTTTGGGGAGCCAGAGGGAGTGAGGGGCAGAGGGGTACGAGGGAGTGGGGAGAACAGCTGTTAAGCTGTTAGAGATAATAAATTGAATAGCTCTGAAATTGGACCCACAAGGATAAAAGTGATTTTAGTGCCTATAAGACCGACTATAAACTCAATCTGTCAGACAGCAGCAGCTGTTAAAGATAATGGTCCTGGTAAATTTAACTTCCAAACTGCCACAAAGGGACTAGTGTGATGTTAAGTTTCTCCCTTCTTTGAAAGGGGGTGGGGAGAAAAAAAAAGGCATCAAAAAACCACAAGATCTTAAAAATGCATCTCCCGTCAGCTAATCAAAAAACCTGCTTTGAAGAGCCAGGATGGGCAGTACCCCCATGGGGGAGAGAGATCTCCCAGAGGCTTTTAAGCAGATGAATACCTCTGGGCTGCTTTGATAGGATTCTACAAATAATACCAAATATTTGCTAATCAGCCAAGGTCAGCGGGGAAAGAAGTGACTCTCTGCTCCAAACCCAGGCATCTCCTAATTATTTAAGTCCACGCTGTGACTTTATCATAAGCTCTAGGCAAAGAAAAGCATCTAGCTGGACTGCTCCTGAGCAGATGGTGACTCGGAAGTGTTCCCTTTCCCTCAGCCCTCCCTTGTCCTGGAAGGGCACAGGGACTGATGATCCTTCTCGCAGGAGTTTGCCCAGCACAGAGTGCAATGGGGCAGCAAGGGAGCAGCCCCAGCACAGCATGGACAGGCAGCCCTTGCTCTGGCTACTCCCTGCCACGGACGCACTTGTCTGCTCACAGCAAAATGTTGTAAAATGTACCAAGTGTCCCACCAAAGACCCAGGGAATTTTACCACTGAGCCCAGCAGCATCAGGTAGTGGCTGCAGAGGTCAGACAGAAAGCTCTAGAGTGGCAGTGTAATTCTTCAAAACCTTTCCCTGCCAAGCAGGTGATACAGTGTGGCTGAGGACATGTTTTACACCAACCACTGTTCCAAATAAGCCATTTGCAGTAAGTGGTTTTAACATGACAATCAGAACTACTTAGGCAATTTTGGAAAGGCAGCAGGATTTGGCCACAGTCCAGTTAACTTCACCTAATGAAGCAACTATTGCAACCACAGAACCATCATCAATTTCTTACAGAATAAAGCAAACAAGACCCAAATGGCCCTGGTGAGAAGCAAGGAGGAGGGCTGGTCTCTCTGCACTGCCTCCTCATCCCTGCTTGGCTCCACACCTCCAGCATAGTGTGCAGCATGTTCACTTCTCCAGCCCTTCCCAGGACATGCCACAGGGACGTGAACTTTTCCTTAGCACATACTCTCAATATCCTGCTTGCTCCAGGATCAGAGGAGGGTTTCATCTCGAGAGGATTTCTACACAGCTCATTTTTCAACTGCCTGAGTGGTACTCTTGGCCTCTTGCCACTCTGAGGGAAGTGGTTCCTTTGGAAATGTTTTTATCCCAATGGGGACGAGATTTCTCATGTGCTTAGCATAACATCTGTGCCTTGATGGATTTGGATTTCACTTGAGTGAAGGATATGGTGTCAAAGGCAGCAATGCTTCCAATCAAGGTCTTGGGAGAGGACCATGCAACTGCTTTGAAGCAATATCCTAGAGTTACTTCCCAAGCCTGGGATATTTTTCAAGGGGTTGGAGGAATCACTCCTTTTGGATGCACTTCAGCAGTACTCATCATTTCTAACCAGTAGTTAAAGAGTGTTGAAGGTCTCAAGTCAGAAGCAGAGCAATGTAAAATAGCTTTAGGCTACTTTGAGTTAAAAGCTCCTGCTTTTATTCAACACTATGGTTATTTATCACTGTTGCTGTCACCCAAGGACACAGGAAGAGTCCAGTCAGACTAAAATACATAGAATAACTAGGGAGGCATTTAGAGATATGCTAATTGTCATGGGTTAGCAAGCATAGTCCCGGAAGTGATGTTCTTGCAAAGGGGTGTTTACAGCTTCCTCTGTGACTTGACAGAACCTATCAGTGGCCAGTTTGAATATGGACAGTTCTTTAAGCCACTTAAAATTGTGACCGCCTCTGTGATGCACACTTAAGAATAGACAAACTCCGGGCAGAGTTCTCTCTCATTTCCAGCGCTGGGACAGGTGGCTGCAGGCCCTGTGTGGGGGTCAGTGGGCCCGGCCCAGGCCCTGCTTGGGCATCCTGGAGCTGATGGGCCCTGTTCCACCCACGGAACCCCCCCACAGCCCTGCTCTGTGCAGATGGAGCGGCCCGGCTCCCCCTCTCCTCTCCACTGCGGCCCAGAATCACCAGAAGCCGC
>NW_008238337.1:6361694-6372635 GCF_000691975.1 Corvus brachyrhynchos
TGTTTCTGAACGGCTCAACCTTAAAATTGTACCCCCGTAATTTCAAGAGTGGACCCTCGAAAGCAGTTGTGGGAAAAGCTGCAAGTCATGGGAAGGGACTCACGTGCGAGCAGAGAACCAACCTGGGCAGCTGTCTCGTTGTGATAATGTTTTCATAGCGTGGGCAAGAGAGACTCCTCTTCCTAAATGGACTGAACAAGGTTATTATGGAAGTGGTAAACAGACTGAACATCTCAAGGGTTGTCTTTTTACATTGTCACTGGGAGAAGGGAGAAAGGTGAGGAGAGGAGAAGTGTTCTGAAGGTGTGGTATGGTTTTTTTTTCTTCTTCTTTTACGTCTGTTAATAAATTTCTTTATATTCTTTCAAGTTTGGTGCCTGTTTTGCGTTTCTCCTAATTCTTACCTCACAGAGGGTAAACAGTAATGAGTATTTTGGACCAAATCACTACACTAATAAATAGAAGACAGCAACCCCCCAGTGATTTACACATTTCATTGTCACTGGAAAGCCCCCATTCACGAGCAGCTCTTCCAGCCTTTTCGCTATCAGTGGTATGGAAGGACAGTACAGAAAGGATGGAGGGTTAATCCCTGTGAAATGATTTATCACTGCAACCATGTACAATACAGCTTCTGTCACAGTTGTCCGTCATTTCCCAGCAATGAACCAGGGAATATTATTCCCAGGAACATCCAGGTTTGGAACTGGAGTTCCCCTGAAGCGATTCCCCAGATATGAGCAGCCCCATGCACAGGGCACACACTGGTTATCTCCCTCCCATCACATTTCTTTGTGCTCTCAGAGGGGAAAAAAAGAAAAAAAGGCAAAGAAGGGAGGGGTAGAAAAAAAAAAATAGCCTCTCCAGGCCTCCGGGTTAAACTGTGACCTACTTCAATCCACACTGCTGCCCATTATTACCAATCCAATTATTCCAGACAGGTTAACTCAGCTTTAATTTATGTCAATCCAATTACTTTTTTTTTTATTATTTATTAAATAAAAAGATCACTTCATGCTTCAAATGATTTATGAATACTGGGTCAGCATCCCAGGGAAAGGACTTGGGAATGCTCAAGGTCAAGGCTGGCCTCATGCAGGAAATCCCTCCCAGAATTTGTGGGGAGAGCTTTACTCACCTCATCTCTCTTTTTGTATTTTAATTGGATCTCTCACACAAAAGCCTGTGGCTTCCAGAGCTCTGCTCAGTGAGCAGGCATGGTATTCCAATTGCAAATATGTTTCAGCTGAAGTAAGAGGCACTTAAATTAACTAGATCTCTGTGTCTGCTGCAGTATAATGGGACAGTCTAGCACACAGCTTTCCCCTTCAGGGGAAAAATGAATCCAGGATGGATATTTTTCTTTTGAGACACAAAGGGAAGTCAAGTATCTAATTCCTGCAAATGTCCACTTCAACCCCCTTTGGTGACCTTCTCCAGAAGGCAACAGCAGAGCTGTTTTAAACAACCCCATCCCTACTTTCACTCCTACCTTCAGTCACTGCCAGGATTCTGGCAAGCTTCCCTGAGAATCAAGTGCCTTGTATCAGGGTGCTGTTAAAACATGCTCAGCAGCTCCTCCTCAGCCAGGCACAAAGCCTCAGCCTCCTCTTTGCCTCCAGAGCCAGGACTGAGGCACCACAAGATGCTGTGTCTGCTTTCTGACACCTCTGGAACTGAGCCCACGTCCCCCCCCAAAAAGGCTCCAGATGACTCAGTTCCATTTCTGCCACTAACCCACCCTCTGACCTTGGCAAACTCCTTTTGGCTTGGGTGCCCTGGTTTCCTGTCCCACAGAGGCACCCACCAGCTCTGCCTCCTATCCACACAGCTTAGGCTAGTCGCTACAGCCCCTGCCAGGAGCAAGAGAATTTGAGACCCAACAGCCTGCTGACTGAATATCTCCCTGACTCCCAGACAGGCCATGAGCAGAGCTGGTTGTTTAAAACACATACTCCTCAATTATGTTTTCCCCAATGTTTCTAATTAGGACCAAAATAGTTTTGCTCTTTTTTTTTTTTTTTTCAATTCTGTCCAGCTTAACTTTCAAGCTGATCTCAGCTGCCATGGCAGCTGAATCAGTTCTGCAGATAATGTGGGTGTCAGACCATTTCCAAGGCTTTGAGTTAAAACCTTGAGAGGTACCTTGAAGATAAGATAGAGTTGCTGAAGTCGGTGAGACCCAGTTTCCCAAGCCAAGTCACAGCAGCCAGGAAGACAACACTCTCCAGGGGATGGTGCTTCCAAGAGAGCCTTGGAGCAGAGCCTTGGGGGTTGAGGCCACAGAGGCATGCTGAGTCATAGAGTAAAGGATGTAAAGCCTAACTGCATCCAGATGGGGAAATGAAGGGAAGAGAGGTTTCAAGGATAAGCACTAAAATCACTTCCAAAAAAGCATCATCCTTTTGGAAGTAGAAAAGGGAAAAAGCATCTCAAATCAAGAATGTGATTTTAACAGCCTCCTCAAAATGCTTCCTTCACCTCCTTAGATGAACAAAACAAGGACTACCTACATCTCAGCCTTAACCAGACAGCTGGACAAACAGGGTTATCCAAAACTATCTCAGTCATGGACAAGGCAGCAAATCCTCTGCCTGAAACAATGTCCAGATATCCAAACACTGAGTCACTTCAGCATCCCAGCCAATGTGTCCTCGACAGAGAAAAGCCAGACACTCAGCTGGGACACCCCACAATGCCAGACGCCCTCGGGGGGCAGAGCCCCTTCAGAGCAATGGCAGCCAGAGTGAGGATCTGTGAAAAAAGGTGGCATCACCTTTCTCAATCTCTCTTGCCTTTTCATCCTCACACTACCCAGCACCTCCAGCAGCCTGGGCAGCAACCCTTTCTCATCCCTCCCATACTGCTTTGGGAACAGGGCATGTCTGTTTTTATCTAACATCCCTACAATCTGTGTGCACAGATTACTTGTGGCTGACTAGGTTTTGCCATCCTACCCCAATTTTAGATGAGGACACCAGAACAGGTCAGTAGGCTACTAATAGTGTACTCAGTTCCCAAAGGCACCACATAAAGTGGTGAAGGACTTTAGAACTTATTTAGTACAAAGTTAAGTGCTGGATAAGGAAAGCATTAACATGCACAAGCCTATTACATTATTCCTTTCTTATCCTCAGGCTGTGCCATTAGGAAGTACATGAGGAACTGGAATTTTCCTGTATAGCTTCAATAGATGTCCATGTGCTTCTCAAGGACTTTTTGGATACAGCTTTGTGGAATGCACAGCCCAAAGTCATTATGTTCTGAAGGAGTTGTTGAGTTGTCTGAAAGTAGACAAATGAAAACAGAACCCTAACCAAAAATACTAACTTTTGCAAAAAGGGATTTTTGAAATTCAGGAAATGCATTACTAAAGCCAGAGAACTTAAAACTCACATTTTGCATGCCACCAAAGCAATGTGGATGGGCTTCCTTGGAGAGAAAAAACCAACCAAACAAACGCCAAAAAAAAACCAACTAAAAAGAAAAGTACATGTCCACCAAGTGGCTTTGAAATTTCCATCCCAAACACCAAGACAGCTCCTTGGGCTGGGACAGTGTTGTTTCAATTAGTGCTGCTCTGCCCAGCCTAATTGCAAGAGTTTGGAACAGCCAACATTCCCAAAGGGCCATGAGCTCTTCCCCCTATTGTTTAAGGCTCAGCATTGAGAGAGCAAGTGGAGGAATACCAGAGACAAACAGGGGGGAAGCAGCTGTATTCACTTTCCCTAAGGCTATTTCTGCCAAGTCTTAAAATAACATTGAGATCCTTCGCCCTCCTCCCTGTACATTTTCTACCACAGACGCCAGGTTTGTCCCAAGTTGTTTGTGACCTGGCACTGCATCTCCTGAATGGAAGCCCTGCTTTAAAAGGCAAAATCTAAAGTGGGCAGGTGAAAGAAAAAGCCTCACAGCTCCTGCTGTGAGACAGCTGCCTTTGGGTGAGTCCAGGGGAGAGTTTGCTCTCTGCAAGCAAGGGCTGGAAACACTTCCAATTCCAGCCTGAGTATGCACTGAGGGGAACCAGTCCCTCAGGACCCCCTCTCTGCCCTTCATTTTGAAACAAGTCCCTCAGCAGGCTCCAGCTCAGCATGTACTGTCAGTTCACTCATGACACGTGCTAGTGTTGCTTTTCTGCCAACCCTCTTCAAACGCAAAAAGAAGGAGACAAAAAAAGAAAAAAGTACAGCAAAAAAATGATGCCGTTCTCAAGAAATGGCACTTTAGGCAGTCTCCACTACATCAGTAATGACAGTCAATAGTGCCTCCAAGGACTTGCTTTCTTCCAGTCAATACTACATTCTGACAGCCAGTTTCTTCCTGGGATCCATGAGCCTCTCTTCCAGATTCAATCTTGCTCAGACAATCATTCCTCTGAGGCTTTTATCCAGCTTACAGATAGTGCAGAGATACAAGAGCCAAACTGTGAAGAAATCTTTCTGCTGCTCTCCAGAAATGCACTTCTTCACTAAGCAGCGTTTCTTACCCATCAGGGTCACACACAGCACTAAGCAAGTCAAGGGTCATAAGAAATACAGCAGAGATGCTTAAACAAATACCTCATCCTGGATTCCACACAGCTTAGGCTTCAGGTGATCCTCTCCTACAGCTTTCCCTCAGCGGGGATTTAGCACTACACTGGCTTGCAAACGCACGCACAAGAGGAAAGCAAGATAGAGAACAGGACCTTCCAAAAAGATACCATGACTTAAAGACTACAAAGCTCATTTCACTGACTTGGCTGCCTGAGCTAGAGCCGAGATCATACCCACCAACTGCCACCAGTTTTGGTGTCTCAGCAAGAAAGATTCCATCTTATTAAAGAACTGTTCACCTCCATCATTAAAATCATCTTTAGCAGATAGTCCTTTTGCTCAGACACCAAGGATGAAATACACAGTCATCTTTAAAGAGGGCTTGGAGAAATCATGTACTAATATAATTAAGTTCAGTGCAACAAGCCCCTGGCCTTCACCTGCAAAGACACAAGTGTAATTGCAATATTAAACAGGCACATGAAAGGCCTCCAGGGCATAACAGGTTTTGCAGAGATCAACAGCAAGTTCTGTGCCTCGGCAAGCGCAGCCTTAGCAGTTTCCACACCAAAAGGGAGGTGCTTTGTGATCATCTCCACTGATGTCCCTATTTTACTCACAGCCTTGTATTTCAGGAAAGCCATCTCTGCTATAAACCCTGGACAGAGCTGTTTTTAAGGTACATTCAGTAAGGACCTGCTTGTGCTTCTGCAGAAGCCTGGTTTTAATGTACCTGCCTGTTCTGCGTTGGCAGGAGGAGCAGAGGGGTTCCTTGCCAGATGGTGAGCAGCACAGTAAATTAACCTGCTGCTCCCAGCTTGGGAAGGCCACAGCAAGAAAGTCATTTTGCAGTGGTGTCCTTGAGGTGCTACTCCTTTCCTATATGCCAAAACCCTTTTATGACATGAAAGTTGTCTATCAAAGAACATCTCACCAGCTAAACTGGGCTCTGCTTTATTCATCACCAGAGCCTCTGCCCCCCTCCCTGCACATCTGATACCTGGAGTGAAGGAGTGAACACCAAGCCCCACAGCTGATGTTGTTCAGTGAGTAGATGAGAGCAAGCCTGAGAAACAAGGAATGAGATTTTTTTCCAGCACCCTACACCTTACACCTACCTACCTCTGCAGCACCAGTAACAGAGCATTACACACCCATGGGCAAGACTTTGTAGTATCACAGAAAGTTCACCCCCTCAATGTGAGAACATTGGTGACTGATGGGGTTCAGGGAGGGAAGGATTACTGCTGTTTGTACAGCTTTATGGAGGAAGCTGTAAGAGTGTTCTGTAGATGAAGTCAGTACATATTTGCACATTAATGTAATTTAACCTGAACTCATTCTTTCTTTTAAACTCTGGAGTGGCAGGGAAGACCCATAAGCAAACAGGCAAAGAACATCTTTATTAGGGAAAGGCTAAGGTGACAGTCTGTAACATGTCAGGCAGCTAAGGCTAGCAGGAGGCTGTAGATCCATGGAAGAACAAAGATTGCAGCAAAGAAATATCTCAAAAGTGTTCTCCAGTACCCATGTAGAACAGAGACTTTAACCAGACAAATGCAGTTAAAGCAGTGTAATCCTCCACACTCAGGAACAGCTTGTTTGCATGGCTGTTCTCTTAGAAAGAGCTGCTTTACCAAAAACAGATGTTCACACAAAATCCCCAGAGGTTTCTGAAAATCCCCTGCAGTTAGGAGCTGTCATGATCAGTATTTTGTACAAAATAATGCCAAGGACTGCTCAGTTCTCCACGGGGCAAAGTAGCTCTTTAGAGATTTTGTTACCTCAGCCCTCCTCTCCTCATTCTGCTGATCCAGGACAAACTCACCTTGGTGGCCTGCAGCAGTGAGGACAGGCTGACTGTGCTGCTTGGCTTTGTCCCAGCTCAGCCTGTCCTTCTACAGATGGTGCAGGAGCACCAGAAGTCACCTCGGGTGCTGCAGCTAATTCAGCAAATATGAGCGTAGACTGATTTAGCTTGTCACACACGCAGCCTCAAGTATCGTTTGTGGCCCTGTGACCTCTCTCTCACAAAACCCCTGTGGAGATGACCCTTCCAGTGCCCTACACTTCAGCAGACCCACACCTCCAGAGCAGCCATGGCCACCAAAGAGCACAGACACACCCTGAGCTGGGACACCACCTGCAGCAAGAAGGGCTGTCTCTAAGGGCTATCCGTGCAGCTCAGGCAGGTGTTCCCCGTCACACTGAGCCTCTTGCTGTCACTGCTGGGCAGATCCCAACATCTGGCACAGGTTCCCACCCTGCTGTATTCACAGCCCTGACAATGTGACTCCAAGCCTAAAGATGCCAGCTTTGTCCAGCTAGACTTAAAGGTCTCTAACAGCAACAATGATCACAGCATTCCTAGGAAGGGACTGACTCAGAACAGACCAAGGAGTGGAGAGAGCTGAGTCAGATGGGATAAACTCTTAGCATAACCCACTTAAAAGAAAACTACCTCCTCAGCATAAAGAGAAAGGGAAGCAAAAAAATAGTATCCTGAGAAGTGATTAAGGACATTGCTAAGGAAAATGTCCTTAATGAGTTGTAGGATTTCCCATCACAGCTTCGGGGTGAAGCTGCAGAGACAGGATGCAGAGCTGTCTCCCCCACAGAGTCAGGAAAAACATTCCAGCAGTCCTCAAGCCATAGGACTGCTGTTACCCAGCCCTCTGACCACAGCTCCTCCAGTCAGGGAATCCAGAAGCTGTCTGGACTACAAGCAGGACATTTTGCCTGGGCCCCCTTGGACTCAGATGTGCAGCATATCCCAAATGCCTGTGATCCTGCACTGCTGCCCTCGTCCCAGCAACAGTTCCCAGTGGCTGAAGCACAGGACAGTACCCAGCTGAGCCACCAAATCGAGGGAAGCACGCTGCTTCCTGCCAGGTTGACTGCACTAAAATTACACAAGGAGCTTCAATGCCTCTGGTAAATACTGCACAGACTTGTTTAGCCTGTGGCTCTTTACACGCACCCACCAGACTCTTTAGATGTTCCAACACAGTGTTTCTTATGGAGGAAAGAGTTAGGAAAGGCTGAGCAATGAAAGCAGAGATTGTTACCAGCTTTAAAAGGCTTTGGATCATGCCAAGAACAAGTTTCACTGTTTTAGTTGCTTCAGTGTGATAATCCCACATCTTTTCTATAATAATCAGATGCTCCTACACTGCAGTCGGCAGCAGAAGACAAAATGAGTAGTAAAGAGACAAGCAGCAATCTCTTTAAAGAGCTGAGAGGACTGCCAAGAATATTTGTAATCTGATTTCATCCCAGCCTCCTTGCCTTCCCTGACCTGTCACTGGAACTCAGGGTGATCTACCCAGTGGGTTTCAGGTTTTGGTACACAGATCTCTTCTGAGCAAACCAAAGGGAAGCAAACTGATGGGCAGGCTGAGATTCAGTACAGGCCTACATCACTGTCCTGTACCAATCCATTAGCTCATTTATGAAGGAGTTTCACTTTATTACAGGTCACTGAAAAAAACTTAGTCTAGATGGGTAATCTATTTATTTTAGGGAAAAGATCCACTTAGTAAACTATGATCTGAACATCAATTCCTCACTATCTACAGTGCCAAAGACATAGCTGAGATTGAAACAAATTTCTAATAATTTTTTTAGATTAAGTAGACTTCCATTGAACAATATTGGAGGTGCACTCCCTCATGGGGAAAGAAAAAATTATTTACAATTTGCTCTCTGTCACAGCAGAGATGAACTGTAAGAGCCCAGCGTGGCCCTCTCTGTGCAGGACAGCAAGAACTGCAGCCACTTGTCATCCCCTCCCTGCAAGTCCAAATTGACACAGCAGATGATCTTATTGAGGCATGTAATATAACACACACAAAAAAAGCAAAAAAGCCACACCATGATTTGGTGGCAGCACAACTGTCTTGCCTTGCACAGGATTGCTCTGCTCAGCCACCTTTTCTGCAGAATGCACAGTAGAACAGCTGCAACAAGCAGCTCGATGCCTTCAGAGGGATAATAATCTTGACAGTAAAAATATGAACCCGGCACAGCTATTTGTGCTCATTTACAAACAAGACACTGCACTAACTTACGCTCATTTGCACATGAAAATTGCTGGAGTATTTACTGTACATTGTGGTGATCAGAACAGCTTTGGAGCTGCTGTCCTGTGACCATCATAGCGTACAATTAAATACATTTCATTACTCATTTCAGGAAAGGCAGCCACAGTTACAAGGGAGGGGCTGAAGTGGATGACAGGAGTATTACATAAACGTTATTGATTCTGTTTCTCCAAACGCTCACAATAAACACACCAACTGGTTTTGCTGAACAATACAATGCATCATTCAGCTTTCCAGCAGAACATATCAGACATCAGCTATGCACAGTGTGTTCACTGGATGCTGCCATGAAGGACTGAGGAAGGGTGAAGTGGTGATCAGATAAAGGGTGTGCATTCACTCCTCCAGCAGCAACGCAGCAGCAGCTAAATTTCCCAGAGGCAGCAAAAATACAGTGGTACTTCTCAGGCAGCACTTACATTCTAAAATACATCTTAAATCAACCTCTTTCTTGGCAACATCTGTAGTGACACAGGAGTCCTGTTCATCAACACAGAAAAAAAATCTCCACCCTAGTGCTATAATTGGAAGTAGTCACAACAACAGAGGAGGGAGAAGATACCTTGTTCTTCTCCCTTTGGAAGAAAAGATCCAAGTGCTTAATGTGGTCACACACCAGAAAAAAAAAATCATAGCATTTTTGTGTTAGAGGCAGGAAAAACAATGCTGAAGAGAAAATACCACCAAAAAGCGCAACAGATACTTATGGGCAGATCATCTGCAAGAGAGGGCGTTCCAAAAAACAAACCAACCCATGTGGCCAAGCAAAAGGATAATGTTGTCCTTGTTTCACCCACACCTTCTTTCCCAATATGTCTCTTTCTTCATCAGCTAGAGATCTGGTAAAAAATTTACATTTAAAAAAAAAAGTAAAATTATGTAACTCACGATTCTCCCATATGTTCAGTGCCTGTTAGCTCACAAACCATGGAACTGTGTTAACTGGCATGGCAAGGGGTGGATGGACACACAAAAAAGTAACAAAGACCAGTTTTGGTACCTAGAGCCTTTGGGTGATGAAGAAATCTGTCGCTACATGCTTTTAACACATAACGGTGTATTTTTCCTTACTGAACAGAGGGAGAAGAACAGGGTGCTGAAGATGTGAAATACTAACAACTTTGATCTTTCAAGGGTTTGGGAACAGAATTTGTGCTTTGAAACATCTAGTTCCATAAATCTCAAGACACAAGGACAGAAAAATCAATGGGTAAGAGAGATGGATCACTCACTGGGATGGAGAGAAATGAGTCAGCTTGTATCCGATCAGCCAATGAGGCCTGGGATGAAGCCTGGTAATCTGTCAAAATGCATTTTTCAGGGGCAATAATCCCCTTAACCAAGGGGGTGAAGCCACAAGTACAAGGAGGTGAAAACTTAATGAGGGAAGGTAAGAATTCTCAAAACATTTTGGGTAATTTTTTGTGTGTTAACTCTGAAGCATTGTTCTTAACTCTTTCACTCCGTTCAAGACGGACAGACAGGTTGCAGCTCCACTGCTGTATCCCACTTCAAATGGACCCCTTGTGGTTAACTAAAAAAACACCCTATGTGTCATTTGTTATAAAACTCAGAACCAGAACATGGAAAGAGACTGAACCCTTGCCCTGCTAGGAAGAAGGAAAGTGGCATGGAAAATCCAGCCAGCTGCCGGCAGCACCCAGCTCCATGGGCAGGGACTGGATGGCATGTCCCACAGTGCTGCCATCACCTACACACCCCAGCTGGTACCTGCCCTCAGAGAAAGAGATCAGCAAATGCCTTGGCAAGTCACATTCAAACCATTTACAGTCTCCTGTAGTTCAAGTTCCCCCTCTAGTAACTCAGCTGCCCCACCCTCAGGTATTTTTAGCATGCTTAGGTAAGACTTTTCTGGTATTCCCTCACATCAGAATTTCACCTGTTGCATCTTGCAGTCAAGCTGGGTAGGGCTTTTTTCTCTCATTTTCCTCCCAGAGCATTTTGTGGGCAAGCACCTACTTAGGTGTTGGATGGGGGCCACAAGGAGGAAGGGGAAGCAGGTGGTAAAGAACTGGAGATGCTTTTCCTTCTGTTTTTCTGTGCTGGCAACAATTACTGAAATGCCACACCAAAGCCACCCTCTCTGAAAAACTTGAGCGGGTACAAATGCAGAGGCCCATCTGCTTAGCAACACATGGTGCCAGCAAACAGTTTCCAAGCCTCAGGCTGAGGCTCCCAGATATGGCAAAGGCACGTTGGGCTCCCAACTCCACAGACAGGCATCCACGTAGGGGGCAGGGCAAGAGTGGCCTTCCCACAGCAGGCAGGTGCCACCAGCAGGG
>NW_008238337.1:6372661-6393094 GCF_000691975.1 Corvus brachyrhynchos
CTTTCCCTTTTGGCAGCTTTAGACAGCAGCAACATGCTTTAGGATCTCCTATCTGCTGAAATCCTATTCAGATGCATCCTTTTCCTCTGCTCCTTCAGTACAAGGATCCTCTGTGCAAGAACAGCTTTCCTAGAGCACAGGAGTAACATCTCCAGTCAGAGACCAGCTTCTCCCCCTTCTCCCCATCCAAAACATGTCTTCAGATTTTCCCAAATGCATTTTAACACCTGACCTGCTCTCCAAAGCTCAAAAGAAATGAATCTCTACAGCATGAGCTACACCTTACAATGTCCTGTTATGGGGGTGCCCCCTGATTTCCTGCTCTCCTTCTCATCTCCCGGTGAGCCCCCTTCACCGTTCTCTGTGTCAGCCTGTCCCCAAGTGCGTACACCTCTTTCCTGGAGCTTCTCTGCTGTGCTGGGCAAGGAATGAGCCTCACTTGTGCTGTCCCACATTGGTCCCCTGCTGTCCTGACACAGCTCAGGCTGACAGCACTGCAGAGAGAGTGGCTTTATGGGATGTGACTGCAGGATCTCTGATGCATGTCACCCTTGATGCCAGCAGCTGCAACAATTCCCCGCATTAGCAAAACACAATGAAAGCTGCCCCGTGGGTCTCCCCACAGGTCAGGGTATGGGAGCTGCCTTGCATAATGCAAGTCAAAGCACTGCCAGGGAAACCTAGAGGAAGGTTAGCTTTGTCTGAGAATAAAATCTTCGGTTAAAATAGATGAAATCCCTCCCAAGGAAAAGCATCAGAACGCTTTGCTCAGAAGTCCTCCCCAGGACAGACATCCTGGGTGTCGCCCAAACACAGCATCCCACAGCCCTGCTTTGGCCTGGGAAGATGCACAACAGGTGGAGTGCCTGACCAAGAGAAATCCTGCTTTTTGACATCCAAGTGCAGACAGGGATCAGTCCACAAATCAGGACAAACAGATGCAATTGAAGTTAACACAGCTGTGGCTGCTCATGCCAATCCAGGTTGCTCTACAGGGTGATGAAGTTCTGACACTTGAAAAACTCTGTGGACCCAGTGGGACTTCAGAGAGGTTTATAATGGAGAACACCACACTTGGTGGAAAGTTAACCAAAAAACCTGTGCCGAACATTAAAAACTGGCACAAAAAGCCAGAGAAAGTCAGGAACAGACAGAAAAAAGGAAAAAAACCACAATTAGAAATGCCTGAGTGATCATAAGGAAATTATGTTTTGTTATGTGATCCCAAGCCCCCTGCCATAGGTGTCATATAAATAATTATTAATTATGTTGTTGATTATCTGTGTGAGCAATAGAGCTAATGAGCTGGTTCTTACAGGATATAAATACAGCTTCTAAAGAGCAGGGCAGCCATTCTGCCAACGGCAAGCAATTTGAATTATTTCTTCTCTGCTGAGAGTTTGCTTTTTTTTTTAACCTGAAGACAACCAATACACACTGTAGATATTTGCTATTAAAAAATCTACTCCCTTCACAGTCCCAGTAGACATAAACTGAATTTCCTTTAATGACTGGGCCCAATTAACTGGAAGCTGGAGCTCCACTTTGAAAGCAGCAGGGTTCCTCTTTGGAGGCTTGGCCCCGATGGGCAGGAGACATCCAAAGGTTGAGGATTAAAGTTGCTTTGTTTCGCTGAGCGTGTACACCATATTGCAGGGTGGTTGGCATGGGAACACAGCTATGGAGCAGCCTGTAATGCACAATAAACAGTCTCCATAAAATACAGAAGCAAATAACTGGAGAGATGAAGGGTAAACCCTTCACCTATCACTGGGAGAGCTCAGCAGATGGAGGAGGAAGGGGCAGCCCTTCCCATTCACAGCCCTTCATCCACACCTGCTTCCAGGATTTTTGTTTTAACATTAGTGCTTTAAGTGCGCATGTGTACTTGACACTTTTCACCATCTGGTGTCCAAACCATGGGATCCAAAAGGAAATTTCACTTTAGCTGTGGTCAGCCTTGAATTGCCACATCTCTCAAGGTGCTGGCTAATCCCATGACAGAATTTGAAAGAGGGTTGGCCTGCAGGGCCTGAACATCCATCAATAAAAGGAAAAGGGCAAGTTTCCTCTACAGAAAAATACTTTTTTTTCTCAGAGTCATAGATATAGGTTAAAAGAGGTTGGACCCTAAGTCTAACTGACAGAAAGTGCAGTAGCACATCAGGAATAGAACTTACAACCCTGCTGCTGCATAAGAGGGGAAGTGGGGGGAAAGGAAGAGGAGGAAGATGGTGAACTACCTTAGGAAACCTGTAACATCTCTATTAACACTTTGCTTTGCTTCTTCTTTTACAACAACAGGATTACCAGATGAAACACCACAAGCATCTTCTGGAAGTTCCTTTTTTTCCTGATCTCATCCAGGGCTGTTGTTCCAGCATGCTGACCCTTCAATCTGTAGAAATTTCCTAATCCTGATCGATGCACTAGATAAAATTTTCAAAACACTGACCCTGGGGATTTGCTCAAGAGACAGGAATGCAAAGACTCAAACAGGAAAAGCTGGAATTTATGGGCTTGCTGGCAGTCTGGCTACGGTGTGGACATCAGTCTTCTGCAAGGGCTGAGAAAAGTCGTTCTTTGTTATGAGCAAGACAGACCAGAACAGACAGCATCATCTGTTGACCCAAAATTATGAATTCTAAATACCATCCAGCCCCTCCACCAGCAAAAGCAGAGACACATCTTACGCCAACCTATCCTGAAGGCCTTCTGATGCAGCTTTGTCCATGGTTTTGAAGTGTGCAGTAAGAAATTAGTACATTTTCAGGCCTCTGAGGAACAATCTTCTTCTTAAAGAAGAAAGCCCGCAGAGCACTGACATGGGAACTTTAAAAACGCAGCTTTAAAAGGAGTACCCTGGGCGCTGACCTACACAAGCTGCTCCACTCAGCCAAGCCATCCACTTCTTTATTAGACACGACCCAGAGTGCTTTATGTATTCCCCTGCATTTTAAAGGGGTCAGACAAGAGCTCCCAAACAGGCTTAGAGTTGCCAAGGAGCCCTTGCTTCTTCCTCCCTCTTTTGTTCCTCAGTAGCCGTGTGCCGGGAACAGGGCTCTGCATCCTAAGGTTATTACACATTTCTCTAATGGATCTCCATGCATAGTAAATTAGCTCATTAATGAATTGATTTGAAGGGAGAGTTCACTGCAGGGGCCAGAAAACCAAAGACACACGCCTTTGACTGAACAAATAAGTCACTTCTGCAGCATCACATCGTGCATCCTGCTGGTGAAGGCCCCATTAAATCACCTGACGCTGCTGCTGCCTGTTCTCCATCCTCACCATTATAAAAGATATATGGGAACTGCTTTTGCCTTCACAACTGCTTATTTGTGGAGGTCTGGTCTCATTCCTTACAGGCCTTTTCCATTTGGGACTGTCACGTTTGTCGTTCACGTTAAGGGAGCTTGTGATTTTAGCACCAGCTTTTGCAGTGTTTGAATTATTTGGATTGCAGCTCATTTGGATTGCAGCAAGGGACTGCAGGTCCACCCTGAGGGTTGTTACCAGCCTGAAAAATCTCCAGGCTGTGGTGTTTGCTTGCTATTGCTGCCCAAAATGAGGGAATCGAGTCTGAAAACAGCTGCCCTGAGCTGCTAACTGAATATTTCCAGATGATCCCAGGAACCTACCTCCATGCTCCAGCACCGAGCGCTACCTTGTAAACAAACGCCCTTATATAGGTCTGTGTGGGCAAAGTTAATTATCTCCAAATAGCTTCCAGAAGCCTCAAATCAATTTATGAAAACAAAAATTAACTTTCCATATAAACATAATTACAGTGAGACAACAGTATCCAGCCTGGTGCTACTGCTGTTTTTGGAAGCTGGGCAGAAAGCCAAATGAGTTCATTAGGCAGTGTAATTAATAATGGTTTTTTTCCTGCTTTAGGAAGCCATTTATGGTCCTAAGAGGCAAAGGTACTGGGGAAAAAACCCACAGCTGACAAGTTTTAAAAGGTGCTTCTGCAACAACAATTTATTTTAGAGCCTCCATGAGAATATATATCATTTAATGAACAGAAAAAGAGCAGAAAAAAAATAACACTGCAGCAAAATCCGTTCACTCTGCTCACAAAGATGCCTTGGAAGAATTTTATTGAGAAGGAACCACCCAGTTTCTGCTCCAGGAATGAGCATTACCCACTTTCCAACCTAGGAGGCACAAAGACAGCACCACATAACCATCTTCCCCTGTTCAGTTCCCCACGTCCATTGTTCCATGGCCCTAGAACAGCACAAGAACCTGAAAATACAAGAGGAGTCCACAAACAAACACCATTTCATAGCTCTGATCCCAGCAAAACACTGGGAAGTTTCTTTGGTTGCTAAGCCTATCTGATTATTACCTCTCAGCTCTGAATTGCATTCTCTCAGGTTACAGAGATGTGCACTTTGCAAACACGGATCACTTTGTCTCTCCAAGTGGCAACACACAATCTGAAGTGAAGCTTGTGCATGTGTGGGAAAGTCACATCTGTTACCCTCTGTCCCACTAGGCCACAAAGTGTGTCTTGATGCTACCAAAGAAGTGCCAGCCAGTGGTGATGGATACTGCACTGATGGTCAAGGCAGAAGAGCACAAGTGTTGAGCCACTTTTCACTGTGCACTCATTTCTGGGGAAGTAGAGGGTCAGAACAATGCAAGTCACCAAACATCTACTTAAAGGGACAAATTAAAAGCAGATAAAGCCAGCATCCATCTCACCATCCATATCTAAATATCTATGTGGCTCTGAGACACATAAAGGGAATATTTGGGTGTGCATGCCCCAAAGCCAAGGAGTTGACAAGCCCCACCCTCTAACACCCCAACTCAGCTTCTAGCTCAGATGCTTCACCTCGCCACAGCAGAGGGTACATCCCCCTGCCGTGGATTGCCCGGTGGAATACACAAACCCTGGCTCAGCCCCGCAGCACAGCAGCGTAATCTACTTATGAATGGCAGCAGAACTCCGAGATTGAATTACAAGGCAGGTATTCAATCAGGCAGGATGTGTAGCTGCTTTCTAACAGACTGGAGGATTAAGAGAGCGATAGAATACATCCTTTCCTTCCACATGACAGCATCTCCCTCTTCTCCCCTCCCCAGTCAAGAAACTAGCAGAGGCTGTCCTTAAAGAGAAGAGGATTTGCAGTGCTCAGGACCCACAAGAAGGATTAGAGAAAGGTTAAAGAGAACATGCATACAAAAGACAACTCTCCTGTATCATCCCCAGCAGAAGAATTATTAAACAACACTCTGTGCAAGACGGCAAAAAAACCTGAGCTACCAGGAGAAGAGGAGGTGCAGCTGGAAGAGCTGCCAGCTGCTCTGTTTGCAGTGTCTGGGGTAAAACCACAGCACCTGTTTTTAGCAGAGCTCAAAGACAGGCTTCACAATTTTTAAGAGGCCTGTAGAGTGTAGGGAGTTGCAAGCAAGAGAGCCTGCAGTCATCTGGTTTGTATATTCCCCTACCACCCAGGGTTCATTGCCTCTAACTGCACTAGGTCCTGCACAAGCAGAAGACAGGAGAAGCCCCTACTCAAAAGAGCACATCATATGCAATGTAGAGATTCCCACTTTACCCATTGCTACCATTCCTGGGGACATGGAATGTCTGTGCTGTAGCAGAGCATGACAAGGAAATATGGGAATTTATTGCTTAGAGCCTAGAGAAGAACCACAGTGCATGGATGTGAAAGTCACCTGATGGAAAAAGGCTGCAGTGTGGTATTAGAAGACAGAGGACAGTGTTTCACATGGTACGGGGAAGAAATTCTCTATCTGATGCAGCAGGATTACATCATGTCTGACGGCAGAGGCCCATTGTGCTCTTGCTTGTAAAGGAGGATTACTGTATATCTGATCTGCAAGAAGGATTATTGTGTTTGAAGCGGGCTCGCTACAATCAGGATGAACGGAAAAGCAGTAATATGCTGGTGGAAGGTTTCACTGGATTTGTGACAGGGCAGATGCAGAGCTGTGTATCACTCTGGCACTAACAATAATGCATTCAATGCTTTCAGCATGTGGCACAGGCCCACTTCACTGCCAGCCCCCAACTCACTTGACAGGTCACTGAACAAAACTTATGCCTTAGTCTATAGCAGAGGTCTATGTAGTTCTGGGAAGAAATTCCAAACTCTCTTAATTCTCTTGATTTTGGTCCGTTTTCAGTCCAGTCTGACCCAGAACCTATGCTTAGCCCTTCCTTGATCATAATTTCCCATGCTTGAACAACCAATTCTTTTTATTTATAATTAAAACCTTAATTGGATTTGACAGTGATAAACATGCGATGTATTCTTTAATGTCTTACAGTATATTAACTCTGGGACATGTATCTATTGCATTCTCCATTATCAATACTTCAATAAACCTTCTGTTAAACCTTGTTATAAGAAAATCGAGTTTTCATCAAAATCTACAGGACTAGCCTATTACTGCAGGAACCATATCAGGGAAGACATCACAGCCACCCTAACAACACAAACCAGACAGCTCTTAACACACCGGGTGGCATTTATCAAGATATTGACTATAAATCATTGCAAATGGAACTGCAGGAGAAGGCAAGGCCTAGGGGCCTGCTGGGATCATGCAGGCTTTATTTTATTTATGCTGGGTCATCCCTAGGTTTGTCTTCAATAATTTTCTTAGCTCTTTTTAAATACCATCCCATCAGCAGGAGAAACTCTGTGCCTCACCACCTGAGCTGAAGGTTCTGCATTAAATTCCACTTTCAGCTGAGGAGTAACAGCCATGGGGACTTGGCAAGACTTGTTCCAGATAGAAGAGGGAGCCTATGGACTACAGATAACCCTCACAGCTCCTCATCTGAGCTGCTAGGGGGTTCATCCTCAGGTTTGGCACAAAAAGGAACCTCTTGATTAATATTCACCCACAAACATGTTTCATTCTTTCGTCCCTCTCGCCAAATCCTCCTGCTAGAATCCTTCCTTCAGGGGAGAAAAAACAACAAACCAGTAAAACTCTTCAGCAAAGCAGGCAGACTTGCTGCACTCGTATTTGACAGAAGGGAGAACAGATTGGGACTCCATGAAGAGTGACTCATTATCAGCAAATAGTTTTAAGTGATGATTGTTTCATCACCACTCACCCAGCTCTTCCCTCTGTCTGCAGGCTAGCGCAAAAACTCCCTGTGAGAGGATGACAAAAAAGAAAAATTAGGCAGACAACCTTACCTCTTGCTTCCTCTCCCTGGATCGTGAGCCGAGCTGTCTAAAAAGGGATCTGTAACCTTGGGTTACAGATTGAGAGCTTAAGGGTTTTTTTCTTTTCTTCCAAAAGCAGTGTGTAATATTGTCTCCCTTCTTAACCTATCCGAGAAAACACTGAAAAAACATTTTCAGATAGCTGCCCTTTTCCCGTGCAAACATATGCTGAGCCTAACCCTTAGGGACACTCACACCCTTGCAGTCATTTAGCAGATAAGCCCTTGCTGTAGGATCAAAGCTCCGTTGCAATGTGCCAATTGATGTTGCTGTAAATGAGCATTAGCACATTTGGGATCCAGCAGGACTGGTGCCTGAAGGTGAAGAATCCCATACTTGGAGTCAAACACATCAAAACTCCATCAATAGCAGGGTACAGAAGGTTACAGCAGCAAAAATGAAACCCTGGCTGTATCACGTTACTCTCAGCAACTACTTCCAGCAGCGAGCTGCGTTTAGAGCAGCTGCAGAGCAAATGGAGAGAGGGGGAAAGAGCAGAAAATCATCACACACACTCTACCTAGAGAGGGGTTTTAAATTGAAATGGCCCAAGGGCAACCATATAAGAAAAATGGAGCTGTCTGGCTCCAGGCACAACAGACAAGCTTCTCCTCTCATAACCAGGAAAAAGGGAGAAGGCAAGAGAATGGGGCAGCCCCCCATGGTGGTGTTCTCCCACCCACGCAGCAGAGGCAGCAGGGTCACAGACTGGGCTTTCCAGAACCGTGACCTCTCCTGTCCACCTCTCCAGACAATAAAAAGCTGCTTCAGGTTCCCAAACGCTTTCAAAAGGATCCTCTGCAGGGAAACCTGCTCACTGAAGAGCTATTCCAGCACCTTCCCAACCCTTGCCAGGCAGAGAGGCACACAGGAGTTCTGTTATCAAAAGATAATCACATCCCCGGGGCATTACCAAGCCTAAAATGCAGCTGTGCCTCTGATCCTCTGGGGGCAGTTACCTCCTCATTTACCGTGCTCCCACCTGCCCTCAAGCTGCCTTTGGTTCTATTAGGAAATTGTTTGTACCTCTACATTGCTATAAATTATTGAGCAGTATCTGAAGCCCCGGAAGGCATTATTTCACCTATCCAAAATGACTAAATAAATAAAACCCCTTTCCATCAGAACATCCACTTAGATCTGAATATTCCAAAACCAAACAAAATTTACACAAAGCCTTAAAAAATTCCTTGTGATATTAAACACAAACCCACACCATAAGAAACGGCTCACAACTCCTATCATTTCAATATCCAGATATGCTTGCAGGCATTTTGCATCTCAGCTCCCAGCGTGGGTTGTATTTTGCAGGCTTCACATTGCTACCAAAGCTGGAGACAGCCGTCATTGACTCGTTTGCCAAGCAGTGACACAAACTTAAAATATTCTTCAATTGCTTTTTTTGTACTGAGGGCTATCAGCCTCATCTAGTTTCTAACCAGTGAGATCTATATCTTTTGATTTCTTCTGAGACTCTGAGGAATATAAAACCAGGTACAGTGGAAAGGGAGAATCATGCACAGTTTCTCCTCCAGAATTTAGTGACAGGAAGGATTCAAGGCCAGATGAGTTTGAGATGATGCCAGCTATCTGTTGTCAGGGAGGGGCAGAGCAGGTGGTTACCCCCTCACCCTCCCATGATCTTCAGGATTTGACCAGAAAAAAACCACACTGCCATGCTGGCAACTGCCACCACTTCAGCCAAAGGGACTTCAGAGGTGAACTGAAGTTTAGTGACTTTCTGTTCTTAGCTCTCTGCCACTATCCCTTAAAACATCTCTACAACATGGAGGTAGGAAGTGAGGAGAGAGAAAAACTGCAGTCAAAGTGACACAGCTGACCTCCCTGCCTGACAGAGGTAGTCTGGAAGTCTCCATTATCCAACAACTCAATCCCTGCAGGGTCATGCAACTCACCCCACAGGCCAAGGTCACCCTTAATCTCCATTAGCATCATCCCTTGTTTATTTTCCAACCTTTACTCCCAGGAAGCTGAAAGCCCAAAGCAGGGTAAGAAATACAGTTCCTTTCCCTGGACACTTACTGCATTATTAAACATGGATTTAAACAAGGTTTTCTATCTGTATGCTAAAACACCTTTTTTTAAAGACAGCTTTGCCTGAGGGAAACCACTCTTTGTTTTGGCTTAACTGAACACCCATTAATTTTATAGGAAGGGCTAGGGGGAAGGGCTTGTGTCTCCACAGATTTATAGTCTTTTCATGCCAACTGGGAAGGAAATTCTCACATGCTTGTGTAGCATCAGACTTCTCCCACAAAGCTCATATTTACAGAAGAATGCAAAGCTCCCCCAGGGAGTCTAGGAGCTGATGAGACTACAAGGATCTGTTATTTATATTATAACTGTGCCCAAGATTTTTGGACATTGTACACATTCAGGGGAAGATGCAGCCCCTCCCTGACAGGGTTCACACTCATAGCGAATTACTCACTTGCATGGAAATCAGCATGAGTTACACGTGTTTTTCTGGAGCAGAGCTAATAGTTCACACAGTTAAAGGCAACCTGATGCCTGCATCTCCCCACTCCAGCAAACAATGAGCCTACTCATTCGGATCATGGTTGCTGTGCCCAAACTTGCCAAACAGGATTGTGGTCGAGCAACAGAAGAGCCATCCTGTGCCAGATGCACCAACTCCCCCTGGGAGCAACTCCACTGGAGTTGGTCACTGGTGCTGATTGTGAAAGAAATTTGTGTGCAATCTGATTTTATGAACTTGCTGAATTCCTGAGAGAACACTGAATCAACCAGCTGCTGACAGAGCTGGTGTCATCACTTCGTCTTCAAGCCACAACTGATTCATCCCAGTTAACATAAACTATTTTCCACTTGCATGTACTGGGAGGCACAGGACGAAGCAAAGCTGCAAGCATAGTTTGCACTAGGGCCAGAGAACCCTTTTTTTTTCATAAGAAAATCTTCATTGAAGGGAAACAAGTTATTTCACTGACTCGAAGGCACCCATTGAGCTTACAGAGCTTTCCAGAACGAAAAAGGCTGATATAGACATTATCTTTTCTTTAACTCACTTTGAATTTGCCTGGAAGTGTCTGATGCAGGTACTATGAGAGCTTTCTAAAATATCTGCCCACAAGAAAAAAGAAGGGAGGGGGGGAAATAGCACAAAGACTCTTCAAGAATGGACAAGAATGGGTAGGGGAAGAATGGAAAGTCCCAGTAAGGGTCAAAGGGAGACTTTTGCAGGCTGGAAAATCCTTTTCCTATTTGCAGTGCATGTGCAGAACACAGAAGTGATGGACTTACAAATACAGAAAGAAAAATGTGGATTAGAATGAAGAAAACTCTTTCTACAAGAAAGAACAAAATTTGTGAGTAAGAGATGCCATGGCACCTCAGCTTTGGAGGTCTGCAAAGCATTGCCCAAGTGCACATGGGCCCACACAGGCTGAGAAATCAACCTATTCCAGTCCTACAATCAACAGAGAACTTCTGAAAAGAAGTGGTGAAGAAATTCAAAGCAGTTCCTGATGGCAGAGCTCTGGGTGAGGCACACAAGGAGTGTCACCACGACATCCCAACCTCTCAAGCACACACCAGACAGGCTGCATGTGAATGACAGAGCTCCAGGAGGCAGCTGGAGCCTGCTCAGGGGACCAGCAGAGCCCTCCCATCCTGACACCCGATTTGAGTACGTCTGTGTCGTGAACTGAGACCAGAGGCAGCACAAGCAGAAACAACTGTATTTCCCAAATCTTGCCCGGGGCAACTGTGCACACGGGATTTAGCCAGGAGTGCTCTCGATCCCAGAACAAATCTTCACACAGCTCAGGTTCTCCTGGAGGTGATCTGAGCATCCCTGCCCTCAGGGCAGCAGGCGAGTGCCTACCAACTCCCTTTCCACATCAGTTTTTACTTTTTCTCATTACTTTTAACTGCTGATAGGAAGCAAAGCCCGTTGTCATACGGGGGTTTGTAAGTGATGAACATTTGTCTTTCTGCCTACAGAAAGCTGCCAAATCATAAAGCTCCATCCTGTTTGTAAAACAAGCCCTGGGGTATTATTTTTCCTAAAGTCAATGATGTCACAGAAATACTACTTGAAAACAGAATCTAAAATTACACTCTTGAGTGCAGCGCATTCTGGAGTTTTCATTGGCACTGCTAAAATTGTTCTGTTGTGTTTTTCTGGCACAGTCCATAGTCAGATAATTGCTTGGGGCTAATCTTGAGAAGGCAAAATATACACAACCAGCACAATTCCACTTCTGCTCCATCTTCTATTAAGAAACAAATATTCTCCACAGCATGAAGTCAGGTTATCTTTGCCAACAAACTTTACTAAATGGAGCAGAGTGAATTTGGGGGAGCAGGGGGTGGAGTGAACAATTTTGGCAAGCAGAAAGCTTTTGTGAATTATTGCAGAGCCAAACTGTTAGCTTTTTTTCTTAAGGGGAGAAGAAAGGCTACAACAAGAGGTCAAAGAGGTTTGTTTAGTCTGAAAGATTTCTGAATTAATTTCCCCTCCAGAAATACATGTGAATGAGGGGGAAAAAGGGACACCTAGGCTATTTAGCCTGCTCTGGCTCCAAGCAGAATTTCATGACTGTTCCAGACAAGTTCAATCAGCCATTTAAAGACCTTTCCACCTCCTATATTTACTGTACTATAAAAGATTTGCTGTGCAGCATTATTCCAC
The DNA here is from genome assembly GCF_000691975.1 of Corvus brachyrhynchos. Taxonomy (NCBI): domain Eukaryota; kingdom Metazoa; phylum Chordata; class Aves; order Passeriformes; family Corvidae; genus Corvus; species Corvus brachyrhynchos. The sequence continues at coordinate 6,384,566 of NW_008238337.1, forward strand.
CCTATTTCCAGTAGCAGTGCCAAGAGTCAGAGCACACCAAGCCGTGTTGGTGAGGTGGTAACAAGCATTGCCAAGTCCAGCTTTCAAAAATATACTTGCAACACCACCAGCATGACTGAGCCAGATATTGTGTCATTCAACCAGATATTCACTTTACCATGGCTGGCAGAAACACCCATCACTCCCAGATGGTGTTCTCACCTCAGCTTTGCTGTTGGGTGACTTACAGAGACTCGCTGCATCTCCTGCAAGCACCCATTCCTTCACATGAGTATCTCTGTGTGGCTGAACAGCCTTCCTTAAGCAAAGCAACACATGCAATTTGATTTAATTCACTCTTTTCAAAGGTCTTGCAGAAGTTAATGCACCTTTAAAGGCTGCGTGGTTGGCCTCCGCCTCTGAGTAGATACTGTATGGGAAGGGTAAAAAAATACATATGACCACCAAATTAAGATACTGGTCACTGAATTTGAGGACCAGAGCACCTAGCTTGGATCTCAAAAAGTCATCTGTAGTATTTAATCGGTCAAAATAACATGAGCTGAAACTTCTATAAGAAAGATCAACCTCTTGGACTTGGAGTGAGGAAACCAAAGAGTCTGGTAAGACCCAGCAACTCATGCTGAACCAATGTTTCTGGTTGTACCTGGCAAAGTTCACATTCCTTTTTGAACAGAAAAGCAAAAGCCTCCAGAAGAGAAAAGCTGGAGAGAAATACAGGGGATGTCACCTCCCTTTCTTATCCCACATTCCATATCACCAGATGTTCCTGAATCAGTGTATTTAATACCTACAGTCATTTCAAACATGGGATGCTAACTTGCTCCAGCTTCTATGAGAACGCTGAACAAGGCTGAACCCCAAAGCTGAGCAGCCCCCAGCAGGTATCAGCCTGCAGCATAACCCAGCTTCCCACCTCTGCAGCTGGGGCAAGACACTCCATTCCTCCATCCCCTATATATTAGCACAAGAACTAATAACATTCTATAGGGGGAAAACAGCAGGATGTAAAATCTGCTTATTTAGGTGCACTGCCAACGCTTCCAGTGAAACCATCCCATCTTCCAGCCAGCTAAGAGTTCTAATTAGAATATGAGGAAATTCAGCTTCAGCTGACAGTGAAATACTTGAATTAGCCACAAGCCATGGTAATTTGGGATCCTGGTTTCTGTCATCCCCTGCAAAGCTGACACTACAGTATGCAATTTCTGCAAAGGAGAAAAGTCAAGTTTGTTCAAGATAAGGCCCTGACACAGTTTATTTGTTTGCAATCTTTAGGGACTGCTTAGCAAGTTCTAGAAACAGGCAAAATAGAGAGTAATATGATGAATTTCATTTATTTGGTCCATCAAGGAGACTTTGCACACAAACCCACCTTCCCAAAACAGGTAACACGAGTCAAGGCACAGCCAGGGCAGAAGAGGCGATGTCTGCTTACAGCCCAGGAAAAAGGGAGTGGAAAAGCTGAGAGCTCTTTTTAACTCTAAACACTGCACTACAACCAACCAACAAAACAAAGTGAGCTTCCTACCCATCAAGGGCTGCTGTTATAACTTAATTCAGAGAAATGTAGCATAATTTCAGAGAAATTATGGCATTCTTGTTGGCAGACATTCTAGTGGTGCAGTGATGCATGTTTCTCAAATGCCAATAACTCTTATTTAGGTTTCTCCTGAGCAACATCTCTGTGAGCTGGAACCTCTCTTGGGAGCCACAATGGGAGACATCTCTTTCCAAGCAGAAGGACTCTGTGGCTCTTCATTGTCTCTCCAGAGAAAAGAAGAAGGGGGGAAAAAAAACTCACTGCGTGCCTTCCTCAGCAATTTATCTAAGAGGCCAAGTGCCTCCAAGACAGAGATTAATATTTCAAATAAAGTCCCCTGATTATCCTCACAAAGCTTCCCAAAGGGGCTGGAAGGAAAACGATGCTCTGCTGATCTGGACCGCTGGATTCCCTCAAGGCAGATTGTTACACAGTGACATCAGAAAACACTCCAGCTAACAACAGACCCTCTTCCTTATTTTCTTTGTGAGGCTTGGAAAATCCCAACCTCAGCCACTCCTGCTTTATTTTGGCACCTTTGATATTGATCCCAGCTGAAGCCAGATACCACAGAACTGTGGAAACATTAAAGAGAAATGCACCACACTTCATCAAAACTCCAACACCAAATCCTCAGAGTTTGGGCAAGTGCACAAGTCAGGTTTACTTCATCTGGAGCTTGATCCTAATTAGAACAAGCAGACAGGTAAAGGAAAATATATGCACAGCCCAAGTGTGCAGCTACTCAGGGAACACAGAGGTCAGGCTCCAGTCATACTTCAACCACTTAAACCTTGTGATTTCAGGTTGGGATCAGAACACAATGCTGAAAATAAAAGCAAATACCTGGAGATCAGGCTCAGCACAGGAGCAGAAGTTTTAGGAGCCCCCAGGAAAGCCAGCACTCACACGCTTTAGATTCCCATCCTCCAGGTTCAGGTCAGCCTCTCCATTTGATGCCAAACCAAAGCAGAATCCCAGGTTTCTGGGGTTAGGTCAAGTCTAGCTTATTACACTGTAGTCATACATGTAGTCACAGAGGAGTTGCTCTGGTGGAACTTGGTCAATAGTACTCAGACCTGACATTATTTTGATTACACCAGGAGTAGTAAAGAGCATCAAACCAAAGGAAAAAAGCACCTGAGTGAGGAGCATGAATCTCCTTACAGCCTGTTCAAGGGTCCAAAGAGCTCTTGGTATAGCATGTGTCACTGCTGTTCCTTTAAAGCCAGGGCTAAGGACTCTACTGAGTGCTGAGAACATATTTCTACAGCAGCAGAAAATGGCAAATCCCAGGATGCTGCAGGTCTCAATTCCCTGCTGACCCCCATGCTCCCACATGCTGTACAAGGAAGGCTTCCAAACAGGAGGCTGCAGATCTCAAGTGGCCACACATCCCTTTTAGCATGGGGAGTATGCCTTCCACAAGAGGAGTACACAGCAGTTTCATGGATGGGAAGCACTCTGGATACCCACCTAATATTCAATAAAACTGAGAAAGTGAGCAGGGTGTCCCCACACCAGCAGCTCACTAACACCTAAAATGCACAATGAGTGCCAAAAGTTGGCTCCTGAATTCCCTCGAGCCAAATAAAAGTGCTGCCTTTTGCCTGTGGGCTGTGCTGAGAAAAGGGCTGTGCCTTGCAAAGCGAACAAGCTGCCCTGAGGCTGCCAGATGCAGGGAGCAAGGCAGCTCAGGGTCATCCCAAGGGGGCTGGAGGACTTGGCACCCCAGTGAGGGTACCTCAGCTAAGGGGTAGCACCTTGTTCCCAGGTGCATTTAGCAGCAAAGATGGGACCAGCCAGGGCAAGACACAGCTACAGTCAGCGTGGGGGTCATGTTCAGTTGCACTGGGGTTTGTACGCTTCGAAGAAGGCAAGGAGAAGCCAGGAGGAGCCCTTTAAGTGCAGGAAATCTGCTTTCAGGATGAAGTTGACACCTTTGCAAGGCTGGCACATGAGTCCAACTTCAAAGCCAGGAAAGCTAGAGGCAGGAATTCTGGAGGGTTTCAGCCTTTCCCAGGGGGAGATCCTGTTATCTGCACATCTCTGTGCTGCAGTCTCACATTCTGTTTCCTCCAGCATCACAAGGAATTTCACTGCAGATGAGCAATGCTTTCAGAAAGACGGATGTGCAGAGAGACTGCATAAACATCGCAGCCCCGCTGGCAAACTCCGTGCTGTTCCAGGGGCACACATTAAAGTGGCTCACAACCTTTACTCTGCCCTCACCCCCACAGGTAGCCAGAAGATGACAAACAGCAGGAAAGTCAATCCCTCGTAATCACGCAAGACAAGCAATGGCAACGAGCTTCATGCCCAGATGCAGCTGGTCAGGAAGCATGGCCACATGTTTTTTTTCATTGCAGTTTCATTTTATAACAATCAAAACCTTGCAGAACAGTTTGAACAGGTTCTAGAGCTGGCAAAACCTCCCATAGGCAGCCTTAATATCACACTTCTGTCAAAACAAGGACTTGTGCCCAATTTTCCTCAATCACTGGCAACTGCTGTACCACTGTGCACGCTATTCACAATTAAAGTTCATGAGGCTTACAGGAACATCCTTATTTTGCAGGTGAAAGCCAGCAGTTAGAAAATAGGGAGTTGTGTGAAGACCTCCAAAGGGGATGAACAAGAACAGCCTCAGCCTTCTCATAAGAAGCATCCAACCCCCTTGTCTCCATTGGCTCTCAGCCCCTTCCTCCAAGATGAGCACTGTGCTACGGCCACCAAGCCCCAGCTAAGAAAGTGAGATGGGAATCAGTGGTCTCCAGGGCTTGCACAGCTGCAGCAGGAGGAGTAGAAGTTGCCACCCGAGGGCTGTAGCAGCAGCCACCATACCCTGCTGATTCAATGGGTTACAGTGACTTCACACAGTTTGCTCAGCCGAGTCCCGGGAGAGTTTGGTCACAGCCAAGCACCAGCCCTAGTGACAGCACGGGCTTGCATTGCACAGGGAGGGCAGGCAGCAGAGTTTGAATCCCAGAGCTGTGCTTTAGCCGTGCCCAGGGCCCCATGTCATCAATAAGAGCCCTGTTAAGCCTCAGGCTGTACAAGTACAAGACAGACAGGTAGCTCCAAGCCCAGGACAGAGATTATTTCAGTTTAAGATGAAGCAACGGGGGAACAAAGTAAGTAGAAAATTAAAGTGGGTAGCATGAAAGGAGCAGTCCTAGGAGAGCAGCGAACAGGTTTAAATCTGAACTCTCACTAGTGTCAGAAATGCTGGTCTAACTACTGCCCTTGAACAGCTCTAGGGCTTGTGCAGCCACTCACTGTGCAAAAACAAACTCGAACAAAACACCCACTCCCTCTTCCAGCACTGAAGTAGCTGCTAGAGATGTAGAGGCATGAGAGAGAGTGGGAAAGCTTCTCTTTTGGTTTGGTCTTAAGGTAATACTGTGGACAAGAGAGGTGGTCCTGCAGGCATTTAATGGATGACATGCGTGTGCCTGAACACAAATGGTGAAGACATTCTACTTAAATGTGGGAACCAGCGAAAGCTGCAGCTCCAACCAACAACAGGGAACAGCAGCACATAGAACGGGGCAACAAGGCAAGCAGTTTATGAAAGGACTGGAGAAAGCTGAGGCAATCAAAGTGACTACCAGCTTTTTGCAGCAACATCTGGGCACACATTTCCTGAATGCACCGGTGACTAGTGTGGAAATCCCAGGAAGATGCAAGGAACTGGAGCAGAGATGGAGCCATGACATCTAATCTGGGGTGACATGTGCCTCTGGGCTAGAGCAGCGAGATTGCTTTTGCCACGACTGGAGAGAAGATTGCTGTAGTCAGGAGCACAGCAGCTCAGGGAAGAAAAAAAGCAGTAGTGTGAAGAGAACACAGAATTCAATATTATTCAGAAAGCTGAGGTACAAACTGGACATGGTCTGTAGAACAAATAAAGAAAATGCCAGTCTGTGATCCTTGTGGGTCACACATAGGACCCACAAGGAAGGAGGGACACAGTTTGGGAGAAAAGGCCAAGCATCTTCTGTGTATCATTCTGATACTTCAGTTGTGGTAAGAGCCATTTGGCACAGACACCCTCCTGAAGTGGAAGGACGCAGCTGCAGAAATGGAGACCACTTCCAATAACAACCTGCAAGGTGTGAAATCAAGAGAGTAGCAGGATGGGCACAAGCAGGGGCATGGAATAACCAGATCAGATCAATTTGGGCTTAAAATGAAAGACACGTTAAAAAGTCAAAATGAAACGTGTCTGTTTATTGATAGATCTTTGAGACTGAGCTAAATTTAAATCAAGAACACTTGAAAATGAAACATTCTGCAGAGATGTGGTTATTTGTACAGCTTTGGTTAACACCCTTCCTGGCAGTGAAATGCGCTTTAATGTGGTAAAGGCAGTGCAAGAAGAATGTTGCTGTCTTCTTCTCACCGTGCCTTACACGTTCATTTGCAGATTTTTGCCCCATGTGTCTCTGTGCAGCCCCATCCTCACAATCAGAGACCTGAGAAGGTTACCCAAGTACCAGAAGGTCTAAATCACCAGCTGCCAGCACTACATTACACCCCAACCACAAAAAAAGGCATCCAGAACAGCCTACAAAGCACAGAGCTCCCTCAGCATCACCCAAACCTGAAGAAAAGGATTCCCCTTTCCATTAAATCCCAGGTCTGTCATTGCAGAAGGTCAATGCAGACTCCTTAGAGAGTCACAGGCTTCATGCTGTCACTCATATTAATGATGCAATGCTTTATTAATTGGAGTTTTCCTGAACAGCATGTGTAGTATCAGTGACACTCATAATTAAATAGGCAGGCAGCATTTTTTTTTTAAATGAGCTGAGAGTTAATTGAATTCTGGAGTCCCTGTGATCAGCTGTGAAATTTATACCTGCAATTTGTGCAGGCAGCAAGAACTAGAGCCTTTGGGGCCTTGTTATTCATCAAAAATAGGCTGATTTATTTGTGCCAAGTATCTCTGTAGGAGGCTCTTGGGCCCGATGTACAGTCACTTTCCTCCAATTAACCTCCCTGGCCTAGAGGGAAAAGAGAATTAGACATCTGTTAAAAGCACAAACCTAGTCTTGAGAAAGTAGGCACATTTCAGTGGAAGCCAGCTCTCAGCTGAGCTAACCTCTGGCCACCACGAGCTGAGGAGTTCCCAGCATGAAATAGGTCAAAAACAGCCAACACAAACTACAGAGTCAAAGCAACTCACAGATGATAAGATGTGGAAGGTACCTGGCACAAGTTAGCTGGACCACTCTGCTTCACAGAGAGCAGACCCCTCTGAATTAGGGGGGGACGAGTGCTACCATGTAGGACAGCAATCCCTCTCCTCCTGTTTCCCACCCGTGCAAAATTCAGTTCCCAGAACACTGGGTGCTTAGCAGCTGCTTTTCATGCCACCCTCCTTCCCCTTACTGCTCAGTATGGGTAAGTCTTTGCTCAAGGACTGGAATGGGTTCACACTTTTAGTTTCCTTAGGTTGGGGCTCAGCACAAAGCAGCTCACCGTGGTGAAAGCAGGCGTTTCTTAGTAAGAAGTTTGCACACACTTCCAGGAAATTTTCCAGCCACAGACCACTTTGTGTCAAAATCAGAAGGACCAGCCAGAAGCTGAGAAGAGATCTTGAGGACTGGAGCTGTATCTCCATTCTGTACAAATCCTTTTAGGATCTCCTCTTAGGGCCAATCATTGCCTAAGAGCACCCATGAAATGGTACAGCAGAGCCAGGAACCAATAACACTCCTTGCTCAATGAATTTTCCAGTCCAAGGCTAACTCTGCCAGCAATATGACAACATTGTTCTTCATCACTGAAGCACGGCACTGAAGCATTAGCTAATCCCTCTCAAGTGTGTGGGAAATAGTCTGGAGTTCTGCAGTTGGCTTTCATAAAACCGTCCATCAGAAATGGCTCCAAGGCACAGACAGATCTGCCATGTGGCCATTCTGGAGAGCCCAAAACGTGACTAGTTTTGCATGGGAAAAATACAGGCCAGCATTTGTTTAATAATGTTTGCTTTCACAAAGAAAGTCTGAGATCAAAATGGCACCTGCCACCCTCAAAAGTACACCAGAGCAAGCACAGCCCAATTGTCCACAGCAGATTGCAGCATCAGGTTTTTATCTTTGCCTTACTTTTTATAGCTATGGGACCTGTGACTTCTGGTTGGGATTTTGTTCGTCTCTTTTTTCCAATGCTGGATTTCCTTTAAAAGGCTGTGGTTTAGTTTGCAATTTGTTTTGGTTGATTTGGGTATACTCTGTCCACCACCTAGGAAAGCCCATATCCATGTCTGCTGGAAATCATGGGAGGCCAACATACCTCTCTTGAACAGTTCTTCTCCCCGAGCCAGTATCACTGGTTGTTTTGGACAGTCATTCACGGGTAAAACAAACCAAAGCCAAACACACAACCCCCAACACACACACCATATTGACAGCCTGATTAGCTGTTAAAAAGCCTATCTTTCCTTATGACTAAAAGCAGCCATTTAAAGTGAGCAGTCAAGACTCTTGTAAAGATCTTCAGTGATGCCCTATGACATCAACATCACAAGAATCTATGTAAAAACTATTTATATAGAAACTGGTCTCATAGGCAAACTATTTTATAAACAGTTAGAAATTCCTTTTTGTATTTCAGCTGGTATTTGTTTATGAATTAGCTCAAAGTGCAATGCAACTCAACCTCCAAGCAGCTTAGGTGGTTGTTTACAAAAAAAAGGCAATGGCAGAAGCTGGTCCCAGAAGTCAGACTGGGAACTCCTTAATAAGGACATTTCAGTCCCCCAAGACACTCCTCCCACTGCAGAAATGCAGTTGCCACACAGCAATTGTAGCCTGCCAGCATTAGGTGGGATCTTCAGTAGATTAAGAACTGCTCCAGTGATTTTGGACATCTGCAGTTTCTCCCATGAGCACTTCATCGTTGAACCACACTTTAGGGTACTCTGCTTTCAGCAGGGGTCTCAACAGGTACATTTGCTCATTAAAGCAAACAAAAGC
>NW_008238337.1:6393108-6394620 GCF_000691975.1 Corvus brachyrhynchos
TCCTGCTGATCCAGGAAATTTCCCTGCTAAACACGCACCAATCCTGAGAAGCACACAGCTTCACATCCAGCCACTACCTATAGTGCCCGAGTTCAGTGAGCAGCAGAAATGCCACAGTGTATTACCAGGAAAAGACATAACACAAGTATAACTGCAGAGAAATACATGACAGGAGTCAAATGTTTAAAAGCATGAGATACACAGGTCCACAGTGAGGTAAAATAAAATCCCACAGGAAACAACCAGGCTGCTAACCAGGGCGACATAACCAGTACTTACCAAATAGCTCTGGCTGCTTTTGTCGTATGCAAAGCTGTATCTTCGACTTCAGGCATTTAAGCAGGGCTTGAACACCTTAAGCAACACAAGCTATTTGCATCAGAGAACTGGGTACCAGATATCAGGCTCTGCCAGACCATGACACCCCATGAATGCCCCTCCCACCCTGAGCCAACGCTGCCTGGGGCAGAAAGCATCACTGATGGCACTCAGAGCTCTCCTGGATCTCTGCAGGCAACAAGCTGGAATGAGTTTGGAGCTGCTTTCCAGAAAGTCTCAGACAGTTCATGGGCAGCAGTCTGAACTCACAGCTACATTAGCAAGAGTCGCTCAGAGAAATCACGACACAGATGCAAAAAGGGGAAGGTTTTCAAGCCATTTATGGCAGAGGATCACCACTGAGATTTTCTGTGTTGGTTTTGTTCTTGGGGGTTTTTTTAAAGCATATACCCACACCTACATGTAAACACACAATGAAATCAGAACGTGTACCTTGAAGTTATTTATGCAATCTCTATAGGTTTAGTCATCATAGACAAAAACATTGCCTCCATCTGTCATGCTGGATCAGATAACCGATCCCTCAAACCTAATAGCTACTTCTGGAAAGCAGGAAAAAACACACTTGCTTAATTCTGCCTCTTAAAGACACAGCCTCTCGTCTCACTGTGGGCACACAGGGGCCACCAAGGTCCCAAAGGACTACAGGGCATCAAAGGTTTGTTTCTGGTCTCTTGAAATAAAACTCAATCACCAGGAAATACAGAAGGCTAAGACACCGAGAGGCTCTCTTGGCAAGCTGTCCAAAAGTCAGCCATGAAGAACTGACCCTAAAAAGAGAGGTCACCTCCAGCACAGCTCTTCTTCATCCACCATCCCAGCTAACGCAGCACTGCACCACAAAACCTCCAGTGCTCCCCGGGGCACTGGGACTGAACAGCCTGGACCCCATACCTCATGGTGGGGCTCTGCAGGCTTCATCCCAATGGGACTCCTTCACAGCGGGCTCTGCAGACCTTCCTCCCAACAGGGATCACACAGCGGGCTCTGCAGACCTGCACCCCAAAGGAACTCACAGTGGGGTTGTGCAGGCTGCATCACAACAGAACCCCCACAAGGACAGGTTCTGCACGCCTTCATCACAATGGCACCCCCTCTCTAGGGTTCCTCATGCTTTCCCCGCCATGGAACTCCCGCACAGCGGGGCTCTGTACCCCTTCATCCCACCGGGAC
>NW_008238337.1:6408136-6430146 GCF_000691975.1 Corvus brachyrhynchos
CGCTCCCCGGGACCGCCGCGGGTGCTCCCGGCCCGGCCCCTCGCCCTCCCTCCTGGGCTGACCCCTCCGCTGTGCCCGGGCCGGACAAGCGGCACGCAGCAGCCTCTAAAGGGCAGCAGGAGGTTCCCCTGGTCCCCACGGGCCCCCCGTGTTTGGGGGTGTTGCTGTAGGGTCTGCTCGCTCTGCTGGAAGCTGCCCCCCAGTTCGGCGTCCCACCCCCCGAACCCACAGCTGACCCCAGCATCACCATCTGATCAAACAGCGCAAATGATGTTGTTTATTTAAAAAATATTAGAGCAGCTCTTTGCCATAAGTGACAAGTCATTATTTAATTCCTTTGGTACTCACGGAAATAACATCAATCAACATGAATGCATCTGTTAGCTAAATATGAATGTAATCATCCATTAAAATGTTAACATTTATGAAAACTGTTTATTAAAATAAAGTTATAAGAATATCATTGTGATTTGATAATCAGCTAATGTCCCCTTAAGGCAGAATTTGAACATTTGATGTTTGGAACTAGATAGCATTTTAAATGCCCCATCAGTTTATAACTGCAGTTATTCTGAAACATGATTAAGCCTTTGTGTCGGAGCCCTGGAAACAGATGTCCTTTTTTTATCCTTGTGCCCTGTGAAAAATGGGCCTCCCCCTCCAGCCTAAAAACCCCCAATTCAGATAAAGAACCAAAGAGGTGAATGTATGGAGATAAACTGAAATCAAAATGGGGTGGTTTACCCTACTTGATCTAGTGGGGCTTTGTGTGACAGCAAGAAGTGCTGAATTAGGAGAGCTCTTTCCTTCTGGCGCAGTGATACTGGGAGAGGTTGACAGAGGAACATTCTTCGTACAAATGGAGACACTGATGGGACCAAGAAGCCATCCACGTACCCAAATGTGCCTGCAGCTGTGGCCCTACAGACCATACTCTGTTCTTCCCCTTGTGTACATCCCAGCTGGCATCTCCACTTGGATATGCACGTTGGCATCCTCCACCTCAAACCCAACCCCTTTTCCAGGAAGGGAGATGTAATACATGTAATTAGGTAACATTTTGCTGTAAGACAGCTGACAGCCACAGGCAGGTTTCATTTTGAGTCATGCTTTCTATTAAGCACGTATCAGGTCTGCTTCCCTGTGCAGAAGCCCCAGCTCCCCAGGCAGCTTGCTGTGTGACCAGCCTGGCGTGCAGGAACCACACGGTGCATTCATGTGCACTGAGATTTTTGGCCTTCCTTGTTCTGGTAGCTCTTCAACTCAGATTCAAACGTGACTGTGACAAATTCAGTTGGCACTTGTTTCAACAGACAGCTCTGAGGGGAGCCAGGCTCCTAATTCCTGCTATGCTTTAATCTCCGGGCTCAAGCTAGCTCTGGTGTATCTCCATAGAAATCTCATATATGCCATTGTCCTTTGACAGGTACCATTTTATCCTAAAGGACTGTTTCCACCACAGTTAATAATGAATCATAATGAATACACCTCACAACAACTTACTCAGGAACTGAACTGTTTCAGACGCCCCCAAAATTGGTATGATTAGTCATAAAGTCCTGTGTTGAAATCTCAAACATCCAACACTGTGTTGGAATAAGAGAATTTTGTATCTTAATCTGGTTTTGTGTGTACTCTTCAAAAAATCTTGAGGACTCTTAGCACATAAATAGGGACTTGACAAATTTCTGAGTTTCAGCTGTTTCAGTTGAATTTAGTAAACTGTGGTTTCATAATTCCCAGTCAGTTCAGCTGTAAACCCCCAATCACTGCCAATTCATTACATATTAGTTTTAACAGAATAGATCCAAATTCCTTTGATAACCACGAGGAAACTCTGAGCACTGTCTTTGTTCTGGAGAGTTTCCACCATCATTCAGCATTAGTCAAGCACTAATGGACATTAAAAAATAAAGAATTGCTGTAGACTGTAAAAAATACATAATTTCAACTTTCCCATGTGACTGACGCCTTGAGAAATTGACTGACATAGCTATAACAAAATAATTATCCTGTTATAGCTGTGCCTGTATAATTTCTCCACATGGACACTCTATTCTAAAATTTAAGTGACTTTATTACAGAATAATTACTCAAGGACTTTAGACCAGAATGAGGTTCTGCACAGGAGAGTTTTGCCAGTGTGGCTCTGGTGATTTAAATTCACCATACTAAGCAGGTAAATTTTGCTGTGCAGACTCTCAGGAGAGCCTGCTAGCAGTAGTAGATAAGACAACCCAATTCTGTATTATCTGAAAATTGAACTTCTGCACTGTACAGGGCATAGCATCCTATTTTGCATGCATTGTCAAACAGGCAGGGGTTTTGCCTCCCAAGGGAATGTCTTCTTGCAGCTCAGAAGGAAGGACAGACAGGCATCACTCAGCTGTAGAAAAAGAAGTGGGATTTGGTAAACCCAGAGTCACACTTTCCAAGTGCACTATCACTTCCATTTGCAAATGTGAACTCTGGATGTCCAGCCTTCCCACCCACTTGCCTATACTTTTGGCTAGAACAACACACCTCTGAGGCCAAATTCCTTTTCCTTGCTGGTATTCTCCTAATGGGCTCTCAGGAATACACAGGCCTCACACGGGTTACAGCTGGCCTTTCAAACACGCCGTGCTCCCAGCACACGCTGTCTGGACGTGCTGCCGAGCCCCCGGCTCCGGCGGGCTCCTCTGCCCAGCTGCTGGCTGCCTGCCTGCACTGCCTGACTCAGCCTGGCCACCAATTATTCATTCAAGCCATCGAGCATCATCACAAGCCACATTCTTTTAACAAGATTTCACATGCCTCTGCTAGCAAATGTCGTGATGATTTGGGTCATGGAGACACGGGGAGAACCTTAAGTGTGGAATGCACGAGGGACTTGCAACCTCCTCCTCCTCTCTGCATCAGCCGGGCTCCGGTGGGCACTGGTTATGCTGTAACAGGGAGCTGTGTTTTGCCTGATCCCAGCAGCAGGAACAACTCTGGTCTCTGCACAGAGACCACCCGGGAACCTTGGGTGCTCCAGGCACGGAGTCATTTACCACGTGTTTGAAATTGAACTAGTGGAAAGATCTTGTTCGGTCCCAAAACACAGCTGAGCTAACACACAGGAATCAAAGGAAACAAGCAGCCCTATTAACAGCAGGATCAGTGAAGCTTGGTTTGCTGCACATTTGTCTTTCAAAGTTGAGCTCCTCTGTGGATTCCCTCGTGCCTAAAGACTGAGTTTGTGCCTTTTATTTGACAGACAAGTGTACTGGGTTTGCATCACAAGGTTTTGGTGGCGGGGGGGCTACGGAGGTGCCTTCTATGAGGAGTTGCCAGAAGCTTCCCTTATGTCCAACAGAGTCAGTTCCAGCTGGCTCTGAGATGGACCCACTGCTGGCCAAGGCCCAGCCCATCAGCAACGGTGGTAAAGCCTCTGGGATAACGCCTTTAAGAAGGGGTCGTGGGGGGAGTGTGGGGGTGGGAGTGCCTCTGCAACTGCAGCTGGAGAAAGAAGCAAGAACATGTGAGAAAAATGGCCCTGTAGACACCGAGGTCAGTGAAGAAGGGGGAGGAGGTGCTCCAGGCACCAGAGCAGAGATTCCCCCGCAGCCCATGATGAACAAAGACCATGGTGAGGCAGGCTATTCACATGCAGCCCATAAAGGTCCCCAGTGGGGCAGATACTCACCTGTAGCCTGGGGAACACCCCATGCTGGAGCAGGGGGATGCCCAAACGAGGCTGTGACCTTGTGGGAATTCTGCATTGGAGCAGGTTTGCTGGCAGGTCTTGTGCTCTCCCTGGCATCCCTGAGAGGGTTATCTTTCCCCTGAGCTGAGAACCACTCCACAGGACAGCTGGGGAGAGGACTGGGAAGAAGAGATGGTAGGAAATATTTTTCTGTACATCCCTTCTTAGTGCAAAATCGGGGGGAGTAGCCATACATAAGACATCCTGTTTTGAAACAAGATTTCTTAAAATTAATCCCTTTTTCCCCCAGAAATTTTGACACTCCCCATTCTGGACTCTGCTTGCTGTAACTATGTTTTATTGTCATGGAAAAAGAGTTCTGCAGCATTAGAAAGCAAGGAAACACTGAACAGTTCTTGCCTTGCAGCTAAGTGTGATCCAGGCTCCATTGCAGTCAGAGCCAGGAGTCCCACTGACGTCAGTGAGGCAGGGATTTCACTTCTGAAAGTTTGGGTTTTGTTTCATGTTTGTGTTAAAGAGCCTGAGAACCCATGCTTGATGAGGTCAAGCAAGCCCAGCAGGGTCGATACAATGCTCTTCTCCCCTCTCAGATCTCAGGCACAGCCCAGACCACTCTGTGTGTATGTCTGCCTCTGAATTATTTAACTGTCCAGCTGGTTAAAAATAGTACAGCAGCAACTCCCTTTCCAGCCTCTGACTGTTAAATGGGCCATCAGAGCCCAGCCAAGGCCGAGGTCGTGGCCTGGGCTGCACATGTGGCCAGGGTGAGCTGGATGCCAGAGGGAGGGAGAAGCATGTCGCCACAAAGCCTGGTTCCAGCACGATGATATCAGCCTGTGAAAGAAAAGCAAGGCATACTCAGAACATTATGAAGCTGCCAAAGAAAACACTGTCTTCACAATGAACAAAAGTCTGATTAATTATTAATTGCCTGGCAGCTAATTAGCATTCCCTTGGGCAGCTGTCTACAGAGTGCCTTATATTTCCAACACACCGTAGGCCAACATCATCTATGCAAATGGCTTTGGATCAGAGCTAGCAACTGATTTGTTGCCTGAAACAAGTTGTTCCCCTCCCGTCTCCCCATCTCCTCCTGTCACCTCTCTTTTCTCCACCCAGGGACTTGGGCTCATTACAGTGTGAGCTAAGCAGAAAACATCCCTTGCTGATGAATCTCCTTCCTGCCGTGCTTTTCCAGGGAAGCCGGACACCTCCCAGCAGCCACCCCTGTGCACAACCCCAGCCTACGTAACAGGACGACTGCAGTGCTCTAGCCCTGGAAAAAGCCTTCTTTGGCTGTTGTGTGGCCAGAGGGGAGGGGAGCAGCTCTGGGTAGTGAGGCACTGATCAGCTGCAGAGGCAGTGACCCAGTCTGGGCTTTAGAACTCTAGGCAGCATTTAGGGAATTCAGCATCAGCTAATCACAGAACCATTTAGGTCAGAAAAGGCTTGTAATACCATCGGGTCCAATCCACTGCCAAGGCCACCACTAAGCCATGTCCTTAAGCACCACATCTACACATCTTAAAATCCCTCCACGGATGGTGACTCCACCACCTCCCTGGGCAGTCTGTTCCAATTCTTGACAACCCTTTCGGTGAAGAAATGTTTCCTAATGTTCTAGCTAAACCTCCCTGCTTGCATTCAGCTCCTATTAATGTTAATGGGACTTAGGCACATGCATCAAGGGCAAGCAGACCCCTTACGAGAGCATAAACATAAATTACAGCTATGTACAGGCAGAGCAAGCCTTCAGCTTACTGTTTTACCATGCCAAGAAAGATGCACTTTCCATTTTAAGAACTTAGCAGCTTTAACTTTATTTTTTTATGTAATGGAACAAGTCAATGCAGTCGGTGAAATACTGCAGCAAAACCTGAAGGTTTCTCACTTTACCATCACACAACTCATCAAAGGCTGTACACAAACCTATGCAGACTAGGACACAAGCTTAGAATTACTAGTGTCTCCAAAATGCACCTTTCTGAGGTTTAAGTAGGTGTCATGCTGTCCCTGCAGTACAGAATTAATTTCAAAGAGTTTTTGATATTTTCCCTGAGAAATTCACCCAGCCTCTGTATTTTACACCTGACAACTGAGTGTACCTGTCACTCATACTCATTAGGTGAAAATGTGTCTGAGAGCTTAACAGGAAAGCAGGCAAACTTTAAAAGGAAAGATGCTGAAGGAAACAAGGATCAACTACAGAGCAGTCTCAGGTGTCAGCTCTGGCCATCAGGAGCCAGGTGTACCAGAGAAGGTGAGCCGACCTGGAATCCGGCAGAGGTAATGGATATCACCCCAACAACTTCACCAGAGCTCAGACTGATAATCCAGCTCCAGAGATTAGAGGAATGATCACTTTCCTTGCAGAAAAGGCCAGATGATAAAAGCTGCCATGGAGATCAGAGAAGCCCTCATTAACAGGAGTACAAGATCGTTGAGCCAGAGAGCAGTTTCCTGGTCTGTTTACATATTTTTTAGAACAAGGGGTCCTGCATCTAAGACTGCATGTCCTGGCTGTTACTGCAATATAAACATCATAAAATGACTGTTTTTCTACCCCAAAGCCAGAGGATAAGTGCTGATGCAGCAAGATGATTGAGATGAAAACAGATGTTTTTGGAGTGAAGGGACAAAATCTGTGGAAAGTTCTTTGTTTCTAGGCAAAGAACTTGATCTACCAAGTGGAAAAAAAAAAAAAAAAGCCCAAATTACCACAGTCAAGTTTCAAGTTCTTATTCTCATTCTACAGGTTTACCCTGCCTGCTGCCTTGCTCTAACTCTGCACTGTGCCAGCGAGGCAGCACATTAGTCAAATATGAGACCATTAAGTTATATCTCTACAGATATGGGATATAACCCCTTGAAATATATAGGCACTGCAGAGGAGCAGAGCATGGTTTTGTTGTACTCCTGTTAACAGTTCTGCAAGGAACCTGCAGCTACGATGCACAGCCAGATATTTTATTAGACTACATTTCTCCTCGTGTACATGAGTCATATAAAGTACATAAACTCATGAAGTCCAACTAAGACTGGCATAAATCAGGGATAACACCAGTGGAGCCAATAGAGTTGCACTGGGGTGAAAGTGGCATAAATCAGAGGCTGATCAGGTACACATTTTCTTTAAGGTAGACAGACTATTAAGTGGCTTACATAGACTTCTTATCACATTACAGTTCTGTAAGGTAAATAACAGTCACCATGCACAGTATATAACGAATTGCAGCCTGCAACATACAGCAAATGGCCATTTTTCTCTGGGAATCTCTCAGCTCAGAGCTCTGAGACCAAAAATAATGGGCAATATTCTCCAGCATTCATGTGTGACATTCCCATTAGTATTAACAGGAGGTATGTGCCCAAAGTCAGGATGTATTCATCAGCAATCTGAATTGGGTATTACTGAGGCTCCCAATGAACGTTGCAGTTTCATCCCCAGCCATGACCCTCCAAGGGAACAGCCGCAGCTCTTTACTTGCCTTTGCACAGGAAAATATTTATTTGGTGTCAGGTGGAGCTGGAATCAGAGGAAGCAGGGCAGTCTGGTATCACTCACCTCTGAGCATCAGCCCCCGAAGGAGCCTCACACGGCCAGCCCAGCTCAGAGCAGGACTCACGGGTGCATGCACTGGGCGTCTATCACAGGAAACAGCATCAGGACTCGGAGGCTGGATGGCAGCTGAAGCCTGAAGGAGGTAAGAGAAGTGAAGTGACCACAAAGTCACAGGACAGATCAAGAACTTTACCTCTTAAATGCCCAGCCTGGCTGTTTTCCTCCCAATAGAGCCTGCTTTCTGCCTATATACACATATACTGTATGTTGGAAGGGCAGCAAAGAGATCAGAGTTTGTTTAGATTGAAGTTCAAAAGTAATTTGTCTAGATCAGGGTAGAGAGATGCTTCTTCAAAGCTTAATATACAGATTAATTGCTTAATTTTTAAATTAGACTTCAATGTGACTGGAATACAGAGCTAAAGCAAGTTCAACAAGCAACCAGAGTGTAACTAACACAGGCAGAGCACGCATGTGTACACAGCTCTGTTAACAGGAATAAATTGCTTCCTGCCCTGAATTGCACCTAAGAAGAGCCATAAGCTGGTTCAAAACTAAATATACACCACAGCATATGTACTTGCTAAGAAGGTCATTAGAACATAGAGCTCAGGGAGACAGCTGTGCCAGGAGAAAATAAATATAAAAATAAGATATAGTGGAATCTGTGCAAGAGAAAATAGCTGAAAAGACACAGAAGGCCAGGGAGCACAGCTGCTTGAAATAATTCTCTCGAAAAGAAATGGTGCAGCTGCGCGCCTTATCCTAACCTCCTATCTCTGAAGGTATGAACCTTGGCAATGCTATTCCTGCCCTACCCAAGTGTAAGCATCTGGCACTACAGAACACCTTATGGAGAGCCAAAGATGAGACTGCCTAGCCAGCCTAAAGAATTAGGTTATAAGATTGTGGAGGTCTTGGCTTTGCAGTTTAACAAGTCTCCTTAGAAAAGACTTTCTTCACTGCACTAACACAGACTCCTCTCAGCTCTACATGCAAAGGCTTAATCCCAGAGTTGCTGGCTTGTCAACAGAGTCTCCCAGAATACTGTCCATACCTTTGACAAGCTGCAATTAGTGTAACAGAACAATGTAAACAGGGCTCTAACCTAAACATGACTGGCAGTGATAGAATAGAGGGGTCAGGGGGAAGCTAATCCAGAAATTCAGTGTGCACCCCCTTAAGCGCGGAATTTGAGTGCAACTAAAAATAGAAGGTGAGACTATCTGACAGCTAAATTGCCAGTGGTAGCTTAGCATGGATTTGGTTACATTGCTCAGCGACCCTCAGTGAATTAAATAGATTGAAATGCTAATGATAGAGTGAATTCCCAGTACAGAGGTAGAATAAAGTAGTCAGATTAGGTTTCAGACAAGGTGAGTTCAATGGCAGCAAAGAGATCAGAGTTTGTTTAGATCAAGGTACAAAAGTAATTTGTCTAGATCAGGGTAGAGAGATGCTTCTTTAAAGCTTAGGGGCTCCCCAGTGTTAAGTAACATGTCAAAAACAGTGTAGACCTGACAAGCTATTTCAGTGACTGTTATTTTATGTGATTTCTATCAACATTGGAACATTTTTCACTGGTCTCAATACACTCCTAATGGCACAGTCATTTATCTCCTAATTAATTAAATGCTACTCTGATGACAGATGTGGGACAGTTCACCTGGGCTGTCATTCAGACTATGCTTGTTTCTTCTCACCGGGTATTCCAACCAGAGTAGCGCTGCAGTGAAACCATAACTGTGGCATTTATTCTCTTTGGGGTTTACAGGTGTTCACCATGACATCACAGCTTCACAAGTACACAGAGGCTCGTCCCCCCTGCTCCTCTTAAAGCCCAGGAAGCAGAAAAGAGCCACAGGCTTGATGAAGTGTCTTACCTGCCATTGCACAGACCAAGCCCAGGCCAGCTGCTTAACAAAGTTTAAACCCCAGGCTAATGATAATGGCAAGTAATACTCACAAATCACACACAAAAATTAAGAACTGAACTTGAAACTCCACTCAGGGTTCACCTGTTCAAAACAACTCTGGAGGCTCTCCAGAGCAAGTGTATTACTACATAAATTCCAGGATCAATTTAGCCTTAAACCACTGATCCATCCCTTCTCTTCCAAGGTCACAAGGCAAGTCAATGCCATTAGAGTAAAACCAAACTTGAAATAAGATGCACTATCCTCACAGTAAGGGCAATTAAAGACCTTACTTGACAGGATAGCAGGCTCACTATCACTCAGAGCTTAAAAAATGAGATTAGGCATCTTTCTAAAGGATGTGTTTCAATTCACTACCCTTGTAATTCAGGATAGTTATTCTCGTAAGAAAGTGACATTGCAGCTTGTCATTCAACTATCAATCAGCAGTGTCATAATACTTCAGTGTCAGTTGTCTGTTTCCATTACAATAAATAAATAAGAATTAAGTATTCCAGTCAAGAAAAAGCAATGTAAGCCTGTGTAAGGTCAGGGGAGGCATAACATGTCATGCCCATGGGAGTTGCTTTTGCTGTAGTGCTTATGAAGCTGAGAGCAGGAAATCCAAGCTCTCTGGCACTCGTGTTTTCAGTCTAAGCACCAGACCTCGCCATCTGGTCATTGGGTTAATTACTATATAGAAAAAACTACAAGAAAAAAATCTTCCAGAGTGATAATTTGATTTAGGTTGCCCTGATTGAGGTCTGACACAAACAGGACCAGTTTTGACATGGCAGCTGACTTGGCAGGAATCAGTGCCTCAGCCAGACAGGCTGCACTTTGAGCAGTCACTTCTCAGACACTGCATATGGGATGGGACTCACTTCTGCCTTCCTCTTCACTGAGGCCAGTTGTTGGTTTAGTCTCAGTATTACTACAGGAGAAGACTACATGGCCAGTATTTGGGAACTGTGTGAGACAGCTTTGATGACTACCTGTGAGGCACCACCCTCAGCACCAGCAGTTAACAAGATCTGGGACCAGTGAAAATCTCAGGAACTACAGTCCCTCAAGCACAGAGAAGCTGACAGCAGTCTCACCCCTTGTGGTTCCAGCCCAAAATGAGATGCAGCAAGTGGAAATAATTCTTGAGAAGCAGAGCCCTGATGTGCTTTCTCCATTCATAGTAACAGTCCACTTTATGCCAAATGACTCATTACCGTGAGTGAAGGCAACGTGATTCAACCAGAAAAGCACATGTAATTTGCATAGATTACTTTCCCACTTGATTTCCATGCTGTGAAGTAACGGGGACTGCCTTCAAGACCAAAAAAAAAAATAAAAAGATAGTCCCATGAGTAATTTTTTGCTTAAGTATTAAGATATAATAGATTGAAGAGAGATTTGGATATGGAAGTCTAGAGGAAAAAAAAAAACCAAACCAAGCATTGTGAAGGATGCCTTGTGTTCCAGTTATTTCTAGTGTTGTGAAAGTGAACAGAAACTATTGTTCAGAGAATGCTTCAAACACCCTTGCAAAGGAAAAAAATAAATGTTTCTGTGAGCCCATTGAAGAAAGAAAGATGGGAAGACTCAGCCATGAGTTGGTTGGATTTCAAGATTTGCTTTTCTTCCCTGGCTGAGGGCATCTTGTGTTTGTGTCAGTGGTGACACCACCCTTACATGCCTCTGTGGAAAGACCACTGCAGAGCTGGCAACTCCCTCTGAACAGGGAGTGGTCTCCTTCAGACTTGCACCTCGCTTTGGACACTGCAGCATTTCACAAGATGAAAGTCAGAGAGCTTTCAGCATTCATATATCCAACCCTTAACCTAAAACTAGGATGTGATTTCACTTCTAACTGCACTGAAATGCAGTGGCTGCAGTGGGTAGTTTGCAATTTCTTTTGCTGAAGCACTTGCTGGCAGAATAGTGATAAGAATAAGCAGCTGGTTCCAGTAAAGTCACAAGGGCAAACCCAAACTGCTTACTTTGTGCATAAATCGTTTAATGTGACAGGGCATAGGGAAAGCAGAAGATCTGTCAGAAAAAATAAACAGGAAAGAAAATATTACTTCAGAATAACTCATCCCAAGTAAATTGAGCTTTCCAAAGAAGCAGCTTGTAAACTATTGGGTTTCAAGAGTTGCATCCTGGCTCCAGGCAATGTATGATGCTTCACTTGACAAACAAGCCAAGCTCAAGAAAAACAACTTTGCTAGATTAAGACAGCAAGGAGGTATTGGGAAGAACTGAAGTGACACACGGCTCACCAGATACAGGGCTCATTTCGCTGCAAGGGAGCAGTCAGGCTTCAGGTGAGGCAGATAAACACACAAACCTGAAACCCACAAAACCTTTCCTCACGCTTTGAACTAACTGCAAAGGTCAATAACACTATTTTTTAGGAAATGTGCAGAAGAAAAGTTGCACCTCCTGACAGCAGCACACCGAAGACATGCAAATCAGCATGCAGCTACAAGCCTGGGGCATTACTCAGCTTTCTTTCCCCGGGCCTGCATCTCCTCTGCCTTGCATTCCTTTTACTTCCACCTCAGTGGCTCAGAGGTGGTTATGTACCTGAATCGTGCTGCTGAAAGAGGAGGTTCACCTCTGCTGTCCTGAAGGATGGGAAATGTCACTGCAGAGATGGGTGAAATTATACCCTCTACGAGGCACTCCCTTAACATTCCAAGACATTTATTTTGAACCTCATATAAGAAACCAGCTGGAAAATAAAGAGAAAACAAGTAATAGCAGGGCACTGCAAAAGTAAATAGAATTCAGCAATAACAGAACAAAAAATAAATTCCTGTGAAGACTCTGAGCATCAGCTTCACGTTTTGATCTGGTTCATCTCAGCACGTCCCAGCATCTTTGGCAAGTGGGCCAGGTTTACAGTGGCAGCAGCTGAAGAGCTCATCTCCAACAGAAATCCCCTTGGGCAGAGGTCCCTGAGGAAACAGCAATCAAAATGTGCTGGGGGAGAGTTTGCAAATGGGGAACTGAGGCACAGGAAGGTTAATAATAATGATACTTTGCATTACTTTATTACTTTAAATGGTCCCCACCCTTCAGAGACGTTGACCCTCCCAATACCCTGGGGAGAGGTGACTGGCTATTATTACCCTATTTTTTCACCTATGGGGACAAAGAGGGTGAAATGTGCCATTCCTCAGGCCAAATGGCTGACAACTGATGAACGTATTTCTGTGTTACAAGTCCAGCTCAAGTGCTTCATGAAATACCATAGTAATTCTCCTTCTGACCAATCTTGCCTTATTGGTCCTCATAACTGCAGACATTTGGAGCAGCCTTAGCTCCTTTGCAGGAACAGTTGGTTGGAGGCCAAGCATAAGGTGCCCTCACCCATTGAGGACAGACAACTCCTTTCCCTTGGACATCCCTCTTCCCCAGTCCCACCTGCCACCAGCGTTCCAAGTGTGTGTCCTTGCTGGGCTCACTCCTCCTAAACATTACCACAACCACCAGTTTTATTGCTCCAGTGCTTCCCATAACAATCTCCTCCTTTTCCCCTGCTTTTGCAGCTGAAGGAGGACCACACAGGGCTGGGAATGGGGCTGAGCAATGATTTCTAGAAGGATAAATAGAGAGAAGGGAAATAGCTACCAGGCAATGTTGACATAAGTCTGAGTGGAAATTAAACAGTTTCTCACCAGCAGAGTAAGCTTCTGGAACGGGCCTGGGAGAGCAGTAGTGGGGAGTAAATATCAAGGACAAAAAAACCCTCAGCCAACCTGTGTAGTTTTAAGATGGAGCTGGTTAAATCTATAGGGATGAGCCTCATAGGATAACCTGCTGATGGAGGAGGTCTCACCAGCCTGGAACTCCCTGTGACTTCCTTGAGAGCACTGAGCTGTGCAGCTCACAGCCACCAAGGGTCATTTCTTGGCTGCCAAACAAACAAACAAAGTGGTCATCAAGAAAATTGCATTGCAGCACTCAGCAAGAGGTGGTTATGTACCTGAATCGTGCTGCTGAAAGAGGAGGTTCACCTCTGCTGTCCTGAAGGATGGGAAATGTCACTGCAGAGATGGGTGAAATTATACCCTCTACGAGGCACTCCCTTAACATTCCAAGACATTTATTTTGAACCTCATATAAGAAACCAGCTGTAAAATAAAGAGAAAACAAGTAATAGCAGGGCACTGCAAAAGTAAATAGAATTCAGCAATAACAGAACAAAAAAAAAATTCCTGTGAAGACTCTGAGCATCAGCTTCACGTTTTGATCTGGTTCATCTCAGCACGTCCCAGCATCTTTGGCAAGTGGGCCAGGTTTACAGTGGCAGCAGCTGAAGAGCTCATCTCCAACAGGAGAGGTCCCTGAGGAAACAGCAATCAAAATGTGCTGGGGGAGAGTTTGCAAATGGGGAACTGAGGCACAGGAAGGTTAATAATAATGATACTTTGCATTACTTTATTACTTTAAATGGTCCCCACCCTTCAGAGACGTTGACCCTCCCAATACCCTGGGGAGAGGTGACTGGCTATTATTACCCTATTTTTTCACCTATGGGGACAAAGAGGGTGAAATGTGCCATTCCTCAGGCCAAATGGCTGACAACTGATGAACGTATTTCTGTGTTACAAGTCCAGCTCAAGTGCTTCATGAAATACCATAGTAATTCTCCTTCTGACCAATCTTGCCTTATTGGTCCTCATAACTGCAGACATTTGGAGCAGCCTTAGCTCCTTTGCAGGAACAGTTGGTTGGAGGCCAAGCATAAGGTGCCCTCACCCATTGAGGACAGACAACTCCTTTCCCTTGGACATCCCTCTTCCCCAGTCCCACCTGCCACCAGCGTTCCAAGTGTGTGTCCTTGCTGGGCTCACTCCTCCTAAACATTACCACAACCACCAGTTTTATTGCTCCAGTGCTTCCCATAACAATCTCCTCCTTTTCCCCTGCTTTTGCAGCTGAAGGAGGACCACACAGGGCTGGGAATGGGGCTGAGCAATGATTTCTAGAAGGATAAATAGAGAGAAGGGAAATAGCTACCAGGCAATGTTGACATAAGTCTGAGTGGAAATTAAACAGTTTCTCACCAGCAGAGTAAGCTTCTGGAACGGGCCTGGGAGAGCAGTAGTGGGGAGTAAATATCAAGGACAAAAAAACCCTCAGCCAACCTGTGTAGTTTTAAGATGGAGCTGGTTAAATCTATAGGGATGAGCCTCATAGGATAACCTGCTGATGGAGGAGGTCTCACCAGCCTGGAACTCCCTGTGACTTCCTTGAGAGCACTGAGCTGTGCAGCTCACAGCCACCAAGGGTCATTTCTTGGCTGCCAAACAAACAAACAAAGTGGTCATCAAGAAAATTGCATTGCAGCACTCAGCACCAGCTCTGTTTCTGGCCCTTTGGGAATCTGTATCTTTATGTCCTGCAGGAGTGCCCCCATACCTCCTGTGGCAGGGGCTGCTCGAGTCCCACCTTAACAAGGTCCTGGGATGCTTTGCCATAGGGCTGGCAGTCCCTGACTCCAGTGGCACTCACTCTGCTTCCCTCTGGCACACCCAGCTGCTCTGATTCATTTTGCTCTGCTCCAAAATAAATTTACAGCCAGGGTTTCCTGTGGTCAGCATGTGCTGCGGACATGGATCACGGGCCCCTTTGGCCAAGCTTGCGGAGAAGGCTGTTACAACAGCAATGGGAGTTGGTGTGATTTAGGAAATTGTTGGGAACTTACATTCAAGAAGGCAGCCCCTCCACTCCCCTTCTTGCTTTCTCAGGGTGCAGACTGCCCTCATCCCCCCCCAAAATCAGCCATGTGGTGGGCACACTTCCAGCCAGAGGGGATGAAAGGGACGGGTCAGAGGCCAAGTCCTCCCGCCTAGCCCAGGGGGTGTCAGAGGCAGCTAAAACCCATCCATCAAATGTAAGTGCTTGGTTATCACAGAGGGAGTGCTCGAGGCTTTGTCTCCATGGGAAGATTGTACTGGTATCTGCTCAGGGTATGAACACAAATTGCTGTGATCCCTTGGGGCCCTTCTTCGCTAGAAAAATGTGAGTCCTTAATGCTCATTAATTAACTCAAAGTAGGCTTTGCGGGAAATGTGTAGTTTTCACATGAATCAGTAGGTTATATTAAAGACAAGCTCTGCATATTTTATTGCTGTATGATTCAGCAAAACTCAAGCATGCACTTAAGTTTAAACATCTGCTTAGGGCTCAGTGAAGTCAAGGGAAGGCTGGTAAAACACTTCAGTAAATTGGAGCTTATTTAGACTGGGTGTGATTTAGGAATCAGCAATCAAAAATTTCCAGTACTTTACCTTGTACTGTAGGACCTGACCATGTCCTCCTCTCCATTTGGCTGGAAAACTGCTAGCACTAGGAGAATAGGTAAGACTCAAGAGTTTAGAAGATTCAAGCTTAGCTTTGCAGTCACAGTATAGAGGTGGTGTTTCTCTGCAGGACTAAATCACCCCAGTGCAATAAGGACCAGTAAGTGCAATAGGGACTCCAGTTTTCTGCTTTCCTGAAGTCTGTTACACTACAGACTGAACTGCTTTGTGCCAAGAGGCTACAAGGCACTGCCCAGATATGCTGAAGAGCTTTTAAAACTGCTATGTGTGTTTGGAAGGCACTCACAGCCCTGGGATGATGAGGTACTCCTGTAAAGCTGAGGAGATCAGCTTTTCTGTGCTTTTCTGCCTGGATAGTAGCAGGCATAAAGCATGTGCTGCCACAAGAAGGCAATTCCTGGCACTCTCATCTCCTACCATAAGACAACAATATAAGAGGGTCCCAGAATCAGTAAAAACACCATCCTTCAAGCTGGGGCCAACTTGCAGCTGGGGCAGCAAATGCAAGACCCAGGCTGTTCCCCACTCAGCTTTTCAAAGGCCTCCCTTCTTCCATCCATGCAGTGTCAGCCACCAAAGTCTAATGATTGCTCTTTAACCTTAAAATATGACAGCCCCGTGCTGCACTTCTGTGATCCTGTAATCATATCTTCCTACAGATGCCCTTCTCATGCAGCTTAAATATTTTACAAATACATGTCTAAGTACAAGTCTACCACATTAACTCTTGTATAGAGGGTACTTATTTTCAGCTCTGTGGCTGGGATTCCTATAAGTGTAACTTACCATGCAGCATGACAGAGCTGGGCTAGAAGGCACAGCTTTTACTAGCTAAAATACAATAAAATATGCTACACCATGTTTCACAGATGAATCACTTCTAAACCATGCCTTTAAGTATTGTCTGTCACTGCAGTTTCTTATTGTAATACTTTGTGAGAGCTAAGAGAAGGAGAGAGAAATTGCCCTTTAAATCTCTACAAAGCCTATCATCCAGAAGAAATTAGGGACATTTGTTCTTGGAGTCAGGTGGGTTATGTAAGAGAAAGCTATACACAACAGGTTTTATATGAGTGGAGGTGAGGCAAATGTGTTTTCACTTATTTATATTATATTATGTTTTATTCTAAGAACATTCAAGGACCAGCTCACAAACAAAACAACACCCAAACTCTATAAAGAGCAGCTGTAGTCCCAAGGGTGCAGACAACTGTTTCCTCCCAGCCCAAGCTGCCAGGCCACCAGCATAGAGACCCCAGGAGAGCAGAACTTCCTGATACCTGCTCTGAATTAGCTCCCAAGAGGAGAATCAGCAGCACGTGGACAAAGCAGAGGAGCAGGTCAGGCAAATCACCAGCAGACAGTTAGATTTTCCCATACACAGTCAGTGCCAAATGGTCTTTGCAGTCCTTGCTCCTGAGGACAGCACTGGAAGTACTGGCACGAGCCCCCAGCAGTCACAGAAAACCTGAGGAGCAGACAGTTATTTGGGAAATGGGCATACAAGACCCATGCCAAAGATCTTTGAACATTTCCCAATGTCTAAAACCACACTGAAGTATGAAAGACCCAAAGTTACGGGGAGAGAGCAGTAATGATCTCCAGTGGGATGTCTAGAGTCTGGCCAAAGTCTTTATATAATTTATGTGATTGGAAGGCACACACTTCATTCCCGCTACTAAATACCTCTCCACTCACCAGATACCCAGATTTTCCCTGCATTCCCTGGCTCGCCTGCGAGGGCCCTGGAGCCAAGTGTCAGGTTATCCCCTGGGCTGCTGGAGCCCTTCACAGACCCCAAACTTTTTCTATAGATTGCAGCAGGTTGTTTCTAAGCCAGCCTCCCAATGGGCCCTCCTCTCTGTTCTTTAAAGCTACCTCTGACATAATCCAGTAAAGACAAAGCTGGAGCAAGAGGGCTGTCACAGCTGGTGGCCACAGCTGCAAGTTTGGGCCAGAACACATTGTTCTTCCTACTGCAGATGCTTTCTGTTAATAAGACACTTACTACAGAGGTATTTTCTTCTGTGGGGATCTGCAGCACAAACCAAAACCAAGGTCAAAGAAAAAGTCCATTTTTTTCATTTACCATTTTGGCAGGATAAACAAGAAACACTTCAGTCTCATCTGACATGAATTAATAATGGTCCTGTTATTCACTGCCTGTCAAAAGTTTCATCAAGACACAAGCTCAGGTTTTGAAAGATATCCAAAGGCAATTAAAATGCTGCATGATGGAAGAACACTTGACCTTGAGGGCAGAGCAGCTCGGCAGCAGTGCAGGAGCTGTGCACGGCTGGTGCACGGGGATGCACACACACAAACAGCCTGATCCCTGCAGGGACTGTCACTGAGCTGCCAGCACTGGGATGTGTGTTAGAGCTCCCTGTCCCATGTACACTGAGGATACAACCCAGTGTGTCCCTCCAGAAGGTTTCTCCCTCTCCAATATACTGCAGAGAAGCCTCCTCTCCTGCAGCTCTGAAATCAAGTGCAGCAAACATTTCACACCGAACCACAGCATTCAGCTTCAGTGATGAAGACCCTCTGGATTGTGTCCCACTGCTTTTTGATCACACAGAGCAGAAAACAATGTAATCAGAGGAAACAAAATGAGGATCAGCTCAGTGACAGTTCTCTCTGCCAACTTCAAGGACAAGTGAGATTTGGGGTTGCTGGAGATCCCTTTCATGCCCCATCTGGTCCCAGGCTTGCATGCAGCTCTGGGTAGCTTGGTGCAGCTTTCCAGTTTGCTCCACCCACGGAGTTTGGTTTTCTGTCTCAGCTGCACAGCTGAGTGTGTCTCAGTACCAAAAACCAGCATTAAGTTAGTTGGACGAGTGCCTTCCTGTACATTTTGTAAACAGTTTGAGACCGCCAGGTTTCACTATGTCTCATGGCTTCTGCAGAAGGAGGGTGAGTCAGAACTGGCCAGTGAAGAAAGCTGTTGTGTTTGGGACCCCGCTCCACCAGTTTCAGAAGCTGGAAGGTGTACATTATGCTTTGCATGTATGTTTAGTTCACTTTCTTCAGCTGCCCTAGTGGTTTGGGAAGGGGAGCCATTGGGAAGGGAGAATTTTTCCTTTTCTTTTTTGACAAAACCAGAAAAACCCCAAAACCCTCAGAAGTATCAAGTCTCAGTTTTATGTAAGAACCTTCACAAAGATCGCCCAAGCATTTGCACCCAGAATAGCTCTGTCTCCTGGAGGCACTAACACCTTGCTCACATCAATTTCCATTGAGTGTCACCAAGCACCACCTCGCCCTGTGGTCCCTGCTGTCACACAGAGCTCAGACCAGTGCAGGACAGAGCTGACAGATTTTCCAGCCCCTCACTGCCTCCATCCCAGCCATGCAACACACAGGAAGGCTGTGTTGTGAATTTGAAGGCATGCAAATCTCTGCCTATAAACCTGGCTCTGCTCAGCTGCTCTTTCAGCCCCAGAGCATGTATCCCCTCCCTTTTAAGTAAACTCTTTTTCAAGAGCATGACTGTAAAGGTAAGTTCAGGCATACACTTGTGTAAATTATATGGTTTGAGCTCCCCAGGGATCAGCATGGTTTCTGCAGTCTCTCCAATGCTCAGGCTCCCCTGTACGCTCCATAATCATTTCCAGGTTCCTTCATGCTCCCTGACTCAGGGCTGTAACTCAGACTGTCACCCTCTGTGCCTGAGAGGCCCACTGGCAGCTCTCAGTTTGTCTGGGGACCAGCCCCCAAGCAGCTCCATGCTCCTGGCTGGGAGGGAGGAGGTGCCAGTGGCCTGGAGCAGTGGTGCCCTCCCAGCTGCCGAGCTGGTATGGGGAAATATGCCCTGGTTCATATGGGGACAATGGGCTGCCAGCTGAGGAAACCCAGGTGGTTTTAAAGATCATCTATTTTACATCTGCACTGTCAAACTGAGTAAAAGTTGCCCTTGCAGCAAACGACTACTATAAAGATCAGAAATGGATGTTGCTTATTGCCTATTGATTTCCTGGATGAGGAATGTGCATGTGGCACAGAGCAGAGCGTTTGCACTACAAACGCTTGTATAATTATGGGAGAAGTACGCATTAATGAGGGGCTGACTTTATGTTCCTTAAGTGGAAAGTGTCTTTAAAAGGAGAAGGCTCCTAGAGCTTTTGAAGTCAGAAGCTGTTAAACAGTCAACAGCTGGAAATTTAAAATTCCTTCACATCAAGGCTCTGTGATCAATAGGGATTAAGTCAGACAGGACCTTCCAAAGCTTCTAGCCTTATTAACAAATAGGTATCTGAAACACAGAGGCACTGCTGGAGGCATCTGTGAGACCCTGGTGCCAGGAGACAGGCAAGGGGAGAGAGGCTGAGGCAGAGACACGAATGTTGTGCCTGGCTGACTCACCTACAGCCACAGCAACCGAACCTGGATGCTCAGTTCCCTTCTTTTGGGGCTGCCTGACTATCTCCTGATCACCTGCCAGTCTGAAGAGGAGGTTTCCTGCCCAGTTTCCAAATACTCCTCTCCTAGGTGTGCCATCACAGTACCCGTTTCCCACCAGGAGCTCTCTGTTGCAGCTCAGATGGCCATTGAGGTACAGCCAGTTCTGGGAGCAAGGACCCACCTGTGGGCAGGGAAGGTGGAAACAGCTGCTTTACATTTGCTCCATTTGCAAAATTTAACGTCCCTGGTTTTATTCTAATAAAACCTGATCCAATTGCTTGTTTGGGTTTTTTCTTTAAGCTTAAAGCTTCTCAATCCTCTTTGGGGACCAAAGCTTTGTCCGAGTCAGGATGCCATCACAGGGGATTATGTAGGCGCTTCCAGAGTCTTTCTTGGAACTTGTTTCTGCTGCTACTTAAAGCCCCAAGGCCTTTGAGTTATAGATGAAGCAAGATACCCTCTCTACGTGCTCACATCACAAAGCACGTGGACTGATTTGTAAAAAGATCAGCATGAAGTTCAGCTGCTCATATCTCTGCACTTCCAGACCCACCTGAGTCCTGTCTGGAGACTGCTGTTGTGAAATGCCTGCTTAAGGGATTACAACAGTCTTCACTTTCTCCCATCACCTGAGAAGCACTGAAAAAAGGAGAGCAATTGATCTGAATATCTCTTTATCTTTTTCTATTTCTTTCTTTCTTTCTTTTTTTTTTTTTTAATCAAGGAAAGAGAGAATAAATTAAGATTCTTTCCCTTTCCTGACAGTTTTCCATTCAGAATGGGCTGAAAAAGCATTAGGTCCTGGGCCCATAGAGGAGGTGTCCAGGCAGCAATTCTATAAAAGAGGAGCAAAGATTAAGAGCTTTGCTCTGATCAGATCCAGAAATCAATTTCTTCTTGTTGTAGGATTTTTTTATATACCAATTTTGCAGTTTTACTAGAGCTATAAATATGCTCTTTTGGAGAAAAAAAATAGATTCCTGCAAAATTTAGAAATCCAGTCCCTTCCTTTTCTTTGTATCTAACAGGTGCAAGCTACCAAAAGAGATTTCCTTCTCAGCAGACTCTGTATCCGAACACTGCAGTTTCATTTACAATATTTCCTGCATGAATGACCTTAGCTCTGTTGTTGCCACGTCTTTGGATTTACGATGTGGTCAACAGTTTGTTATTTTCTTCTCTGCCTTCCCAATTGCCTTTGTCTCGCTCAGGTGACAGGGGAGGCTGAGGTGAGTCATGTGGCCACTGGAGACTGCTGTGCATCTTCCCCGAGTGGGAGCTCTGGGGACGTGTCTCAGCCAGAGAGGCACTCCAGCGACAGATCCAGCACAGCTCAGAGGCCCAGCCCCTTGTCCTCGGCACAACATCACCGCACTGATGAGCGGAGAAAAATGTTTTATGTTGCTGTGAAAGGAAGCGACACGGCTGGAGATTTAATCATTTCGGATTCATCCTGGCGTGACGCCAGCGGTGCGTACAAATGGAGCGATCAATGTTTAATGCGCCGCTCCGGCTGGGCTCAGACCTCCTCGCGCGATGGCGCGTTGGGCATTCCCGACGCCACGGCCGCTGCACACGGCATCGCCACTGCCGGCGTCTGAAGTGGGTGAAAACCACTCAGCCTGACACAGCAGCCTGCCCGCCGAGGGGCTGGCACCTGCCTGGCACCGCTGGGCTGGATGGAGAGCTCCGCTGGTGGCTTCTTGCTGTGGCAGCACATGGTTGTGGTGCACAACGTGACGCTCCAGGATGCGACTTCGCTGACCACGCCAGTCTGTGCCTGTTAAAGAATGTCAGAAGTCCAGAAAGGACATCCCTCTGATAGCATGGCACCCGTTTTGGGGAAATAAAAACATCTGGAAAATAAGATAACACCAGATACATGAGCCTCCTCTATTACAGCTGGTGAAGGGGTCAGTGGCTCTGACCCAGGAAGAGGTGAGCAGTCCGGGGAGATGGTCCCGAAAGGAATCGCCTTCCCGAGGCCCGGTGTCTTCCCTCAACTGCTGGCCAGGAGGGCCCGTGCAGAGGCTGTCAGCTCTTTAGTGATTATCAGCTTGTGATTCCAGCTCAGCTCTGCAGGGCAGCCTCCCGGCCAGACCCGAGAG
>NW_008238337.1:6430386-6432118 GCF_000691975.1 Corvus brachyrhynchos
ATGAGCCTGGGCAGGGAGCACATCACAGCCCTCTCTGCTGGCACCAGCCAGCCCATATCCCTGTCCTGGGTGGGCTCACTCCAGGTCAGCTTTCCACAGCTGGAGACCACAGAGGGGAGACTGCAAGTCCTGCATCCCTCTCAAAGCAACAGGAGATCTGGGTGAGGAGACCTGGATCTCTGCCTCACGTTGTGCAGAAGTAGAATGAGTGCTAGCGTATTATGGAAATCGCATCAAATGGGGAAATGCCTTTTTTGTGCATATATTTTTTTCCATTCCTCTCCCCAGGCCCAGCAAAATGACAGACTCCTACAACTTGTAAGCTTCCTGAGGATGCCTTTATCAGCCAAAACAGGGATTGTTTGTAACATTCCTCTCTTCCCCTCTGCCACATCACTTTTATTGGCTGGCTCAGCTTCCGCTGCTATGTGCTGCTCACTCCTCCAGCAGAGGAAATGAGCAGCACACACAGGCTAGGCAGGAGAACAATATTAGAGAAAGAATTGGGAACCATTTAATGCAAACTACCCTGGGATCGGATTGAGCCTAGCTCAATGCTCCCCATCTCATATCATTTTTGTTTTTAAGAAGTATCTAAATGCTGGGAGCAAATTTCAAGTGTTGTTTGTACTTGGCCCCAGTGTGGGTCAGACAATACAAAGCAAACTCCCACATGCTCTGCCCCAAGGAGGCTGCACTCTGATTTCCTCCTGCCCTGAGAAGTAGGTATCATTTGTTACTCATGCATTTCAAATGCCAAATGTGGCAGGATTTGTTCTAATCAAACTCAGCAGTACTGCTGAGAAAGCTCTGAGTCTGAGATATGTTCTTTTCTTTGAACATTTCCTCTCCTTGCTAAACCTTACAAGCACTTTCAGCATCTGGCAGGTTTCTTGGTTGGGTTTCCTGGGACTAGACCTCAGGAAACCACACAGTTCATCTCCTTCCCCAGGGAAAGTCTGGTAACAAAGTCATCCCTGACAAATGTTCACTTTTTTAAAAACCTTCCCAAGATGGAGTGTTTGTAGCCTCCTCAGGTGAGCCATTTGAGTGCCTCATAATTGCAGAAAATACATGACACCTTGGGAAAATCTCCATAATATCACCTCAGTCCCATTCTACCATCTGCTTTGGTTTTAGTAATGGCATCTCTTAGCGTCAGGGAAAATCTCTAAGTCAGTGTTTGCAGGACAATAACACACACAGGTATCATTGCAGGGAGAAAGCTTCCAGGAACAAGTGGATTTAAAGAGATTTGCTGAGCTTTAGTTGTGAGGTTAGCTCTGGATATGAGAAGAAAACACAGAGGGACTGTCAGGTATCAGAAGAGCTGAGTTAGACAAAGAGGTGTGGGATGGTGTAAGAGCAGAGATGTTTTGTCCTCACAGGCATCATTATCCAGTGGGAGGAATGACCTTACACTGGGCAGCACCGCAGTCAAACGTCAGCCTGACTGGTCACAGTGTCAGGACAGCCCTTTATGCACAGTAGGTGTCACAGGTGTCAGCCTACTGGGAACCAGACGGGACCTGGCCACTCACCAGAGCTCGGAACACCATCAGAGGAACGCCCAGGATACTCGCTCATTACTGACATGGTCTGATCTTGAACCTCTGTGGTGGAAGGAAAAGCACCTCTGAGTCATCCCTGCTCTGTTTACTGCGAGCAGTGAGTGCTGAGCAGGGAGCAGCCTCCCGGAGCGCCTCCTGCCACAGAGCCAACTTCGGACGGC
>NW_008238337.1:6432163-6437710 GCF_000691975.1 Corvus brachyrhynchos
CTGTTCAGAGCAGGGTGAGGCTTACCGTGGTTTCAGTTTCCGTGTTCCATCAGCTTTCATCTCCAGCAAGTGCTCCTGCGTGCCTGGTTCTCAGAAAAATGTGCGTTTGGGTACATAATTTAACTTCCCTGGCAGGCAGATCAGTTGGGTTCCCCTCTCAAGCACTCAGCCAACCCACTCAGAAGGGCTGGTGCCCCTCACTCCACGGCTCCCAGTCCCAGCTGCTTCCCAGAGTGCTGGTTGCTGCCCCACAACCTCCTCATTGCTCAGGTCGCAGGGGAGAGGACAACTTCTTCTCTCTTCACAAACATTCACAGCACCCCTGATCTGGTCCCACATCCCTCAGCCCCCATCAGCTCCAGATGCCAAATCTCATCCAGGTCAAAGCCACACCTGTGGATCCAGGGCTTGATCCCAGCTAAGAAAAGAAAAGGAAAGTCTCAGCAACACTGAGGCAACAGACAACAGGCACATCGTGTCCTATTCACACTCACACAAGGGTGCAGCTTGCCAGCATTTGAAAGTGTTCCCATGTTCTAATATATTTTTTTAAATACGCTTTTTTAAAAGTCCTCTCACACAGAGAGGATTTTTTAATAAAATAGCATTTGAGGAAAGAATAAAGCTGGGATTTTGTTGAGGCCAGAGGGCCTAGATAACACTACTGAGTAATGAAACAGTGCTCAGCTAACCTAATGGGCTTATCTGGATGGTCTGTGGGCTTCCCTTTGTCTCCAAGCCAAAACTTGAGAAAACACCTGCAGCAAAAATCTTATCGGCACTCTTCAGTTTTCTTTCCTCCCTCATCTCCTGGACTGTGTGTTATAAATAGTTTCTTTCCCTCCTCCTACTACCCCATTTATCAGCACAGCACTGTTTTTTTTTTTTAAACAATGCTACATCTAGAACTAGGCTCCAAGCCTATTTGGAAGGATTTGTAAGTTTTATACATTTTTTTTTGTTCAGCAAACAGAAATAAAATGGGAATAAATCTGTGAAGGAGCTTGAGGCTGACCCCCCAGCTGAGACCGTGCACCAGCACCATCAGTTCTGGCAATTCACCTCAGAAGGGGTGGCTGTTGTGAGTCCCTCTCAGGTGGCAGTGCCCACTCAGAGCAGATATAACACGGATGGAAAAGGCAACAATCAAAGCCCAGGAGGGGACTCTATCAGCTTACCAGGAGTTTAAGGAAATTTTGAGTAAATCAGAGCAGCTTGTGCTGGCCTGGAGAACACAAGGGCATCTGAGATGTTTGCAGGTGGCTCGTGTGGAAGGACTAAACAGGACATGTACCTGACTGCAGTGAAAGCAGATCCCCAGCTGTGCTTCAGTGCAGAGGGAAAGGAGGGATTCATGAGAGGATAAAGCGGAGCTCCAGGCCCAGACATAGGTGTGGAACAAAGGTGACTCCAGTCTGATGACCCTGAGAAAGGAAAAGCAGGTACTTGGGACTTGTCCTGCAGAAGCTACAAGAGTAAAATGGCATCTCAGCCTCAGGTAAATTTATACAGGGAAGGGCATGAGGAAGAGGACAGAGAATGTCAGGAAGATGTGCAAACAGGAGAGCAGCTGACTATGCATACCCAGAAATGTATCTGAGCTGGGATGCATCTCACTCTACTTTAGAAGCATCTCTCTGTCTCCCCTCGTGGTGACTCTGGGCTCCCTTTATAGTCACAGCAGAGAAAAGGGCCCATTTACAGAATGATTCATCTGACCTATTTTAGACATTTACTCTAGCATACAATGACTCATGTCCTTGGGTTGCCCATTTCTTTCCTATAAACAAGAGTCTAGACAAGTAACTCAGATGTAGACATTCACAATTAGATGTCTACGTTTGGACAGATGAATTCTGCCTCTAATGTTCAACCAGAAATCAACCTACAAGCTCTGCCAAAGACAGCTCTGGTTGATAGCCACGATAGGGAAGAGAAACAGCGTCATTCATTCTTTTTGATGGTGCGTAGCTCCCTGCACAAAACGCTCAAAGCATTTGCTGAAAGATTAACCATCCTGTGAATGGCTGTGATAGCACTCCTGGAGCAGCAGCAGGGACCAGTAAAAGCAGATTCATTATTGCAACTATTTTTCTAATCTGCCCCTACATCTAATTAGCTGGTGTCAGATCCTTTTTCAGTCAAATTCATTTGGCAAAAGGAAACACAAATCAAATGATTTTGGCATGCCACCTCCCCTTGGGGTGGGTTGGTGATGGTACAGATGTGCATCTTGCCATGGGCTTCCACTCTCCCAGACTTGGGAGGCCACAAGAAAAGCTGGTGGCAAATCTCTTGCTGATCCCAAGGATTCTTTGTGCTGTCAGCAGAGTTAATGCTGTGCTTCCCAATGTGAGGCTCTCAGAAGCTCCTCAGGGCTGGGGGTAGCTGGCAGGATCTTGTGATGCTTTAGGAACCAATAATCTGGACAAGTCAGGCCAGACCACTGGGAAGACTTTTTGTTTTGACAGTTTTAAAGTGTTTCTCATTTCAGGCTGTCAGTCTAATTTCCTATAGCTCTTACATTCACACTGGCTGCGTCTCCCTCAACAACTTTGAACTCATTGAGCAATTTCAGCCAAACTTGACAGAGAGATAACAGCCTCAGAGACAATTCAGTTCCTCAAAGGTTGGCAAAAATAAACATCCACGTAAAGGAGAGAGATGATATGAGTAACCTCAACTGAACAAAAGGCTGCAGCATGAGCTCAGACTTGAGAATCAGCACTAGGGATTCCTCAAGGAAAAAAGATCACTCAGACCCCAGCCCTGGGGACAGTTTTCCTGATCTGCTCAGCAATCCAGACACACCACTCCAGAGCAAACCAGTTTAACCCAGCAGCCACAGAGCACCAGGGTTATTCTCCAAGCAGTTTTGGTAACAACAGTTGAAGTTTCAGCACACAGTCACCTCAAATTTGAAAAAGCAGTTCTGTTTTAATGTTGCAACTGCAGTTTCAAATGTGTAAAATCAGGATACTTATTCTCATAGAGCTGAGTTTTGGAAGGGAAAGGTAAGCATTTTCGGCTTTAAAGAGTGTGACAGGAAGGTTCCCCAGCAGCTCTTGCCATCACATCCCTCAGGGCAACACTTCATGGGCAGCATTTCCCAGGGAAGCACCTTCCCTGTGAGCCTGGGCAGGGAGCACATCACAGCTGGCACCAGCCAGCCCATATCCCTGTCCTGGGTGGGCATCCAGGAGCTGCTGGCTCTCCTTCCCACACCCCGCTGAGCTGGGCAAGTTGGGATGCTGTCACCTGGTTCCCGGTGCCACCGAGCTTCAGCTCTGCTTTGGGTCCCTCAAAGCTCCCTGTGGGCTCTGCCAACAATTTGCAGTGACTGGAGGAGATGCCTCAGCTCATGAGAGGCCCCAGGGAACCCTCTTGCTTCCCTCTGATAAGGGGAGAGTGGATGGGAGGCTGCTGGCAGCACATCCACAAACTCAGGCAGGGGCCAGGGAGTCACGCTGAGAGAGGCTGGAAGGGGGGACACAGCTCTGAGGCTGGCACCGTGGGAGCCAGGCTAACTAGGCTCATGGGGCTGCTGTGGCTGTGGATGAAAAGGAAAAGTTCCGTGTCAGCTGGAACTTTGCTCACTCTGGGCCAAGTTCTCCATGGCTCACTCCCCAGCCAGAGCCAGGTGCCTGGCTGTAAGAGCAGCCCTGCTCCCAGAGCCCCAGGATGCAGGGAATGAGCCCTGAGTTACAGCTGGGTGCCATTCCCTCTGCATGCCAAAGCGACTGGCCTGCAGCAAAAGGGCAGCTGAAGAGTGAGTGAGAAACGAATCCCTCCCACAGCACCAAGCAGAGCCTCAGGCACTCCCAAGGCAAGGCTGGGGGACAGCAGAAAGAACAGCTCTGTGTGTTCCCCGCCTGGAGAAGTGCTGGGAGCGGCCCCACGTTGTGTCTGTGTCAGGATTTCATTATGGGCAAACACAGGTTTATCAATCAATATCAAAACAGGTTTATCAATACAAAGCATCAACAGCTCCTGGGCACTGCGGAGGCACGAGCTGTGAGAACGAGGACTGAGACGGAGGAAATCTGCAGCATCATCTGATCTCTGTTGCCACCTCCCAACTCTCCCTTTCCCTTCCCACACCACCCCAAGCTGTAGCACCTGCAGAAGCCCTGGGCCAGCTCTGCTGCCCCAGAGGAAGCAGTGGCTATAAACAGCAAACTCAGACTTCTGTCTTCCTCGGTGGCTGCCCTTGCAGTGCAACAATCCGGCCCTGCACAACCAATGCCTGGAAAATTCCTGCAGGCTGCCCCTCTGGTGACCCCCAAGTGATGAGATTTTATTCCCTGTCTGACTTTATCACTCCCACAAGTGGCAGAAACCAGAAAAGACCAGAAATGCATGCTTGCACTGGGCTGCCACAATTTTAGCAGAAAACAAAACAGCACCAGAAGTAGGGGACTGACTCAAAAGGAAGAAGCACGTAAAAAGTTCCAGACATCCTGAAGTGCTCAGACAACTAAGGCAGGCTGTCAGCCACCCTGAGAAAACACAGATAAGCCAGAAACCCCCATTTCCCACTTGCCAGAGCTCTGTGAGCTGGAGGAGAACTCAGCCCCTGCA
This sequence comes from Corvus brachyrhynchos, assembly GCF_000691975.1. NCBI lineage: Eukaryota > Metazoa > Chordata > Aves > Passeriformes > Corvidae > Corvus > Corvus brachyrhynchos. Next base: position 6,436,745 of record NW_008238337.1, read on the forward strand.
CAGCCAGAGCTGCTTGCTTGCCAGCAGCTCCTCACCAGAGAGAGGAGATGCTCCTTCAAGGCACCACCAAGATCATTTAGACACACACCAATCACACAGACACTAACTTATTTTCAATATATCTGTTTCCCCCCCAGCACAGCTTCTCCTGCAGTTCAAGCAGCACGAGTGGTGCATCTCGCTGCCTCGTTTATTTTAAATGAGATTTATGTTGGTATTACTAAAACAAAGCTGCCTCCCTTTCACAGCCATGACGTTAATGGACAGAACCAAAATCCCAAACCAGGCTCTCTCACCAGCTCTGCAGCAACGCTGTTCCAGCCAAAGTGGCAGGGGGACCTAAGATCAGACCTCATCCAGTCAAGCTCTTCCCGGTGGGTCCTTCAGCCCAGCACTCCCCAGTACCCTCTGTTCCCGGGTGGCATCACCATCTCCGATGACACATCAAGGCTGCAAAGCATCCTCTGAAACCCAAGGGAGAAGGGAGCTTTGCCCAGCCAGGGAAGAAGCTGGCAGTGGGGTGCAGAGCTCCGACCGTGTGCGTGTGGGAGAGACTCTGCTGTCTGCAGCAGTGGCTTTTAATGGCTCCTTCCACACCGCTCTGCTGATTGATGGCTCACCAGGAGCTGTTAACGCAGCAATATCCCAGCCCTATTTACAGACATCTCTGCACATTTACTTTGTCACAAGTAAACTCTGCACACGGCAATAAAGCTTAAGGTAATGACTTCTTCAGCACAAAGCCAGCAATTTCCTGTCAGCTTGGTTTACAAATGGCCAACTCTGGGCTTAATTTTCAACTGTGGCTCCAAGGATGGCTATGCAAAGTGGGGCGAGAGGAGGGAGAAACTCCAGGCTGTGCCACCTGCTCTGGTGGCAACCGTGGCAACCCTGCTCTGAAGGATGAACAGGGTGGGGCAAACCCACCCCATGTTCACCCACAGTCACCGTTTTGCTCCTTTTCCA
>NW_008238337.1:6437736-6454990 GCF_000691975.1 Corvus brachyrhynchos
AACCGACAGGAAACCAAGTGAATGGCAGCCCCAAGCCTCAGGTGAACTCCCACAGGTTAATGTGGTTGTGTCCCATTCTCAAAGCCAACGTTGCTCTGTCACAGTTGCCATGACACAAGGGGAGACCACAGTAGGTTTCCTCTCCAGAGGCCTTTCTGAGGGAGATGCAGGCATCTCATACCACTTCCTACAGCATCCTGCAGCAGTCCCAGTGTGACCTGGGTGGGAATTGTGACCACAGTCCCTCTACCATGCACAGCATTACCAGAAACAGAGCAGATCATCAGCCTGGACAGACCTGGGAGTACCTGTGTGGCCTTCAACACCTTTCTCTGGAGCAAAGGGAAACAGGGCAGGGACGCCACAGAGCAGGGGACTGGGCTGCAGATAACCTGCACACAACTCACTCCAAGCTCCCTGCTGCCAGCATCAGGGAAAACAAAGTGGGTATTGCTGCTCTCCCCTGCAGCACCAACCTTCACGTGCTGAAACTGTGCTAAACATCTCCAGCCTCCTTCTATAATTAGTGCAGAGAGAGGATGTCTGAGGAGTCTATTTTAGGTGTCATGAGTCACCTTCCAGAGATGGGAATCTTTTTATTTTTGCACTGACCATATAGAAAGATCTGAAAGTAGATACTTAAAATAGGCGGTATAAATATGCATTGAAAGCTTGGAGCATCCTGCCCTTTAACTGGGTTATGATGTTCCTCCCTACCAAAGGGTGTGAAAACACTTTGTCAGACTGAAATCTAAGCTGCTGCACCTAGGAGAGCTGTCAGCAGCCAACTCAGGTGCAGAGGGGACAAGATGATGCTGGTGGAGTTTTTCCAAACCATCCTGATCCAGCATGCTCATCCCACTGGAAAACAGCAAACTGCTTTCAAGCACAGACCCTGAACTGTGAAAAAACAGCTTTGGCATTGTTGAAAAGGAGGAGAAAGTTAATATATTTCCATCTGTGAAAAAAGGGTCAAAAGATCAAAAGCTCTTGTTGGCTCAATCTCCAAAAGGCAGGTCTATATGTAATGTTTTCATTTTAAGCTGTGGCTAAAAGGTGAAGAAAATAAAGATGGGAAAAGGCATCTTCTTGATGCATTAGGGGAACAGCTGCAGTGAAGCCTCAGAGGTTTTCCACACTGCAGCCCAAGGTTTGGGGGCTTCCCATTTTCCTCTCATCTTGCTAGTTTTTCTGATTTTTCCCACTTAATGTTCCTCTATCCTTTCACAACAATTTCGGATGCAAAAATCGTGTTGCTTAAAGGAAACCCTTGTGTTTGCAAGAGCCCAGTCTTTAACATTTTTTACTTGTTCTTGTTGAGATCTCACTCCCATTGTTTCATTTCTACCTTGAAACCCCTCAGTCTCCTGTTTCCACTATGAGCTGTTGTAATTGTTCCGTTTTTCCGCCCATTCCAATTCACCCTCCTTTAAAGTTCCTCCGTTACCCTCCCGGCTTCCATGAAGATTCCCTCAACTCCTTCTGTAAATACTTCAAAGCTTTAGAGAATGAACTGTGCTTCAGCTCTGCATCCTCTTAAACAGCTCGCTGAATATGCTTCTTGTTATTTTTAAGAACCTGTTAGAATTAAACCCCAGTAAGAAATCTGCCACCATTGTGGGGGAGAGCACATTAATCAAAGACACAAGCTTTTCCCCAGCTGCCTGGGCAGGGCCCAGGCTGGGATTGATAAATTGCACCTGGAGGTAACTAATAAATCTGAGAAGTCATTTGCTTTTTATGAACAGGAGCAGCGGGAGATCCAGCTGCCAGAGGAATTTGGGTGGAAGGAGAGCAGTGCCTGGAGCCCCCAACACATTCCTCTTCCCACTCACTCCCCTGCTCACTGCTACACCTGATGCCCACCCCCTGCCCCACTGCCAAGCATAGTGGGTCCTGCCATGCTTGGATGGGGAATATTTAAATGAATCACTGGGGCTTTTCCGAGCACATGGCAGGAGTGCAGCCAGAGCCTCCATCTGCTGGCATGGCACAGCACCGGCCACTCTGGCAGGGAGGGGAGGATGCACTGGGCTAAAGCTCTGCCCAGGACACAGCAGTGCTGGCTCCTGCCAGGGGCTGTGAGAGCTGGAGACACTTCCTCTGTCCACGCCTGCCTGCGCTGGAGGAGGAATTTTGCTGTTCCCAGCGTCGGCCCAGCAGAGAACATCCTCATGACAGACTTGGATGTTAAGTCCTGAGATTCCTCAGATCCTGTCACACAAATGTCAACACCTTCCCCCTCACCACAGCCTGAGCAAACTGTCCCCACTCCCCACTGAGTAGGAGCTCCAGAAGAGTCACCCCTCATGCTGCAGCCTCAATACCAGCACTGGGGACTCTGCTTTCTGTCAACATTACCGTAATGTGCATCAAATAACCATCTAATGAGAAACTTTCTCTAACTGCTATCAAGATCCACATTTGACTGTTACCTCAGAAGTTTAGGAAACACATTCCTCATCTTCGTTGGAAACAATTTTATGGTGCCCACATCATAAAAATCTGCAAAGACTAGGATAAATCATTAATTACACATCTGGTCCTAGACAATAGTGCAAATGACTGTTCAAAAACATGGGGTCAATGAAAACCCATCTTCTGTAGTACTGCCCAAATGTCATTTCCTGTTTTCTCCAGATCACAAACTCCCATGGTAAGCGGCCTTTTCACCCATGCACTGCACAGAGCTGCTAGAAAACACACACCAACCACCTACGCTTCAGAGACCCAGAAGGGAGGATCAGACAGGATGTGATCACAGGAGAGATCATACAAGACATGGGTTAAGATGTTTCCTCCCTCCCCCTTCCTTTTCTTTTCATGTGAACATCATTAGGGCAGCCTGGAAGAGCTTTCCTGACACGAGCAGTGTTTTTTCCAGAAAGCCAGGACCAGGCACGGGCAGTGGGGCTCAGCTCCTGGGCACAGAAGAAGCAGTCTGCTGGCATCCACTTGATCCATCATGGGAAACAAATGCTTTTCCCTGATACATTAGGGCACAATTTAGACTCTGAACTTCAAATCACAAAGCTGCATTACAGCCTGTATTTCCCCACTGACCTCACTGCAAGAGAGAATCAGAAACACGTTTGGAAATTCAGAAGTGTTTGGGGTCATGCTGAGAAAGAAGCAATCCTTATTCTGCTCCGGGATGTGCTGGCCTCTGCCAAGGCTCTGATTCATTGAATATCAGAAAATATCTCTGCTATCCAAATGTCCCTTTTTCAAAGTCATTCTCTCTGTGGGCAGGGAGAATGAAAGAAGAGCCTCATCTGCACCTCTCAGTACCACACCTGGGGAAAAATGTGTCCCCTCCCCTGGGGCACTGTGCAATACCTCCCACTCATCCAGAGGTGCACAGAGACACAGCAGATCAGGATGCCACATCCAGTGGAAATCCTCACAGTGCTCCTGGGCCGTGTCCAACATCCACACCACATCCATCGTTGTGGAACATCAACCCCAAATCCACCCCCTTGGTCGTAATCAGCAGCTGTGACTTTTATTTTCCCTTTCCTACACAGGGCTGCTCTGATATTTGTTCACAACACTGGCTGTGTATCACATCAGAGGGGAATTACTTACTGCCAATTATTGCATTAAAGTTCAAGTGGAATGATGTACTAATTGTCTTGTTATAGCTATTAAAGCTCTGGTGTGCAAGCAAGGCACTTTTCAGATTATCTGCATCCTCTGTGGTGACACACGGAGCATAACACGATGTGCTAAGAAGCGATTGCTGATACAGTCATAGCCACTTTAATAATATCTACATTAAATAAGCAGATATTATATATAAATATAATAATTATTACATATATATGTGTAAATAATAGAAGCCTTCAAGTTCAAGATTTGCTGGGAATTCTGCAAGCTCCTGGAAGCAGCTGCTCTCTCACTGCCAAAGCAAAAGTGTTTATGAGGTACTGACCAAATCCAAACTTTTAAAAAGCAGCAAATACAGCAAGAAGTACCACTCTAGTAAGAAGGGGACAGGAGATATCTCATCTCTTCCCAACATTACACTGAGGGCTGCCTTAATGCCTGGCAGAAAGAGAGCCCAGGCATCTTAGTGATCCCTGCCTTCCCTGGGGTCTGATCCCTTGCTGGAGGGTTTTGGACATATGTGTACAGGGGAATCCTGGTGAGATTTCAAGCAACTCTGAGCTGTCTCTGGCATCTTTACAGGGAGTTAATTCATTTCCTTTTAAAGGGCTTAACAGGTAGACAAATGTGTGAGCTGCTCCAGGGATTTCCAGCTGTGGGAGGCAAGGTGATGTGAATGGCACCATGACTTTCTTGCTACTAGGGGAAGAAAATATCCCACTGTCTCCCTGCTTCCCACCACTGGGATCAAAGCAACCTCCTGGATCATGGTCAGATACTCAGCAGGAGCCAGCTCTGCTGTTCAGACATTGCATGAAGGTGTCGAGATATTAATAGGAGGTAACTAACTATTCCCTCCTAGCAATGTGTACAAAAGGAAGGATGAAAGGCCAGAATGGGATAAAATCAAGTTTAAAAGGCAGCTGCAGGGTTTTATCCTCAGCTGGGTTCTCGTACAAGCGCTCCTGTAATTGCTTATAACATTTTCCCCGAGCTCCAGCTATACTCCTTACACAATTCCCACAGACAGACCACCTTTGGGGCAAGGCCATTCCCTGGCCAGATTCACACAGAGGTGCTTTACAGCTGGGACATGAGTCCAGCTTCCAAACACACAGCTCAGTCCAGCACAGTGGGGTCTGTGTCTAGAAAATGCCTCCCCGAACTGGAGGCCGTGTGGACCCAGAAAGGCCTGAAGCAAAATTGGAGGTGAAGCAAAGAGCAGGAAGTCCCCAGCCCGAGGCAGGAGGCACCTGCATCACCCTATCACACTCACCAGGTACCACTGTTCCCTGCACAGCAACCTCACATCAGCAGATACCTCCCTCACTATGGTGTGACCAGAGCAAGAACCAAGATCTAAGTCTTTACTTCTCGAATTGCCCCTCTGCTGGTTCAGGCTGAGGACGCCAGCACAGCAAACTCTGTCACCAGCAGCTTCCATTGCAGATGGCTGAAAGCTTTTAGAGATTAAAGGAAATCACATGGAGAAAGAATCTCCTTTCTGTGCCAGAAACACACACAGCCAAAAGCTTTCCACAATGCAGGAGAGGATGAGGATTTGGGGGGGCCTATTCTAACACCCAGTAAAGTCAGTGAAAATATTTTCTGATTATTTCAGTGGGCCCAGCAAAGAAAAGAGTAGCGCTTAAGGAGTCCTTTAACCCTAAACTCTTTGAGACCCAATCTGCTCAGATTGCTACTTCTGTGGTTTTTGGGAGGATTGATTGAGAAGAAGAGGCAAATAAGAGCTGAGTTTCAGAAAAAAATAATTATTGTTTTCTTTGTGACTATTTGAAACTGTAGCTTAATGTTATCAATCCCTTGGCCTGGTGCAGCTTGGTACCAGCTGGGACTGTGCAGGCTGGCTGGTCTCACCACCAAAGTGTGATCCTGTTTTTATAGCATTGTATCAAAGGGAGGGCAAAGCAATGAACTCATTTTGGTGTAGTCTTTAGTAAGACATAGGGAAAAAAGTGTGAGAAGAAAGTAGCCTTTTATAGAGGGGGTACTGAGAGATTCAATAATATTCAGGTATAAACAGGAGCTCCTCTAAACTACCCAAGTTAAACTCCAGTCTGAATGCATTTTATATATGCATCAGGCTAGACATAAATTACAACTAAAAATAGGCAACTTTTTGCAAGGAAATAACACTGCAAGCTAACCAAACAAATGGCTTCCCACAGCTTCAGCCCCAGCTTTGTCTTTTTCATGGCCTGGGTCCCCTTCCAGCACATGGGGCCCTCTCACAACAGCCCACACCCGTGTGGCTGTTTGCAGGGATGGAGCTGCCTCCCCCAAGCCCCCTTAAATCCCAGGTGATGTGGAGCAGACAGCTCCTGCGAGCCCTGAGAAAGGCAGCAAACCCTCGTGGGAGCCAGCAGGGCTCCTGCTGTACCTCTGTGGTCTGAGAGGGGAGAGCCATGTGCCGGCAGCCCCTTACAACCCATGGGGTGTCCGTCAGAGCCCCGCGGGGACGCACCAACTCAATTACCAGCGTGGGCTCCTCACCAACCCATCCCCTGACAGCCAACAGACCTGCAGGTTCCAAACCTGTAAGGGGAAGGAAAACACCACCAAACAGATTAGCTCCACAGTTGGGCTCTTAATTATGGGTCATTTAGTTCAGTTAATCAATAGGCAGACTTCTTTAACCGGCTAATTATGCCAAACTGCTTCCACAATGAGCAGGTTTGCTGCTGGTTGTTAACCATGAAGGGATAATATTTCACTGTAAAGATAAGAACGGTCCCAGTCCTCAGACAAATGCTTTGCAGTTACCGGCTGCAATTTAACCCATTCCACACCGGAGACCTACAGCTGGAACAAAAAGGTACCAGCATCACTGGCTTCTCGGGGCTAAACCACCAGGGTGAATATCGCCTCGAGTGAATCACTCAGATCATTTACTCTCCAAATCGCTCCTCACTCAGGCTGAACAGGAGCTAAAAATTATCTATGCAAATCAACCAGCTGAACTTCCTGGTGGCAGCCCTGATAAAAACCAACCAGCCTCTGTTGCCTTTCAGGCAAGGAATGTAATTCCCTCCTTTGCTCTGCCAGGCGGCTGCATGAGACAGCAAGTCCCAGCTGAGGCAGGAGTCTGGAGAGCCAAGCCACATCCTCCTTCCAGACCCTGGAAGAGCAGATCAGCATGCGGAGGAGGAGGCCTAGGCCCTTGTTTGTCAAAACAGATAAAAGGCCAAGACAACCTCTTGTTACTTGTAGTTGTTTAGAAAAAAGAATGGATTTTGTTGCAAACTTGAAGAACTGATTACTGGATTCAAGGCCTCTGTTGAGGTCATCAAACAGTTATTGCAATAGAGCAAGATAAGAGCTGAGCGATAGCAAAAGTTTGTAGCTGAATTTCCTGGATATTTTTTTTAACAGAACAAAGCAATCTGGGCTCGGGGTTTGCTGGCAAATGGCTTAAACTGGAGAATAACAGCGTGCTGAGAGAGCATCCCCAACAGAGCCCCCTCAGGGATGCTGCTTCTGGCAGGCTGGGATCCCCTCTCCCACTGCTGGGGCTTCAGACATCCCTCTGCTGGAGGCATCCATGCCCAGCCCCGAGGATAACTGGAGTTCTCCTCAGTGCTTCCACTGGCTTCTGAATGACTGCAAGGCAAGTCACAGTTCCTGTCCTACCTGCATCCCCTACATTTATTTCCCCATCTCATTTCCCCTTCTTAACACCCCAGACCTTGGCTTTTGCTGCTTGAGGAAAGCCTATTAATGGAGCATTATTGTAATAAAGAAATGCAAATACAAGCCCTGGCCTTAAGCGTTAGCTAAAAATTCATCTGCACTGAGAAGTCACACAGTTGTAACTTACACCAGGGTGACTGATCCAGCTTGATACCATCGTAAAAACACAACAGAAAGCAACAAATACCTTTTCCAGGAGTATCAGCCATCTTTATGAGGAGGAGAGTTCAACGAGGTGAGCATTCAGAATGACTTTAGAATAAATCACCTTGTGTCTAATTCAGCCCATCACACCAGCACAAAGCTTGCATTTCTACAGTTCTTAGTAACAGGGGAATCTTGAAATGCACTGCCTGGGGCAGAGGATGGCCCACAAGCTGCACATCTCTGATGACCTTTTTGGGACTATTCACTGCATTCTCAACCACAACAGACCTCAATGGCTACAAAAAATAAGATTTTTGCTGATAGAAGTTTTACCTTTGCTCCCCCATCACCTTCTTTTTGGCACACGAAGCTGTATTGTTTTCCAAGGAAGCAACGCTTTAACTTCAACATTTGTCTGCCATCAGCTCTTTCTAAAATATGTTGTTGAAGTGCAAGCTTTATGTAAGCTTTATGGCTTCAGATGCTATTTTCTAACCTCCTAAAACATTACAAAGATTGCAATGTTGACTGGAAAAAAAAATGGCACACAGATTTGTAGAAAAACAGGCATAGCTGAATCACAAAAAAATCTTTAAAAAGCAATAATATTTGTATCCTGAAGTGTATCAGCTGCAGCATTTTCTTGTTGAAAAACAAGGTGCTATCAGAAAGGGCTGCAGTCAGATTCCAGGGGAGTTTGGGCAGAACTGTGGAATCAGGTTCCAGGCTAATTCCATGTTTACTGTGGAAGAAGTGCTATTGAGATTTAAACCCGCTATTTCTAGTACTATAAAACATCATACATTCCCACATGCAACTGATTTATTAAACTTTATTTTATCTGCCAATTGTGTTTAAAAAAAAAAAAAATTTAAATTAAGACTCTTTTTAGCCAGATCATGAGAAAACAATGGGATAAGGGGTATTCCTTTGGGACATGCAGTGCTAGATTGCAGATGTGATTCACAGAGACATTCAATCAGATGGCACATCAAAAGCAATGGTAAATTACATGTCTTCAATAAAAAAAAAAACATTAACTCATAGGTACTCGGCCACCAAGGAAGGCAATTAGAGTTAGCATTATTTGTTAAACAACAGGCACGAGATGATACATAGTGAATTTTTTGCAATAATAGCCATTCCTGGTCATTCATTTTGAAGAGAATAGATCTGTCACTTGAGTGAAAACAATTGACAGCACCATTTATTACCTTGCATGCTTCAGAATAACAGCACAATTTACATGTTGCCCTTTGGCACTGGGACTCTGAGCTCGCCTAGAAACAAAGCAAAAATATCTACAGACCTGGTAGCACAGATTTAAACAGCAGATGACCTTATGCAGTTTATTTAAACTTCTATAATGGCACAGTCTTGTTCAGCCTCTGGTTATAGAAGAAATAGGTTCTTCTGGAGAATCCACAGCCTTGAGACTCTGAAACACAAAGGGTCATGCAGAGGTCTCTGTATCTAATAGTTCAGAGAGTAATGTTTTAACTCTGATCCTCTGAGATACCTCCTGGGAATTAAAGATATTTGGTTTCTTTTCAGAGGCTTTAAAGGGCTGGGTCCATCAAAAAGAAGGAAATTTTCCCCTAGCTCATGAAGATAAATCTTTGTGCTAAATCTTTCTTTTCCATATGAAAAAGGCCAGGTTCTCAGTACATCCGAGCCATTGAGCCCACTGAAAAACAAACCAACAAAGTCTAAGGGAAACATTGTTACTAGAATAGAAAATACTCAGCCGAAAAAGACTCTAAATGTCCCAAGATGCTGCCTTTGATAGTGACATCTTTGATAGTGACATCAGCTGCTGGCTAGTGTTTCTTTTTGAGAAGGTTAACAGGTGTCCTGTGGCACCTGTTACAAGTACATGAGACACTCAAATTTGGGTTCAGCTTTAATGGAGGAGAAGCCTGCAAACAATTTTGGAAAGGCATTTTAAAGAGATAATTAGCTCTTTGAATCCAATAGAAACACTTAGGTTGAGAGCTATTATAAACCTCTACAAAGCACTTCTGTCTACTTCAGCAGCAAAAATTTGTCCAGAATGGGTAAATTGAAAATATCTTCCACACACCCTTATGGAATTAAACTAGGATTTCAGGTCTGTAGATGGATGCTGAGGGCAGCCAGGTGCTGGCAAGACTTCCTCTCTGCATAGGGAGGTCTCCACACCTCCAGCACACCCCTGCAAGAGCCAAAACACAGAGCTTTTCCCACCACAGGACCGCTCAGCTTAGCAGTGTCCATTCCAGTTCCAGAATGTTCACACTGCTCTTCCCTTTGGCAGTGACTCCCCAAGCCCGAAGGAAGGGCAGGTCAACACCCAGAAACACCCTCTCTTGTTATAATTAACATGCAGAGTGGATTTTTTGGTTTCATTTTCCAGCAGTGTTTGATAGCACATGGCCAGGTTAGAGTCTGGCCATTCACTGAGGAGCTCCATCAACCCCAAGCACTGCTCTACACACTGTGAAATTCTAGGGGATTATTACAGCTGGAAGTAGCACTTATAAATTCAACACACACCTTGTGCATCCTCCCACAGCACCCTGGTCCTTGTAGAGCTATGGAGCACCTGTCACTCTGAATTTTCCTACTCTCAGCATTGGGATATTGTTATAATAAAGACAGTGAGATCCTGGGTTTCAAGTACCTTAACAGCAGATTTTAGCCCTGTGCTGTTACAGAACATTTGCAAAGATCCAGGCTCTATCTGCTTCCTTAGGTTTTCTTTTCCCCCTGTTCTAATTCCTGGAATGCTAACATATAACCAAAATATCTTTTTTTTTTTCCCTTTTTGTTTTTAACAGTTGTCACCAACCTGTAGTTATGTTGTCAAATAAACTGCTGATACAGGTGTATTATTTACTTCAATTTCTAGCAGAGCTGAGAGCAGAGCTTCTTTTGTTGGTTTTTTTCCTTTCTTTAAACACCACAGCGTAAATTGCCACCTGACTCACATGTCAGTTCAGAGCTCAAAAATACCCTAAATCCATGTGAATACACTGAATGACCAAGAAACACATGAGAGGGTTCTGGACAGCCCAGGACCATGAAAGTCCCTGTCCATAACAGCAGACAGAAACCACCAAACAACCACAACCCCTTGCTACAAACAGCAAACAGCTGGAGGTTTGAATCTTTCCCTCTAGTAAAATCAAGAAACGAAGGCTCTAGGTAGGGATTATTTAGCCATTTAACCATTGAACTTCCAGTCAGAAAAGCCAGGGCCAAATCTTGTAGATATTCTCATTTTTACAAAGAGCTTTGCACAGCAAAACTCTGAGCAATGGGATTTTTGTTTTTCTTTATTTCCTCCAGGCCAAAAGTGTTTGTTCTCTTCCTCAGGTCTGACACAGGGGTCTTGAAGAGGAATTGTGCCTAGTCTGTGGTTTATAAGGTGAAAGCTAGATCTCCTCACATTTAGAGTTCTCTTAACCAGGACTGAAATTCTTTACTTAGTTCCTTTCACTGTGCTCCACATCTGCTTCCTCCTTAAAACAAAATTTGGCAATGGATGAAGCAGCACAATACCATGCTTGTGGGGCAAACAGAGGTCACATAACCTGTCTCTGCCTGTGGAGTCTGAAAGCAGAATACTTAGTGTTATTAGCTTTTCTGCATGAGTGATCAATCCCAAATTGGACATATGGGTGCCATGGACAGACTGATAAAAGTAGCATTTATTTTTTCTGAGCGGGCTATTTACTACTTACTTGGGACTGCAATGGCAACTGCGAGCTCTCCGTCAGTGACGTGCTGCTATCATTCTTTGTGATAAGGCTGAAACCATTAGGCAGACAATAAACAAACAAACAAATAAATAAATAAAGGGAAAAGTGCTCGTGTAAATGCTAGGGGAATACTTTAAGGCAAGCTGGATGTCTGCTAAGAGAGCTGACACTCCTAAATTTTGTTATTCTTCACAGGGCTGCTCCTGCTACCTTTCTGCGGGGATATCTGGAGATATTAAATAATCTTCTACCTATTTTAGGTAGATATCTACCCTCAAAGGCTCTACTGCAGAGGGAAGAAATGCTGCTTCCCTTTCTCAAACACACTCAAATAACAAAATGCCCAATTCTTACACAGTTTTCCTTCACGACCTTTGGATATCCTTTATTTCCTGAATGGGGAAACAAAGTCACAGCCATGCTCTGCCAGGCAGCACAGCTGAGTTTCCCCATGTACAGCTGTGGGACTTTGCTCACAAGAAGAATTAAAACCCCACCAGGTGAAAAACATTAAAGCTCATATGACCTTCACCAAGTCTAAGAAATTAACTCTGACACACCTTGTAATGCAATGGGAAATCATTACCCAGCTTTGACATATGGTGTTCCCAGGGCCTTTTGCTGTTCAGATCACCTTTCTCTGAATTTGAAATGTTTCTGCCTCCTGTGGAGCAGGGCTGGTGCATCCAACAGGGGCAATTTTTACCAGGTTGGGCCAAGCAGTTGTTCCTGAAGGTGAATTTGAGGCCTGCCACAGCCCTTCTCCACTCTTCCCTATTCTCAAGTGTCTAGAAGGAACTGAAAGAAGTCATGTCCCAGAATCAGGGAAATCAGAGCAGGGCACTGCCTTCAGCCTGGTCATGGCCCATTGCAGCATGAGAGAGTCACCCATTTCTTTAAAATACTCCCTCAGCTTCTGGTTTTTTGTTTCACTTCCCTTCCCTGCCCAACCCTTTGACACTGCAGACCTCAAGTTTGGACTTCAGCACCCAGGAGCCAGCAGGCAGGCATGCCTGGGTCACTTCTGCACCCAGGCCAGCAGTGCAGGCACACCTGGGCACCCTCCTGGCCCAAGGGCTTTTGAGGAACATCTGCTTCACCAGAGCATGTAAAGCAGGGAACAGTCAAAGTGGTCTGAAATTCATTGCTTTGCACTTTCTCAGGTAATTCCCTTTATAATCAGTGTCCTCTCTACATGGCAAGCATGCCAACCTACACGAACACTTCGAAGTTACTTTGCTCCAGAAAAATCTTTTCTCAACCTCCACCCCCAATAGGAAACCACCCCATGGGGGCTGATGGTCACTGCCCTGTCTGAACACAGTGGACACCAAAGGAGCAGCACGAGAACCAAACCATGTACAAAACAGGGCACAGAATTTCCAGGAGCCCCCACATAAATCATCTTAAACCCACTGAAATCACAGCCCAAGCGAAAAACTGTCCCTCTTAACAGTGGGACTTTTTTTTTCATTTGCAGATTAACTGGAAAACTATTTTCATTTCAGATGGCTTTACAGGTTGCTCCAAGTTGTTTGCAGCCCAGCAATTTGAAAGCTCTTGCAAAGCTATCTACATTTCTTGGCACATCTAAGTTTTCCACTGCAGATCCCATGCAATTAATCTGCTCTTCAGAAAGTGAAAGTCAAAGCGAGGAAGTCCAGTTGCAGTTATGGGAATCTTTTCATGAGCTTTAATAGAAACTGAACTAAACACTGGGATAACTCAAGACATTGGAACAGTCCCCAGGCTTGAGACACCAGACATCAGGAATGGACTGCAGTGATTGATCTTTTGCATCCCTGGATAGTGCTGCTACCAGCTCTGGCTGGCCAGCATGGAGCACAGAGCCACATCCCACAGGCTGTCTGGGGGGCAGTGATGGTTAAATGTTGTGGCTGCCCCTCAAGTGGGTCGATAAATGAAGACAAACGGGACATGCACACACCCACCCTAAGCACAACGCTCATTTTATAGGTTCCAGGATGCACAGCATGCTGGCCCTGGCAGTTTGTGTCACACACCCCACGTGTGAACCACCCACACCCTGCAGCCCACAAGGAAATCTCCTCAGTGGTGCGTCCTCCCAGCCTCATCCCCAACTGCAGAGACAGCACAAACCACAGGAGACAATGTCAAGGGGGGTAAGTCAGCGCAGGTCTGGGATAAATCACAGGAACAAGACACCTGGCAGGTCACCTTGCCCTGCTCCCCCGACAGCCGCTGCTACCGCAAGGCTTTTGCCTCGCTGGTGGAACTGCCTCCAGCAGCCGTCCTACAAGAGCTTGTTAAAACAAGCTCAGCAGCACCACTGCTCCCCACGCCAGAGACTTGAATCATGAGACCATAAACAGGGCTGATGGGATCATAACTAACACGCCTGACAGCTCTCACTGCTCGCTCCACTTTTGTCTCGCACAACGGGGAGAAGAGGGGGCTTGGAGCTGAAATGAGAAGCCCAGGACACATCCCTGCAGCCTCAGAGGTGTTACTGGGCTTTGCTGGGCAGCAAACACGCCTCTTGTAGGGTGCTGTAGAACAAGATGCTGCCTTGTGCCCTGCACGCCTGAGCATTGCAGCGAGGGACCCGGCACAGGCACTCACCCAGCACAGCAGCAGGAGCCCAGCAGGAGCCCATGTGGGAAGCCTGGGATGGAGGGAGGGGGCAGGATAGTGCAGCACAGCCCATGCTGGGCTCTTCAGCTGTGGGTATGTGAGAATCATGGTGAAAGCATATTCTCTGACTATAACCAGAAAATGAGAACCATAATGGGTCATAAAAATGAAGGGAACTGCTGAAAATCAGCAAGAGCTAGGAAAATACACTTCCTTTCTGCATCCAGAAAGCAGGGATAGCAATATTTCCGTACCTGGACAGGTAAAACACTTCTGTGAGTCTGCAGTTATTGCCTCAAGAGCATCTTCTGGGACTTGAGCAACAAGCCAATGCTCAGGGAAACAAAGGCTCTTGCCCCACGGGGTAAAAGGCAGGGCAGCTGCAGGAGCAGCCCCAGCCCAGGTACCTCTTTGGGAATGGGTCAAGGATGAGACAGACCATCAGCCCAGAGTGTGCCCATCTGAGCAGAGCCATAGCAGAGCTGCAGGAACCCTGCAGCATCGCTACGGAGGCAGGATGGCCCCAAGCTGAGCCAAACTGGGCTCCTGTAGCCTCAGGTGTAGCTCACTGGGGCCGCCACTACTACCCATCAATCCTGTGCACAGTCACCCAAAAGCAACTACTCTGGGGTGCAAGAGCCACCCCAGGCAAGATGGGACCCCTGGCCAGCCCCCGTCTCCCATTTATCATGTCCCACTGCCCCCAGCTCAGGCTTCCATCCAAGGGGCAATCCACAAATGCAACTGGGTCTGCAATCCCATGAGCGGCGGAACTGAAAGGAGGTGAAGCTCTACTACAACTGCTGATCAGGTTATTTTCATGGATAAAACATTAATGATGGGTTTTTGGGTGGTAAATTGGTATGGGAGGAGATGGGTTTTCTAAGGTGTCAGAACATTTTGTTCCAACATTTTTCAAAATGAAAATGTTGACATTTAGCAAGGGAAAAAAACTAATTTAGATTTTAGTTTAATATTAAATGTGGATTCATCAAGAGGAAAACTCCAGAAAATGATCCATTTCATGTCAAGCATTTTAGAACTTAGGTCAAAATGAGATTGGGGTCGGGATTTGTTTAATTAATTGAACCCTTCTGGAAAGTACAGCTTTCAGCTGGCCCAAAGTGATACAACCCTGTTTACACATTCAGGCATTGAGACAGATAATTCTACATTCAAATTAAAGGGAAGTGGGGGAAAATAAACCAGCTTGAAAAAGCAGCATTTACTGAAACACAAGGAATAGGTTGGGAGAGGGAGTGAGATGGACAGGACTGAACAGTGCAGATGACAGGGGAGAATATTCTAAGCAAAATAAAATGATGTACAAGTGCATAGACCCCACTGGAAAGGGATAGAGGATTTGGCATTATAGGGGAAAAGTAGGATGCAGAAGACAAGGGGCTTTGCAAGCATGCCTTAATCCCTTTGCATCCTCAGGCTAAGCCCAGCTTCAGAAGATATAAATGCTTAAATAAACATGAGTCAATTTGTTATTCCTCTGTGTTTCAGATCCTCCTCACCTTCTGCCTGGTTCATTTACTGCAATTAAATGCTTGTAAACAGATTATACCCTGAAAGCTCCATTTTCCTGGTAAGTGGTCACCTTAACCTCCTCTGCCTTGACTGTGGCTAATATTCCCCAGGTCACACTCTAATCACTGAGTAATGGGACCAGAGTGAATCACGAGGTCACTTGGTTGGACAAAACTCTCTCCAGCATCCAAACCACATCTGTGGCTGGGCTTTGCTGATGACTGTTACAAGCACTGCTTACACTCAGGAAAAGGATTACTAATGTCATAATTCTTATAAATTGGAGCAAAACCTGCCCTGAACACAGGACACGTGCTGCTGTATTAGACTAGTAAGCATAATGACAAATTCTACGCTCACAGGGGTTTGCTTTCTCATTGGTTATGACATCGTACACACGGTGAAAACAGCAAAGTGGAGCCTGCTGTGACACAGTGCAACTTTCTGGAAAAAAATCTTTGGAGAAGATAAGCTTCTTCAAGCCATTCTGAGAACTGAGGTTCAACTGCCTTGTTTTTAACTCAGACCAAAATACTTTTCCTCACAGCCTATACAGGTGGGGGGAACTGCATGAGCAGCTTGTGGAACCTTTAACAAGCCTGACTCTTTGATTGCTTTGTCTGCTTTTAGTGGCAAGGTCTGAGCTGAAATATTACTGACAAGGACAAAGTTCATTATGGATTCTCAGACGGGAAGCAAGTTCTGAGCTGGTGTGGATGAGTAACTCCCCTGAATCAAGTGGGGTCACTAGTTTCCAGTAATTGGCAGTCTTGCTCTGTATTTTCTGTCCTCTAACACTGACTCTGTCAAACTGCATTGATTGTCTCTGTCAGCAAAAAAACCCCAAAACATATGTATAGAGGAGAACAAACAGTCTTTCCTCATTCGGGTTAGAAGATTTTACTCTCCTGAACAGGCTTAAGCAGATCATTTGTCTCCCATATTTCTAGGAGCCCACCCTTTGTCCCCCCCCAAACACAAACTAGCTCTGCAAAAATGAGTAAGAAATGTGAAGTTGTCGTGGAAAAGAACTACATTGCTTAAACTGAGCTTGCAGCATGAGTTTCACAGGTGAGTGGTGGCTGTCATGGGCTGATCTCTCTACATGCCTTTGGAAAAGCAGCCTGAAAGTCAAGACTTGTTCTCTCCCCCAAGCCAACACGCTGTGCTTCCCCCTTCACTGCCTCAACCCCAGCAGAACAGAGGAAAGGAGGCTGCTGCATGCCAGTCACTACAGGAAGCCAGCTCTTTGTTTTTACATAATCATCTCTATTCTGAGCTTTATGAAAAGTTCATAAAAGGGAAGGAACAGAAAGTCATGGTGACAATGCAACCCAACTCAGCGATGCAGTGTGGTACTTAGCAGTGTTTACCTGCTCCAATAATTCTGATCCCAGGGCAGAGCACTAAAGATTAGCTCCAGACCTCATTAGGCAGGATAGAATTATGTGGGTTAACAAAGTAATACTCTTGGCTTTCTCTTGCATTTTAAAAGTGGCTTGAGACCTATAAAATCCCTTTGAATTTTATTAAAAGTCTTCTGCAATCATTTTTCATCCTGCAGCCCAGTTGAGCTGAACTAATAAATTAGCATGTTATCTGTGTGGATATCCATTAGAGCTTCAAATGAAGATTATTAGAGCCAAAGAACTAACAATGCCACTTGCAGCTGGAGCGGAAGCAAACTGCTCCACTGAGCAATGGGCACCGAGGATAAGGAAGGAGGGACGCATCCACCCCGAGAGCCTGCGGGAGATGAGCAGCATGAGGAGGAGCATCTCCAGCTGCCAAAAGGGCAGGCTCTGGCCACCCTGAGCAGGCAGCCAGAGGCAGGAAGAGCCAGGCAGGAGCTGCTGGAAGTGAGTCCAGAGGAAAGCTTCAGTGAAGGCAGG
>NW_008238337.1:6455132-6487020 GCF_000691975.1 Corvus brachyrhynchos
GCACGTCCCGCAGGGTGCTGCGCGGCCAGCGCTGCTCCGCTGCAGGCTGCCAGCGCCCGGGCTTACCCTGCAGCAGGCTCATCACAAGGCAGGGATTTAAAGGAAATGTCATCGCATGCTGCCTGCTTCACTGAACCACAGCAGCTTGGTTGTGCTTCCCTGGACTCTCTTCTTTCCCTTAAACAAGACCCTGTTCCAGGGCTCCAGCCACAAACTCGCTTCTCAGCCCCCGCCTGCATCAACACCAGTCTGACATTCATGTGGGCACAGGTTGTTCTTTCACAAAAGAAAAGAGCTCCTGCCTGACCTTGAGCTTCATGGTGTGTTACCCAAAGTGAATTTCAAGATACATCTCCAAGCTGCTGCTCTTCCCCTGGGGTCATACGGTCACCATTTTAGTATGTCTTTATTTCCAGCCTTCCTCCTCTTCATCTAATTCCCTTTCACCTCCCACTCCTATCCTTTATTACTCTTCTGTTCCTTTCTAAGAGGAAAATGTTTCTTTTTACTCTCAATCTCTGTTCTTTTCTTCCTGTCATTCCCTTCATGTCTCATCCATGATGATATTTTTGTTCATGCAATAACCAGTTTGCTCTTTCTCCTCTTCCCACTGGGCTGCTTTGATCTACTGCTCCTATGTCTGTTTTACACATTCCTTTTCCTCCTTCCAAAGACACATCAGCCTATTTCCCATTCCCTCCTCCTTACTCATCTCTCTTTTCCTGCTCTGATCTATTCTTGCTGCACCAAACTTGTTTCATGTGTAGATGGTTTTAAAACCTGTTCTGCTGCCCGGATGGGCACTACAATAAGTGCTGAAGGATGTGGTCTGTCAGACCAGTCACCCTAAACCAACACAGGATGCCACTTTAACACCCTGCCCTAGACATGCTTTAATAAGAAGAACACCACCTGACTTCCAAAGGAAAACCTAACCCAGGCAGCACTGGGGACAATAATCCCTTGGTCACTGCAAGTTTAGCAGATCAAGTTGCAGCACAAACCTGGAAAAGCCCCCAGGGATCTGTCTCACTGCCTGGATCTTTGGCAGGAAGTGTGCCAACCAACAGGAATGCACTTTCTGTTGTCTGTAATCAAGAAAATCCCCCCAAATGAATAAAATCTACTTGCGGCTTTACAGCATTGCGGAAAGAGGAGCTTTTAGACCTGTGTACAGTTACAATAAATCACAGCAAGATCTGACATCTAACAGCATGGAGTCTGTTGCCCCCCCCACAAGGGGAAACAACCTGAGGGTGGAAATTACTCTTCCTCTCCACATGACAGCCACTTATAACCATTGCCCCTTGCCTGAGAACCTGTCTAAAATCCCACGCTTTTCCACCCTTGCCAAACAAGGCATCAGCACTCTCTGCAGCTTCTCCTCCCGATGAAAACACACTTCTACCTGATCTGGCCACTTCAGGGAGAGAGAAGGTAACAAATGGCCCAGAAACTGCTGCAGCATCCTCTCCTGAGGGGATGCCCCTGCTTGTGAAACGGGGCCTTTTGCAACCAGAACATTTGGACACAGAGCACACAGGGCCATTTGGTGCCCAGCAAGTGCCTGCTGGGCATCTGGGCTGGCTGCCAGGCCATTTGTCCAGCTGCCTCACCTCTGGGCTGTGATGAGCAGCACTTAATTCAAAGGTTACAACAGAGTGTTTTGGCCTCTTCAATTCATAGTACACCATCCAGTGATTTCACTAATGCTGTGGAGCTGTGGGACTGGTGCAAATGTTGGCATTCTCCTGGAAAGGAGAAAAGAGGCTTGCTGCATTTTCCTTGTTCCATACTGGAGAACATGGGAACAAAGTGCTGTACTTGTTGTGATAGGACAGGTCTATCAGCAGAGCCAGTCCAAGCTAAAAGACCCAGCTGATGGCAAACGAAAACCAGTTCATTTACCACAGCATTTGCAATGCCAGTCCCAGAAATCCGGCATGGCTTTCTTTTACCTCAAACCACCACGTGAATCAGTCATTTCCAAGATGAAAACTGCAGTGAGAGTCACAATAATGACAGCAACCTGCAAGAGAGCTCTGCGTGCACTCAAACGCCCCTGAAATAGCAAAATGGCCACAGCAATCTTCATGTCATTGCAAAGGTTAGGTGCAGGCTGCCCTTTGCATGCCCCAAATCCAGACCTGGGCTATGTCTGAGTAGGGAGCTGGGAGAGAAATTGAGATGAAGGAAGTCTCAGTGATTGCTTCACATGCACATAGGGTGCTGTTCCATAGCAGTGGTCTGAAACATTACACTCTCACAAGGGCTGTAACTGCATCACTTAGAGCCATTACACAGGCAAAATACAGTTCAATTTGGCAGCATGGGGTTTGTCTTGGTGTTTTTAGCACAAATAGGAAGAACTAGAAGCCGCATGAACTTCTGTGAGCCCATCCTAAATAATTTCACTGAAATGTAAAGTATCATGCCTAACATCAGCTCAGTCTCTGGGGCATTAAATTAGCCCATTTATTGAATAAATATCATTATTTCTATGTAGAAGGGAGCACTTCAAGTAGCTGACAAGCATCTATTGCCACTTCAACATTCAAATGTGCCTGTTGCAATGGGCACAGATCTCCTGCATCCTAGACTCCAGCAGTATGACCATGTCTCAAATGCTGCAGAGCATCAAAAACATCACAAGACACCTACATTGGGGCACCTGATTCACTCCCACATGCCCCTGCAACAGCAAGTGATGCAACATGATAAATCTCAGTGTGGAAAATCCCTCCTCTGCACAATTCCTACCCACTCCTGACCACGAGCTCACTGAGGCCTCAGAAAATTACCTCTGGGTACGAAAACAGTTGATTTAACTACGAAGTCATAATTAATACTAACAATGAATATATGTATGGCTTCAATATTGTATACATTTGTGTCTCCCCTTTGTATGCCTACTTACCAGTGGTGACCAAATTCTGTCCTTGGAGGTACCATGAAAGCCTGTGAGCTCAGATCAGGCTACAGTCAAGGGCAGCATTTGTTCCTAAATTGAAGTGACACAGGTTAACGGAGAAGAAAGATAATTTCATTACTGGAATCTGAATAGATCTCATCATATAAGAAAAAAACTTAATGCAGTGCTGATGGCAAATATAAGTAGATACACCTTAATAGCTATCATCACTGCCTGAACCATATGAACACCTAACACAATTGCCGTGGTACAAAACAGCTTTTGACCTGCCGGTAACATTTCATTTCGAGCTCAGCACTAGCCACAAACCCCAAGTCCATTGAACCTGCAAAAATGTACACACTGCACACGCAGTGAACTCCTAGCCTTGAGGCCGAATGTTGCCTTATTTGGTGAAAATTGATTAGATTTGTCAGGTGAATAAAATTCTTTATTAAATTTTCCCAGTTGAAACTTTGCCTGCGTATTTTATTTTTTTCATTAGAGCGCTGCTGAATTTGTCTGAAGTAGTTAAGAATATTGTAAGTGATACAGCAGTAACAATTGGACCAAGCCACAGCAGAAACCCCCCAGGAGAACACGCTTTGCCTATGGAACTAAACCCTAAATGCTACTGGTTTCAATTTCTCCCTGCCAAAGGGGGGCAGAAGAGAAATTAGGCTAGAAAGTTTGGGGGTTTTTTTTAATTTTTAAACAAGATAAAAAAAAATTCAAAAACACCTCTCCTCACAAACACACACACACACAGCCAGGAGGGACAGCACAAATATTTCTGAATTAGCTGTGAAATTTGGCAACAAGCATCAGGACCAGGCACTCAGCAGAGCTGCCTCTCACCCTCCCCTCTCTGCTCCCCACTGCCCTCTCCACACCAAACACATCCCATGCCTGGGGAATTAGCTTCAGTTGCCCCAGTCTGATTTCTAATTATGATGCAGGATGCACGGTGATAAATTTCCTATGGGATACTCATTATATAGAGCATATGAATGTGCTGTAATCAGGCGTATTTGTTGCTATGGAAAAACACAGCAAGCATGCAGAGCCTTCTGTGTGGCATCTTTAGTGTCCCTGTGCTCGGAGCACTCAGATTCCTTGGCAGCGTGTGGCATAGCAACATGTTATCTGGCATCAAAGCCAAGGGCCATGCAAATTTCAGCTGGAAAACTTGTGGGGTTTTTTAGCCTATTGCAACTTCAAGGGGTGTGGGACGTAATAAATTTGCATTATTCCCTTTTAAAGCAAAGGGATCAAAGAAAAGTATCACAGAAAGCACAAGGTTTAGAGTGCAACCTTTCCCTCCTCCCCCCTAAAGCCTGCTGGCTGTCCTCCTTGTCTGTAGACTGGCCACATCCCTTTCAGGAAGCAAGATAGGATTGCCAGACCTGTATTCACACCTTTACATGCCGTGGCTACATAGGGCCAAGTGTGGCTTTCCCTGTGCCCAGGTAAAGGGGTACGAGCCTGAATAGCACAGGGCAATGTCCAGGTAGGACATGCCACACTAAAGGGAAAAAAAAACCAAAAAAGGCACTCTGCTTATTAATTAAATCCCGTGTTAATCCCTTCTGCAAGGGCTGGTGGAGGTGGGGAGGGTGCCAAAGCACAGTTCTCTCTGTGCTACCGAATTAAATGGATCTTGGTGGCACATGGGAACACTCAGCCCAATTGTTTTATGCCTCCCATACTCTAAAACACTTAACCCCTGGCACCAGAGCACATTCTCTGGGGGCTCGCAGAGTCTCCATGGAGAGACAGGACAGCAGCAAAGCCACCTCGCTCCAGAGCCTGCTCCTCCAAAGGGACAGGGAGGCAACTTTCATCTTCTTTAAACAACCCTCAGTTCTGTATTGCTGGAGGCTCTGACCCAGAGACAGCTTCTTCTGAGGCTATGCTTGATGTGAGAAGTGAGGTGGTGAGACTGGAGAACTGCTTCCACATCTGTATGGCCGAGTGAGATGGCGAGACTGGAGAACTGCTTCCACATCTGTATGGCCCACACAGAAGTTAATGAACTGGGACAGGCACAGCAGTCCCCTGCTGGCGTGGCCAACAGCCCACCAGAGAGATAAGGGATCTCCCAGTTACAGCAGGGTCAGTCCTTCTGGTGGGTTTTTGCCAGGCTATGTGCATTAAGCTGGGAGCAGGCCAGTTCATATAGAAAGCACTATAAAATCAGGCTTCCTCACAGCCCAAAGCTCTCACAGCAGTCTGGGACAGAGGCTTGGCTTATCTTGAAGCCTGGTTGCCCAGAGAGAGCACAACTGATGAAGGACACGACCACTGAGGGAATCCTGTGGCATTGCTGCCATTCTTGTGCTTATTCTTATCTGAGCATCTCAGGATACTCCACAAAATCAGATTAATACCATCACTCCTACTCCTTTTGAAGACTGGGAACCAGAGAGAAAAAACTACAAACATGCGTTTCATTTTCCTGCTAGCTCCTCCTGGGTTTTGAGGGGGCACCACACTGTTATCCATGTGTGCGTACAGCACCTCTCACACCATCCCAATATCCCAGATGGATGATACAAGCCTACTCACTCCATAAAAATTTACCAGCATCTCAAGCTCCTATCGTATCTCCCTCCAGAACAAATCCACTGATGAAAACTCTTCTACAAAGAGGCTGTGATATTAACCTGAGCTGACAGCAGGCCAGTGACTGCCACATTCCCCAGCCCCTGGCAAGCGGCAGGTTAATAGCTAAGTGTTATTCATCCAGCTTGAAGGAAAACTGTTCAAAACATTGCTGGTTTTGTTAGTGCAGCTTTACACAGTGCTTATAAATGAGGAACTTGACGAGAAATGCGAATACACCATTTCTCAAACAAAACACACATAAAAGAGTGAAATTCCCCTCCAACTTCAAGGGAAAAGTGTCTCATTTGCTGATGCCAAATACTGATTTAAAACACTGACAGACCCAGACCACTAAAACTTCCCGTAATGAACTGTGGTTTTCAGTGTTGGTAAAAAACCTCAAAACACAACAGGAAATGAGGCAAAGGGTTTGTTTTGTTTCCCCTACTGGTGCTTATATAAAGGGGAAATTGTTATTGTTTATTGCTAAATCCATAACTCAGAGAAAAGACCCGAGCCTCCCACTCCCCTGCCCCAGCCCCTCTTCAATCCCACGCTCCCACGTGCCCAGGGGAGCTGCACCACTGAACGAGGCACAGGTCTAGGTCATGCCAGGTGCAAATGAAAGAAAAAGCCTGCTCTTTTTTTTTTTTAATGTTCCAAAGCCACTTTTACTCTGTGTCAGTTGTATGTTGCCAGCACCACCAGCATCGTTACCACTGCGGGCTTTGGGTTTAAAAGTTCTTGGTGGCTTTTTGACTCTCTGCTGCATATATTGATATTTTTAATCTCTCTGGTGAAATGTTTCATAGTTCCATGGGACTTTTCTTTCCCCAAGCAGAGGAAACTAACACCCAGCAAGTTTTTTTCCAACTCTGAACTGAGGGTGAATACAAGTATTTGAGGTTGTACTTGCAGTCTTGGGGGCCAATCACACTTCTGGGCTTAACTGAAAAAACTTGAAGTGTAAAATTCTGCTTTTTACAATGATTTCTGCCTAGAAACTACAAATAGATAATTTTTAAGAAATGCATAGAAATATTGCAGACACATTTCCCCAACTGCATTCAGATTAGCTATGAATGGAGCCTGCTAACCAAGGCAGTACTAGCACATGTGTAGCAGAGCGTTCATCTGCCTGTGTCACACTGCATTTATTCCCAAAGGACAGCAAACACACAGGACCAGTTCTCTGGAGTGAGGAGTGCTGCTGTCCTGTGAACAGAATTCAGCACGAGCAGTTGTAGAGAGGGAAGAAAAAAAAAAATAACAATTACTTTGGTTTTGAGGACAGAGTCCAAAGAAAGCGCGGTAAAGATCCCCAAGCTGCGTCACTTTGGAGCTCAGCCAGAAGGTGCCATAAATAAGGTCTGGAGGCCAGGATGCATTAGGGAGGCATGAGGACAGTGTTCCCATGAACAGAGATGGCAATCTCTGCTCAGCTGCAAAGGGCTGCAGCTGTTGAATAATTGCTTCAATACCAGTGGTTTCAGAGAAGGCTTATCAGCCTGCCCTGTCCTGCCCTTGGAGTGGGAGGTTAAGGTCCAGGGACAGAGACAAATTTAGAGGGACAAAGAGATGATAAGTAGAAGGAAGAGGAAGGCCTCTGCTTGCTTCCCATTCCACTTCTAGTTTGGAGAGATAAGGATCCTTTTCTTTTTGTCAGAGCAATAAAATGGGAAATGGATTAACTGTGCTGGCCAGGATTTTCACTGTGGAGCCAGAGGGAGGGGGAAGTAGCCAGCTTGGGTTTTGACTCCCTCCTGATGTTGGACTGGCATTACTGATATCAACTGTCCTAGAGGTGACCAAAGTCTCTTCTGAATGGGGATTTGCCTCAATGTAGCTACTCACTATTTAAGGTGAAAAAAAAAATCACTGGTTTGTACTCTTTTGCTAGAGCAGAAGGGAATTTTTTAGCAAAAAACCAGCACAGATTTATTAGCTGGGGCACAGCTAATAAATGCTACTCTACAGCTTCCAGGTAGCAATAAAGCAATGCCCAGCAGCTCAGCACACAGGAGCTCAGCTGTGTCTCTTCTGGCCTGAAAGAAGACACCTTAAGAGCATTAAAAATAAAAAATAAATAAAAACACACCTTTTAAACCTGCATCCAGCAGCAGTGAGACATAAGGCAGGTAAGTGGGAAGAGAGAACCCAAAAGCTTCAATGAAAAATTTCTGTTCCCTTCGTTTTCGGGAAGAAAATATCCAGCAGTACAGAGTGCTAACACAGCACTGCTGTGCTTAGGAAGCACCTCTGCAGTGGATTCTCCTCTTGGCAGTGGAGCTGCACTCTGATTCTGGGCTAAGGCTTGTGGAGGGACCATGTGCCCTCACCCCAGGACCTCCCACTTCATTTCACTGCTGGGAAGGGCCCTGTGGAGGGGCACAGCAAGTATCTTGGAACAGCATTTTTTAGCGGTTATCCGTGGTTACACTCAGTTTTGTCAAACAGTACAGCACTGGGATGATGTCACTTCTTAAACCACAGTTTAGCATAATTCTTAGGTGCCTCATTGAACTCACAGGAAATTAAGCAGATGATTATCTAATCAAGAGCACAAACTGGAATAATTTTCCCTTATCTCCTCATCAGCCTAAGATCTCAAAGCAATTTACAGAATGAGTAAGTCAAGACATGTAGCTAATCTCCAAGGGATGGTACTGTGCCATTCTACAGGTAGGGAAACTGAGGCACAGGAAACAAACTTTCCCACTACACTGACACCACTCATCAAAACAAAGCGGGGTGACTGTTGAAATGGGAGAACAAAGGGAATAGGGATGGCCCCAAAAGCCTGTGTTAAGTTACAGATAAAAGGGTGGATCCAACCAGGAAAGACCCAAAGAGCAGCAGCTCTGCTGTTCCAGGCACACACGGAAAGCCTCTCTCCCTACATGGATAGGTACAACACATACGTTCCTCTGTGAAATTCCTTCCTGCACTGCACTGTTGACTTACCAGCCCTCTGCAGCAGGGGAGGGGTGATGGATTCACATTAATGTGCATCCCGGGAAGCAGGCACATCCCCAGGGGAGCAGCATGATTCATTTTTAATGATACTTCCCCGAGTCTGTAGGCCCCATAAGCCAAGAATTACAAGCCTTGAAAGTCATCATCACTGACTGAGCTGTTGTTGGTGAAGGAGGGCTTCCAGCCCAAGTGGGAGCCGTTACAGCAGAGGGATCATTTTAAACTAAGTGACAAGAATCTATTAGGGGAAGGAAAATTACACTTTTCAACAACTGAAGAAAATAATAAAAAAACCCCCCACTTCCTGCCAGAAATTCTGATTCAGAAACAAGACAAGAAGGCAAATTGCTTCCCCCAGTCTACCCGGCATGGAGCAAACCTACACACATAGGTCAGAGGCCTGGCAAGAGCCTGAGGCTAAACTAATTATTGTGATTTGTTCGTCTTTTGTAATTAATCTACGAAAGGCTTAAGGCTGTTAGCAGCTTTAAAGAAGTAAATCTGAAGGACCAATTAATTAAGAACAGCAGTGCTTAATGAGGACCTTTTGGTTCTCTCATGTTGATTGTTATATTTGTTGAAAGTTAAGTTTCCGCTGTCTGTCAGATCTTGTCTAGTCTTGTAAAATAGATCTTCTTACTTGGTGCTTAACCACTTGACACTGGAACAAAAGCTTTCGATTACAAAGCAATTTGTGGGGATTATAATGGAATGAGCTACGCCCACACTCCCTGATTTAACAATCAATTTGAAGCAATGTTCAGTTCAACCCAGAAGCCTTAAGGATCCTGAAACTACAGTTTGGATCTCCTGGTTCCTTGCCTCCAGGCCAGACCCCACAGTCCGCTAATGGTGGAGGTAGGTTGAAGCATGCACCCTAAATCCTCTGAAAACAAAATAGGGATGTACTTTTCCTTACACGTTCTTGTCTCAAGTTGTCAATTAAGCACCCATCTCTCTCCACATTTTCTGTGTGTCGGCCTGGTGCAGACCAGGAAAATCATGGCCTGCTGCAAAACCTAGAAGTGAAATTAGATGAGCACCGCAGAGATACAGACACAGCTTTATCTTCTCACACCAAACATCGCAGAGCCAACAGTCAAACCACGTCCTGAAAGCGATCCTGCACCAGCAGAGCCCTTCACCTGAGGCAAATGCAGCTGGGCACAAGAGGAACGAGGAAGACACTACCAATGTCACAGTCAGAGTTGAGAGGAGAGGTCAGTGCTGGCTCTGCTGTGCTCCTGAACACCTTATGCAATTCTCTCACACATGTGGAAAAATGTTGATGCTTCAGTTTATTTAATTGGAGGAACAAGTAATTCAACCCAAGAACATACTATTTTTTGTTGTTGTTTTTGCTTCTGTTAAGATGGATCTATGAACCAAGTCAGAACAATTCTTCTGTGGGAGGAAACATGAACAAACATTACCTAGAGGCCCTGAGCATCTTAGAGAGACCAGCAGTATCATTCATCAGCTGAGGGAGGCACCTGCCATTCACAAACCTCTGCCTCTGTTCTCTGTCCTTAGGTAAGATACACAGAAGTGTTTTGTGCTGGAAGGGAGAGACTGGGAAAGGAGTAAACCAGTGTGTGAAAGGAACAAAGATCAGGTTACCAGCTTACCCCAGGAACAGTCCTTTGTGAACAGAACTGGACTGTTTTGCTTTGCAAGACAGAGGAGACATACCCATGCTGTTCTCTTTTAGACACCTTCCCTGTCATCTGTCCCCACAGCCAGCATTTTTCACATGCAGCAAATTAATTTTACATTCTCAGCAGGCATCTCTTCTAGAGACCAGCCAACTTCCTGATATTTTCTGTTCAGCTTTTATATCTGCAGATCTATTTTAAATAAAAAGCTATGTGTTTTACAAAATATGAGTGCCAGTAGCACAGAGGAAAAATGTGACATTTTTCTCCCCAGGATATTTTGACTGACACGTGAAAAAGTCTATAATCTTACATAGGCTCAAGCTGCTCATGTTGACATCCAAATGTTTGGTGAAAAAGAGCTTGACTGCCTTCCATGAAAGGTGTAGTCTTCTGATTTAGTTTCTTTAGCCCAGAAAAAAAAAAAATTACCTCAAGCTCTTTCTCAAGGTATTTTATTTTATTCACCTGTCACAAATGCAGCCGATGAATTGTGGGTGAATTGACTTTCAACTCCCTAACC
Organism: Corvus brachyrhynchos; assembly: GCF_000691975.1. Taxonomy (NCBI): domain Eukaryota; kingdom Metazoa; phylum Chordata; class Aves; order Passeriformes; family Corvidae; genus Corvus; species Corvus brachyrhynchos. Next base: position 6,465,805 of record NW_008238337.1, read on the forward strand.
AAATCTCCACATAATACCTTGTTTATTTTCATCATGTTCTCATACTACCAGCTGAGCCTGCTCCAAAAGCCACCTCAGCTCAGTGCTCAGCATGGTGGAAATGCTCCCTGGCTTTTACAACTCATTAGCTCAGTAGCCTCCTTAGAAGCTCCTCACAGTGATCCCTCACCATCCTCCTGGAGAATCAGCCACCCCTGCAGACAGGGAGCATCTGACTGGTCTGTGGAAGTGAAAAAGCCTTCCCCCATCCCACACCACCACTGTGCTGCCCCATCTCAACATTATTCAACTTTAAACTCCTCCCAGACAGCAGCACAAGACTCCAAACCGGAGCAAAACTTTTTTTTTGTATCCTTCTGGTTCTGTACTTGAGTGAAAGCACTCCAGCATCAAGACAAAAAACATCCCCCAAGGGTTTTCCCCCAAACACCACAGTGAAAACTCTGTGAGCTTTGAGTCATTGTTTCAGACTTACTGTGTCATCAGAGATTGGGAGAAAGAGGCAGAATTCACCACTGAGCACTGCAGGGCATGATAAATCTGCTGGAAACTGGGTCTCTCTGAGCAGAGACCCACAAAATCAGCTCTGCCTCCCAACACTGTAGATGTATTACCAGTGTGAAAGTAGCTAATCTCTCCAGGATTATGACAAACACAGATTTCAAACCAACCCTTGCAATGTGTCAGCACTTAAGAGTTAAGTTTGTGCCTGAGCCATATCAGCACATAAGACAGGAAATAATATATGAAAGATAAAAAGCTTATTCTGCAGTGCAGGGAGAGGTCACCTGTCCATGCTCCAGACTAGGTTCCTCTGAATCCAAGTTTTGGGGCTGGGGAAGCTGGTAGTTCACTGCTGCATTTGGGGACTCAAAATGTTGGATGTGTATCTGTGTCAGCAGGTGTTACCACACTTCACTTCAGAGACAAGTGAAAACCTTGCAACAGTGCAAGAGGGAGATTTGTTTCTGCTTCATGCAGATACACAGAAGTTGACTGAGGGAACTGATGGGGGGGGTGGTAAATGCACCTCTTCTGATCCTGGATTTGGACATGAGTAAGGTAATTTTGAGAAAACTGGAAAACTGCAAAGCTAGAAGAGATTGCTACAGAGTCACAGCAGGGCTAATGCCTGAAAGGACAAGGGCCTTAGGATTAGCTCTGAGCATTTCATGGTCACTTAACTGTGTCTAACCCCAGTTTTGATTTACTTTATGGTAAGGGGGGAAAAAAAGTGTGTGGGGGAAGGAGAGTACATTGCAGAGCTGTTAAAAAACAGGGCTAGCCTGAGGGATGAGGCTGGCAAAACCCTACTGCTTATATTTAATATTAGTACAAGCACAACTGGGCATTGCTGGACCCAACCAGCCTCAGAGCTGCGAGGGCTGGATGTTTATGTGTGCTCTGAGACCTGTTTCTTGCAGAGCTCCTGGTCTGAGAAGGCAAATATTTACACACAAGTGTTCCCCTGCTTTGTTCCATGTCACCCAGCCCAGCAGGTCTCAGCTCTGACCCAGCTGGGCACCCACAGAGCCCCATCCCCTGCCCCAGCCAGGCCCAGGCACGGCCCCAGAGCCAACTTGCTCCAGATCCCAGGTCTTTTGCCAGCCCTCCCAGAGAACAAGAGCAAACACAACCTGCAGAGAGGAGATAAACACACAGAGGTGAAGTCAACATTTTGTGTCTGTTGATACAAACCCAAGCAGACAGAAGCCTCTGCCACAACACAAACAGGAGGCTGCCCTGCCTTTTAACTTCACTTTCTACAGGAGACTGGGCTTCTTTTCAGCTCAGAAGCATGAGGGGAAGTATGAGCTATGTAGCTGAGTGCAAAATACTAAACTCACTAAGATACTTTTCTTATTCCCAGAACCCATTTTCCAGCAGATCTCAGCTCAATGGCCTGCAGTTTTGCATACACACACACACCATGTTTGCAACTTCCCAACCATAAATGCAAGACAGGCAGAAGGCTGGCAAGGTAGTGATTGCTCTGGCTAGATGGCAAGTGGGAAGGGAACAAAAAATCCTGGACCAGTGAGGTTATTCCTTGATTGTTCAGTTCAGCTTGGTAAAGATCATGGCAGCATCTGGTTGCTTCTAAACAGAGAGGACAGAAGTGCATGAATATCTGATTAGCTGAGTATTATCCCTCCAGACCTGGACCTCAGCAGCTCTCTAGGATTGGGATTTCTGCATATTCACTTCAGAGTAGGGCCCTCCTGGGAATGAGGGAGTCCAGCAGTCACTGGAAACACTGGCTCCCTGCAAATCACAAAGCAGAAAGAAGTATATAGTGATTGTTCTTCACATGATTCAGAGTAAATAAAAACCTAGTGAGATAATCAGGAAGGGAGCATCTAAATGCTGTCTGTCTTACGCAGGACAAGAACCCTTGCTTGGAAGCAATCAGAAGATGCTTGATAACATGTTTGCAGCTATGTCACTGGTGACCTATCAATCTCCTTACACGTGAAGATGGATGTCAAGGCTGAGCCATTGTGTATTCTCGAGATACAAAGGAGAATACTTTGAAAAGTAGTCCCAGAGCACTCCAGTCATCACCATGAGATGAAGTACAACAAGACATGTGAAAAGCTGTGGCAGTTGTTTTATGTCTCATATGTGTCTCTGTGAATAGCAGCTTCAGTAATTTATGTTCCTGGTTGAAAAGCTTTTTGTAGCCTTAATACACAGAGTGGTTAACCCTTCTACTCCGCAGCCCAAGAATCTGTACAAGTCACCAAAGACAAATAGCACCATCCTTGGCTCCATCTCCAGCGCCCTTTTTTACACCTACACACTAACATCCCTTATTTTCCAGGCGTGTGGACTGGCTGCAACCCTGAAGGACAGAAGACACTTCAGGATACTTCTTTTAGGGTATCAACACGTGACTTTCTCTACTCTTCTGCCACCTACCTCTCCCTCAAAATCCTTTGTTTTGTTCCTTTGGTGCTCCATCCTCCCCTTCCTGAGGAATCCATCTTTTCCCTTTGCTGCCTGTACATACCCTGCCACCCAATCCTTCCTGCAAACATTTTGCAAGGGATCAATTCTCTACAGGTCAATTCAACACAATTTCCAGTCTTTTTGGGGAAATGAAGATTTTTCAGAATAACTTCTACAAATCGTATCAAGACACAAAGAAACCCCAGTTGTACCCAACAGCAACTCACACTTTTTAGGTGGTAGGATCTCAACAGAAGCACTTGCAGTGGTTTTGCAAGTGTGTGCACATGCATAAAATGCAGATGATTAAGAAAACATTGCACAAAAGAAGCACCACACAAAACAAGAACAGAGAGGATAATTACTTGTAGTAATATCAGCAAAACAAGAATTTTTAGTGCTATATGCTGTAAAACAAAAAAAACCCCATCCTTACCTTGTAAAGGGCACTACCTCTTGCCTAACTTCCTCTCTCCACCCTCAGCCTGCACGGGCCTGTGCCCAACTCTCTTGGGCTGAGAGAGTCAACAAAACCCTCAAAGTGAGCCAGTGCAGGGACACAAGATGCTCTGAGACCCTCTAAGGTGTTCACATGTCTGCAGGAGAAAAAGATGCTGCCTCTGTTGCATCCTGCTGCCACCACATGTCACTGTTAAGACAGAATGGCAGTGAGTGACAGGGAGTTTTAGGGAAGGCTCTAAACTTCTTGTGGAGATGGACCCCACAGTCCTCAAGAGCTGCCTTTTACCTCAGCCAGCCCCACTCTCCTGACACAAGTGCAGCACTGGGGCCTCAACAGCATTTGGGCCAAGATGAAAGCAGCAACAGAAGGAAAACACATGCTTGGAAGAGGGAAAAGGTGGGAAAATAGATATGAGAAAGAGGACACCACAGGGAAGGACAAAGAGCAATGACTTAAGATCACTTGCAAGCAGAGCTAAGTTAGGTCATTGCCTCTGCCTATCACCAATGAGGTCCTTATGAATTTCACAGCAATACAACCATATCTATTTTAACACTCACAAAAAAACCCCAAAAACCTTCAGTGTGCCCAAAATTAATAGCAGTTAAATAGGGACCAGTTCTTGCCAGACACTTTGCTGGTGCGTTGGCAGCCCATCAGAAGCACAGCTCTCAGCAGCTCTGCAACAGCACAGGCTAAAAAAGCCCTTTTCAGAATCCTCCCCTCACCTCTGCTCCTGCCCCTGCAGCCACAGGAGACCTTTTGCTCCAGTGCAGGTTCTGGAGCATCTTGTTCTTGGCCTTGTGTGCTGGCCTCGTTTCTGGTTATGAGATCTGGGAGACTCATTTGAGATTAAACAAAGGACTAAAGATTAGGTGTTCTGTAATTTAGTACTTCCTTTGCCTGCTTTATGTTTAGCAGCTTTTGGCAGAGGAAAGGAACAGCAGCAGCCAAGATGGGCTCTCTGTGAATCCACACAACCTAACCAGAAACAAGAGCATATACTTGACTCTAGCTACAGAACTTGAAACTAGCAACAGAACTTTCATCCAGGGTCCCTTTCCAAACACTACACTTGCATTCATTTTGCCATCAAGCCATGTGGTTGTTTAACTAGACCCATGGAAAACACATTAAAAAATAAACCATAGAGCAGATCCAGATGTTTTGAAATGCTAAACTTAGTGCCTTACACTCTTGCCTCCTCATCCAGCTTAAAAAAATTCCTGAAAAACTCAAAAGCATTCCTGAGCTGGTTTGTCATGAGCCATTACTTCATACTAAAAAGTCTACTCTAGCACAGATTTAAATAATCAATCTTTTAGCCATAAACACAATTACCAAAACACTTTGAAGGTTTGGATCAACTTCATGAAAGGATAAAAATTCTTTGCGCTCTCTCTTACTTTAAATAAGACTCTTGTTTCCAATAAAACGTGCTTTCCACATTGAAAATATACACAGATAAGCAGGGTGATATCCCCAAGCTCCAACCTCAAGATGATGCAGCAGGCAAGGGAGGCTGGAAGGGAAGGAGGCAAAGGCACTTCACACATGATTTTCAAGGTGTTATGCACAAAGCAGGAGAAATCGAGCTCAACAGCACTGCCTTGCTATAACACCTTCAAAATGGGAAGGAAGAAAACAAATTTTTACTAGTTCTACTTAGTTCTGCAGTCAGCTGCCATTTCCATGTTACTCTTTGTCCCACTCCCACGTTTTAATCCCAATGCAAAAATTTTTAACCTGATCTCGTTCCCTTGAGCTGGCCAGGAACCTCCTCAATTCCCTCCCCACATCACATGTCAGACTCTTAATTTCAATAGCTGCCAGACCAGAATCAGTTACATCATTTTTCCCCCTTCTTTTCCAGGTATTCTTCTAATGGTTCCTAAGCTCTCTCCCAGAATATTTCCTACAGCTTTCAGGCAGTCTGAGAAACAATGGCGATCACAATCTATTTTTTATAATCCTAGATGTGGTAATTGAAGCCTTACATCCCTGAAAAGCAGTTGAGGGTTGTACACTGGATGAATATCAAGTGCATGAATATATCCAGCCTTACTTTCAGCCATGAAAAGCTTTAGTGGGAAAGACATTAAGCCTAGGTCACCAAGATGAGCCAGCTGAGGTGATGGCCATTCTCTGTGTCCCTCAGGCCCAGTTTTCAGGTTTAAATACCAAGAATGAATGAGTCAACATGTCCAAGTGCTTTTGAGAATGCCCTTAAGGTACTCATCACCAGCTATAAGCACTTCACTACCTCTGAAGCCTTGATCCACAAGCTCTTCTTTACATATGGAGCACAGAAACCCCACAAGACACCCAAACTTCCTAAAAAATGAGGTGTTTTTAGTCAGTGAAATGGTCTTTGCTTCAAAATCATCCGCTGAGATACATAAAAAGGACAGGGAAAATTATATTTTTTCTAATAAACCTTGTATCAAAATTGTCATTAGAGTATTCCTAATATCAAAACTCTGGTCATGTCTGTATCCTCTCTGCACCTCCTCTCCCTCTTTCCCCCAACCCATTTGGGGGTGCCACTTTATCCAGACCACTTTGTGGTCAGTGTAAATTTTACATGCATCAGTGAAGATTTCCCCAATAGATTTTTAGTTAAAAACAAAGGATCTGGGCCTTTGAGACTTATCTTAACTACACGTTGTGGATCAGCTTTAAAATCAGCTCCAAAACATTTGGAAATTGTTACAGTCCGCTGGCTCTGTAATTATAAAAAGCTGAAATTACTTTGAAGCTTCATTTAGGGAAGACTAATGCTGCAATTACTCAACAGAGCCCTTTGCAGCCTGATTATCAATGAGGGTTGTATGTTCCCATCCGTGCACAACCTGAGCCACAGAAGGGCAGGACACCACGAGCCACGTACCCCCAGGCATCTCTTGTTAAAGTGCTCCCCCCATAAAACAACCTGCTATCAACCAAGAAAATAATATATTGCGTGCTGGTTTAATTGTAATTTACAGTTTCCTTGTAAAGCAGCACATGCAAGAGGGCACTGTGAAAAGCTGGAATGTTTTCCAGAAGAGGCCAGCAAATTGTGGCTCCGCTGTATGGGAGTGATTAGCACCTGCCTGTCGGTACAAAGCAGCAAAGTCCACAAACCATGAGCTCAGCTTTTGGCCAAATGGAGAGACTGAGGGGCCTAAAGTTTTCCTGGGCAATAAATCCAGTGATTACTGAGATTATATTAACTCAAATTAACTCCCAACATGTTTTTTTTTTGGTAGCAGCACAGACAGCCCTACTCAGATCTTGCCCAGCTGGGCACAAGGCTGAAAGGTATTGCTTCCTGTGGGTAGGAGAGATGAGTCACATACGAAAACCTGACCCTATGACCTCTACTCTACTCACACGAGTAGACCCTAAGCCTGATTAATCTGCTCAGCAATCAAAAACTTCCAAATTTTACAAGTGTTTGTGATGAGAAAAATTCTTTCCTTAAAAATCACAACTTTTCTCTCCAAATGTTTTTCTTTAAATACATACATATACACAAAAGTAAATTCATTCTGCCAGCAGAGAACAACTTTTTAAGCAATTTACTGACAAGCAAATAGTTTTGCCAGACACTTAAGCAAAATGAAAATACAGTTAAAAAAAATTCCTATGTAAAAGCAACAGTTTGTTTTTCTAGAGGGCTGGGTTGGCTCAGCTTGGGTTTTGTTTGGTTTTCTCTTTGTTTGTTTGTTGTTGGTTTTTTTTTTTACACTCTGTTGGACTCATTTTAATTACAAAGTTAACTATGAGAGTAATGATTGCAAAATTAAGGTCCTTGAGTTATTTGGTCGCTTTCAGCAAAACAGACTACCATCAAAAGGGGATTATTCTTCCCCACGAGGAAGATGCTGTGCTAGGGTCCCCACGAGCCCTGGTGCACCCAGCTGACATGCAGCAAGAGTATTCACTAGGAAATCTGCTAGGTCATAATGTTATTTATCCTCCAATTCATATATGCTGTACATCAGAAAAAAAATCTGAAATAGAAGAGTTGGTGCTGCGGTAAAAGTGCTGGTTAGATACAGACAGGGCAATAAAACCAGGCAGAACCATCAGCCTTCTCCCACAAATACACACAGGCAGGGAGGAAGAGGAAGGCAACCTCCCACCCAGTCACTTCTTGTAGCTTTGGTTCCAATTCTTACAGACACGCAGCCTTTTTTCATCGATGGGGCTGTGTGGGCATGGCAAGAAGGCCCTAAATTCTTGTCTATTTGTTAATATTGACTGTCTTGGAGAGTGGAAAATGTTGTTCTTCTGCCTATCAGTGAGGGAGATGATGAGCTTTGCAGGGTAACAGACATCTCCATCTCCCAGCACCTGCTGGGGGCACACCTGGCATCAGCCTCCGTGCTGCTCAGGGGCTGCTGATGCTCTCTGCACAATTGAGCCCTTCCCAGCAGCAGCTGTTGGACTGCAGCACACCAGAGGTTCAGCACCCAGCCAGTCCTGCAAACAGAAAGCACTTCTGAGAGCACACTGTGGCCCCAACACCCCTGAAACAACACAACACCCCTGAACTCCTCCAGCTCCGAGGAGGGCTCGGGCAGACAGGGCGTTGCCACATGTCTTCAACCAGACACCACCCGGGTGAGAATAAAAGGCAGTACTTTCTCCATGGGTAATACTGACACTTTCACTTAATTAAAGGCCTTTAATAGGCATCTCCCTCCCTCACACCTCCCTGTTAGCAGACAGCTTATTCAGAGAAGGAAGATTAACAACTTTTTTACTACTTTGATGTTACCCAGAACAAATTAAAAATTAAATTAATCTAGTTACTCACTTCTCAAGTACAATGCCTTTTGTGTTACATTACTGGTATTTTTTTCTTGTAGCCTGACACCCAAACTAGAAAGCAATTGGATACTTGTGTGTTTACAGCATTCAGATCTTCTGCATTAGTGTAAACCTGTCTTAAAGCTTTGACTCAAAGTCATGAAGCCTCAGGTATATGAGGAAGGGGAATAATGTCATTGTTATGCAAAATTATCGAGATCATTGGTTTATACCTCTCTTTACCTCAGGGGCTCGTTTCAATGCCATGTCCTGTTTGGTAACTCGACTTTGAACCAGAACTGATACAGCACCACAGCAAACACAAAGTCAGCCTGAATATCCCTGAGCACAGAGATCCCACATCCCCTCTGGGCCCCAGCTCCAGTGCTGGACCACCCCTCATGGGGAAAAATAATTTAACAAAACAACAGCAGTTCTCATACTGTAAGGTCAGCGAGGGAATTTGACTGATAATCTTTTATCAAACGTGCAATCTGAAGCAGCAGTGGTGTGATTGCATTTCTGCCTTAACCCCCGACCTCTGCTGAGCAGGGCTGCCGAGAACACACACACAAGAGGGGAAGAGCAACCCTTTCAGGAGCATCTTTGCTTGCTGCCCATTTGGTTGCTGAGGGGTAGGTTGTTCCTCTCCCTTCCCATGGAAGCAAGCTGTTGTTTCACTCCTCCGATAAAGCTGTTGGTGTGGCAAACTCAGCAGAGATGCAGAGTTCAGCAGTTCACAGAAGGCGCAGTGAAGCAGCCCAGAGACAGCTCCTGCAGAAGTGACTGCTCAGCCCATGTCTATTAAAAACCTTCCCCAGAGCTGCTCCCTCTCCACACAGGTTTTAGGTGCTGCTTTCCTCCCCTGACAGAAGTGCAGCTTGTAAACTGGGAACTGCAGCTACTCCTCTTAGCAGACTTCTTACCGTAAGCTGAACCACACTGTTCCTCTCCGAATATTTTATCTGTTCCTAGCACTGAGGAAAACTGGCTCCTTCCCTTTGTCTTCCTGTATTGACCAGAAAAATGAAGTAACAGGATGAAGTACCTCCCCAGCAGCAGCACAGCCACACCACCAGGAACCAAACCCCCAGTTTAAGGCAAGTTTTTTTAGAGAACCCAGATTATGGCCTCAACAGGCACTCGTGTGCCCATGTCTGCCTCTCTCTACCCATCTCCAAGCTCTCAGACAGGATGCCCAAATGTATCAGACATCAAACCTAGGTCCAACAGCCCTCTCAACCCTGCAACCATGGTTTTCCTTATCTCTCTGCAGGGCAGATGTCACTCACCAGGGCCACAAAACTGCACCTCTATCACGTTTTCTCATCTCTAAAGTCACAATCCCTCCCCCTCCCAAAGACAGCCATGAGATTACAGTAATGCTCGAAAATGAAAAAGCCTATAAAAGGTACAATAATTAAGATTCCATTTTAATTCCTCAGCACAGGGGAAGGAGACAAGGTCTCCAGCACATGTTCTCCCACTGCCACAACAGTTCGTGCATTGTTATAAAATTTTTCAGTGCCATTTATTTTTATTTGGCCTGTGAAAGACTTTGGGGAAGGCCTCCTTGTAAATGGCCCATAAAGTTTGACAGGAACTAAGCCTCCTACTGTTTTTGTGACTGATATAAAAGAGAACCAACTCAGTTGGCACCCTTAATGCTTAATGTTTTATGGGAAAAGGAAGACTGTCCCCTGTACAAGCAGTCAGTTCCCAAGCAGGCCGTGTTCAGGCCTGTAAGCATCTTTTGTGGCCTTTTACGAGGTAAGGCTTTCCCTATAAAATTCAGGCCTCACCACAAACCCACTTCCCTCTGGGCTCATCCATTAATAAGCACTTTCATTAAAATTCTACCTTTCTTAGAGAAACAGCCAAGCTAATTTAACAGGAAATTGACTTTCCCCATCACCCATGCATTCTGACTGCGGTGACACCAGCCAGCACTGCCCAGAGACATCCTGCCATTAGCATTTCTCCTTCATGCATCAATTTCCAAAAGCCACCGAGCTCCTTGCATGGTTTGGGGGAAGAGGAAACAGGGCAGTCACTCAGAAGATGCAGCTGCTTTCAGATAAACACTGAGAAGAGATTGATCCCTTGCATCCTCAGCAACCACCAGCCTCAGGAAAGCACAGGAACAGCGATGAAACTCAAGGACTGGGTGCAAATAGCAGTGGGTTATGGGTCCATTTAGACACACAGAAGGTGTACAGCAGGAGGAGATCTGCTTAAGGGGGATTAAGTGCAGGACAGGGTCACACAGACTGTGGGCAGAGATCTGGCTCTCAGTCCATAGCACGCAGTCATCCTCCTCCCGAGGTGTTACTACACTACCAAAAGATCAGTCCTGTAGAAGTAAGGAAAAACTCCAACCTCCTGAGACAGACTACATTCCAGAAAATAAATTTCATCACCATGCCAATATTTTCTGAGCAGAGTTCATTAAATACATTATATGTATCCTGTATATTGGCAAACTTAAAAGAATTAAGAACTTTTTTGGCTTTATTGTAAAAATCCATTTCATTCTCTTTTGGCTTCCAAGACAAGCTTTCAGGTGGAAGGCTGTACATAACACCACTGTATTTAGAAATGAGAAATCAGAAACTACGCTGACTCCATCTGTCCATAAAAAAAACATAGCATAAAAAATTCTATATGAATTTATTCTGCATTCTAGTGAGGTATCTCTCTGCATTTCACAAGAAAGTGTCCAGGGAAAGTGACAGGTTTATTTTTAGCCTTTCTTTAATCTTTGCAGAGTATGGCAGCAGATTGCAACCCATCATGAGTGTCCCAAACTAGGCTGAGATATGCTGCTGAAAAAGAATGGGTTTAGATTGACTGTCATACTGCAAAGATATGGAGATGTTCTTAACAACCAGCCCCACTCCAGCTATAAGAAATTTGATCATATGCATTTCATTCTCAGTGTCACATATAAGTGGGAGATACATTTGTCACTGGATAATACATTCAGAATTAACAAGAAGAACTTGTCAGGTTTTGGCTGCAACCACTGAAGCTAAAGCCTAGAGCGAAATAAACTGTCAGATCAGGGCTTTGTTAAAAGGATTAAACCCATTCTTAAGGGTGGAGCTGTGGAAAAGCTTTTAAGCTTTATACTTACACCTGAAAGGTTTTAAGCCAGGTTTCTAAAAAAGACTGACACAAACCAAATATTTTGAAAAACAACAGCTAATCTGACCTCAGAAGCAGGACCATCTCCAGGATCAGCTGTGTTGTGAGCCACGCACGGAGCAAACGCTGCCGAGAAGCCCTGGATCCGTCAGGCCGTCACTAATTATTGGCCACATTTTTTGGCATCTGCTCAAGTTGCTGTAGAATCAGTAACAGTTTTGTGGGTTAGTCTCATTACAGACCTACTACAGTAATTGATTTGCACAGTGGCCATGTGGTAACTCATAAAACTTTTCACAGGAGTCCCAGCTCTGCAAATATTTCCTCCTGCACTTACGGGGAACAAAGCACCCTCTGGAAGTCAGCGAGTTCAGCCACACTCCCAGCCTGCACGGGAGCACTGGGAGGGTCAGGCCATTGCAGTGCAGCTTTTATGTGACTGGGGAAAAAACTCTTTTCCTACATTCAATTAGTTGCAAAATTGCACCACATGATACCCTTGCAAATGAAGTCGGTGTTACCACCCCACTGCCTCGGCAGCTGGGGAGGCTGGGCTGTGACTCAGAGGTGCAGGGAGCTGCTCAAGGTCACACAGTAGCTCAGTCATAAATAGCACCCAGGTGCCCAGCTCTGAGCTTCCTCACACTGCTTCTGCAGTATTTTGGGAGCCTAACTTCAACTTGCAAACTCAGAGTTTGGCCTGTGCTGTATCTGCTTCAGGACAGCAAACAGCACAAGCTCTGCAGCAGGGAGGCTGATGGACACCAAAGCAGCTCATGCTCAAGAGGGGCTGCTGCTGCACTGTCAGGGTCCCCCCTACACAGGTCCAAAAAAAGTGCATCAAGAGGGTCATCTAGAAGCAACTGAAAGGTGGAATCTGCAAGTAAAAATGTCCTTCTACAGCTCTAACAAATATATCTCCCACCAAGGAGGCCACAATTCCAGCTGTCAGATGAAAGGCTCCACTACTACACGTAATCTGTGGGCAAAATCTTCCCAGTACCTGAGTAACCTCTGAAACTTCTGCACCCATAATCAGCCACTGGCCAAGGATAGCCTGGATAGGACCAGCTTCCAGCACCTGGTCTAGTGGAAGGTGTCCCTGCCCACAGCAGGAGGATTGGAACTCTGTGATCTTTAAGGTCCCTTCCAACCCAAATCATCCTGTGTTCAATAAAATACAAAGTTGGGTCCTTCAAACGCCTTACAGAGCCCAGGCACACAGAGAGCTGAGGGTGACCTTTTCCTCACCTATTTGGTCTCAAGGCAAGATAATTGGGCTCTGCAGCTGTGGGAGCTTGTAGGAGTTGAACTTTAGAGGACTGGACCCCAAGAAAGAAGGGGGTACCGGCTGCAGACCCTCTGGCTTTGCAGAGTCTATAATCCAAGGACAAAGAGCTGGAACGAGCCTGCATCATGCAAGTCAGATGTTTTGCCAAAAGTGCCATAAAATGAGTGCTGATAAGATTAAAGTTTAGTGATTCTGAGAGATACCAAGTAGACCTTTGACGCTGTAATGAGATCACAAGAGCTGAAGTCTAATTTCATTATGGAATTGGTACAGTCATCTAGGAATGTGAGCAAGTCTCTTAAATTCTCTGTGTCTCTCTGCACATGATAGGATACATCTGTACTGACTTCATCTGTGCAGGTTATCAAGTCATCAGAGCACAGCCTGTTGCTCAGCAGTGCAACCCCCAGCACAGCTGCAAACCTGCAGCCCATAGCCTTCAACAGCCAGCTCATATTTAATGCTGGCTTCTGTGTGGTGTGGACATTACTAAATCATTTTAAGGAATTCTTGTCTAACATTTGAAGCCAGTTTTGGTTCAAAAAGTCTCCTTTGCCCCACCTGGGAGGAAAAGCATCACAGCTTTTCTAGTGATCACACCAAGCTCTGTAATCTCCCCAACACCTTTAATCATTGTGTACCACAACTGTGCAGCACCACTCCTTGTGTGAAACTCTGCTCTTACCCCTCCTGCTTTTCACACCAGCCTGCTTTAGGGCTGGGTTGTTTCATTGGTTTTTTTAATATTTGAACTCAATTGTGGTAAGCATTGTACACTCACTGAAATACCAATATACCCCTGGCCACCATTCCTGCCTAGGTAATTAGGTTTGTTGCTTTCAAAGAAAAAAATAAAAAAAGAAAGCAAATAAAATCAAAAAGCGTAATTATGGTTTAGAGAACACTGGTCTCAATTTTTCTGTTCTCAAAAGTCCTCTAGGGAGACAAAGAATGAGCGCTACTTATTGATTTCATCCTCCTAACACTCACAAAAGTCTTGCTGGAAAACAGGATCCCTTGCTAGAAATCACCGCTGTCCTCAGCTTCCCCAGGGGAACAGGGAGAGGGAAACACGACTGAAGGCACTTGAGTTGAAAAGGGAAAAAAATAGAGAAGGAAAAAAAAAAAAAGGAAAAAGAGGGCAACAGTTTCAGCTTTCATTATAAGCACTGTTATATCAACAATGGCTGGGGAACAAAGGAAGCCATTTCCACTAGTTCCTGCTTCAATTAGTTATTTGAACTAGTGAAGATTGTGCCACTTTATCTCCCCCTTGTAACATAATCATTGTATTTTACATCTCATGAGAAAAAAGGCCTGCCAGAGGACGTTATCTGGCTCTGGGTCATACATCACAGCAGATAACATCGTTATTCATGTCAAAAGGGATGATCAAGGTCTTCCTGTTTTATCAGCGATTAGCCAGGAAAGAAAAGCTGCTGCTGCTGCTGGCCAGGAGCCAGACGCTGTGCAAATCACAGGAACGGTCCTTCCAAACCATCACAATCCCGGCTGAAGGGAAGGTGCTGAGCAGCAGTGGGAGATCTCCGCGCAGGGAGGGTCGGATCCTGCTCCTACCCGCGACACCGGTGCTCCGGCACCGCCCCCTCTCTGGAGCAAGGCGGAGGGAAGCTGGCAGCCAAGCCAGGCTTTTAGCAACTTAGGGTAGTCTGGGAGGCACCCAGGTCCCTTGGGAAGGAGCCAGACTGTCCTCTCATCCCCACACGTCCTCACCTTGGCTGTTGGCATCTGCGCTCCCCTCCCATCTGCTGTTTGCACCGTTCCTGCTCGTCCTGCCCACAGACGGCTCTGCGGTAAAGCTGGGGCAGAGCTCAGCCTCTGGCTCTGCCACGCGCTGAATTATTCCACTTCCCAAGCACTTTCCCTCGAGCTCAGGGCTCTTCACTCCTGAGTACTTAGCATATTCCCATTTTCAGCATCTCGAGCAGTTTACCTACTATCTGAGAGCAACAGTAAAACCTACACACCTTATCTCAGCTACAAGCCCAAAGGGAGTGAGAATTCAGTGCCTTATGCCTCCAACAGTAACAAAAAGAAGAAAACTGCTGCCATTTGAAAAATACACCATGTTGAACTACAGAGGTAAATTCCGTGGTGGCTTCCTGGAGCGACTGAGCTTTACGTGCCTGATGCAGGGTTCATTGAACCAAGAAAGTGCTTCCACTCACTTGCTGAGCTCCAGCACTGTATCCCTTGGCAGTAACACAGCATCATGGAAAAACAGTGTCCCAAATCACCAGGCAAGACTCATCTGAGCAGGGCTTTACTGCTTTCTGCCACCCAACGGGAAATAGAGAAGTCCATTCACCATCAGTACTGTCATAAAGCATGTAGAAGATCCTGTGCATGAGCTGGGTAATTCTTTTAAGAGCAAACCTGTACGAGCTGGTGTGATTAACAAGCACAGAAGCCCATAAGGGATACATAAGCTCCTGCTGTGGGGAAAGAAAAAAAGTCCTTTGAGTGCATGCTTGGGATGGACGCATTTTGTAGGTTTTAAAAATCTTCCCAGATTATCTACCATAGGCCAGAGATGAGGAAAGACAGACAGGAGCTGCTGTATCAAAACACTCCAATAGTTATTCCAACACATTACCCCAGCTCAGAGCCCAACATGCAACTGTGCTGTTACAGCAGCCAGCCTGAAACTGGAAGAGTGTTAATAGCAAAAATAAAGTGTGAACCAAAAGCTATTAAATATTGCCATACATTAAAAATAACAACAAAAGAAACCTGAGACCAAGTGCCATTTCCTTTCAAAAGGAGATAAAATTAAAAATGACTCAGCAGCTATGAGTCAGGACAGGAAACTTGTCCCAGAGCCAGTGATTGTAGCTCCAGTGGAAATGGGCACAAGGGCTCTGAATTGCTGTCGCTGGCATGCTCATCATCGCCGGCGCTGCCAAACACAACGCGTGACCTGTCTGCAGAGCTGCCGAGGCCGAGCTCACCACAGAGAGCTTCACAGAGTCAGATGTTCCTCCAGATGAGTTATGAAAAGGAAACATAACTGCTCAAACAGACCACAGAAATAAGCCCGGTTAAGCCAACACAGCTGGGGCGCTCTCAGGTCACACAGTTAAACAGAAAAACAGCAAGTTTGGGGCACAGGTTTTTTAGAAGGGGTTGTGCTGGAAGGCTGGGAGCAGAGCTTTCCTCCTGCCCACCCACAATGCTGAGGTGATGGTGTACAGCAACTGTCCCCCAAAGGGTAACCTGAGCCTTGTCATCCTCCTGAGCCTGGGCACAAAAGGGCTTGCACTGTGGGATATCTTATCAGACCAGCTGAGACAGCCGAGTCATCCCAGCTCTTACAGCAGAGCCATGGCTTGGGATTGCCACGAAAAAGTCATGAAAGCAGAGCTGGAAGCAGCACCCTGGCACCCATTAGAGCTTAAGGTACTCCAGTGGCCCTCCTGCTCCCCACAGCACCACAAGCAGCAGATCCTTGCTGCCTCTACATCTTGGGATGCCCTTTACTGCCTTGCCATGCCCAGGACCAGGGGGAATCTCCAGTTTGGCTCAAACTCAGCTGATGCCCCAGCTGCTCATGAGGCAAATCATGGGAAGCTGAGCTGTGCAGAGGGAAGTCAGTGCCACTGTCACCATCAAGACTAAGTCAAGCTGACAACTGGGCTTCCACCCACAGACATCCTGGGCAAAAATACTCAGTCCTCATGATCTCCAGTTACTAGAAATCATGGGATCCAAACTGGGAAAGGCTGGCAAATAAATTCATGAGTGGTTAGCAAACCCTGTACTGCTCTTTTGGAGCAAGAGCCAGGAGATCACTATCTAGGTAGAAGAATTCATAAAGTTTTACTACAGAGATCATATAAACCCTGAAACCTTTAATAAAGCAATTGTAATTACAGAGGATTATTATTTTTTAAATCAAACGTTTCAAGTACCAGGTATATAAAAACACAGTTGCACAAGCTGCCAAAGAGGAATCAAGCAAAATATGTACTCTCCCAGTAATTAACATTTATTAGGGGTAATTTGCATGCAATCCCTCATCAGATCTAGAAATGCCAACCCTGAACAACTGCCCAGTTTGTCCTTTGGGCATACTAGCCTTGCTCATATCCTGTCAAACCTCACAGACCTCAAAAGACCAGCAGAAAGAGCTGGTACTCGCTGCCACAGGAGGATCCTTATTGAGCCTGTAGCAAACTCCTCCCAGAGCACAGCAGCAGCAGCTACAAAGCAAACCCCATATCTGAGCTCTATTAATTAGCTGATACATCTTGAGTGTATTTTAATCTTTTCCTCTTCAAAGGTGGTCCAGACCATCTCTCTGGTAGAGTCCTCACAGGAAGCAAAGCCTCCCTTGCAGGATTTTCCCACCACCCCTGGAGCAATTTTCCCACAGCCTCAGCCCTGCACATCCCATCAGGAGCACCCCCGCCCCCCGAGCTCCAGCCCTGCAGAGGCACCCCACAGCCCCCAGTTAATGGGATCAGCGTGGCTGCTGGGGGATCTCCAGGAGCTGAGCCAGGAGCACTGAGCTGGATGCAACCTGGCAGGGCCAGCCCGAGTGCAAACCAGCCCTGATCCAGGCTGGGAGGGTCTGTCACAGATAACTGCTTCTACACACACCCCAGGAAAGCTTTCTGGAGTTGAGTAATGGATATTAAAATACCAGGGAGATGAAATCCATCTGCAAGTGTTTCTCGTGGAAGCATTGTGCACTGCAGAAACCGTATACACTGCTCCAAGCCAAAAGTGTTATTTTGCATGGGCTGCACCACATGGATATTTTTATTACCTCACTTCATAAAATATTTCTGAAGTTTCCTGGAAGATACTGTTTCACATGCCACCAACAAACACAAAGCTTGCTCCAAGCAACTCCTGACATATATGCAGCAGAGAAGAAAAACAAATAATCACCTAGAGCTTTTTCGTAAACCATATCTCTCATGCACTGCAGAGATAAGAGCCATGACTTGTGATGGATGGGGCCATCACTGGAGTCCCACTCATGCAGAGCTTTCCTTGAAAGCCACACACTCACTCCATCAGGGGTTTTCTTGGATCCCACCAGCAGTGTAGGACAGTTTCCCACACAAGCTTCCAGACACACCCTGCCAGCATGGTTCCCTCTGGTACCACATGGGCACTCTGTGACTGCTGCAGCCCAAGGGGAACCAGAAGTGAGTTTTTGGGTGGAAGCAGCAAACCCCAGTGTGCTGGTCAAAGCCCTCACCAGCAATCCTCCCCCCTGATTTTCACTTCTAGTCCTGCAACAGTTGGACCTCAACAGCATAGAGGAGAGCCCTGACATCTGAGCACCCACACATTTATCTCAGGCCAGCTCCTGAGCAGCCATTGCCCACCAACATGGTTTTATAGCTTGGATCTGCTCCACAGCATCTCCAGCAACTGGTATTTGTGTCCCACCTCCACACCTGGAGCACCACCAAGAGGATCAGCAGCGACAGGCTTATCCCAGCAGCTTCAGCTGGGAGCAAAGGAAACACACTTTAAAAAAAAAAAAAATAGCACCACAATAGTATTTTAAATAAATGCAGAGTGATGGCTCTTCTTATAAGTGCTGCTATTAGGCAGCAGCTTGGAAAAAAATAATGTCTGATAAAAAAAGGTATTTTAAGTGGTGCTTGTTTATTCACTGATTTCTTAGGTGTTTATCAGCTTGGTATGGGTTAGCAAGGCATAGCAGCACACAGAAAAATTACTTTTAAATCTCATACTCTGACAAAATAATAGCTGGATAATAACACAATGACTTTTAAAGCCCACTTAACAGGGGATATTAATGAAGATATTCCCTAGCTTCTAAATTACTGATATTGATTATATCTATGTAATGAGGATGGATAGGATTTCGATTTGAGAGTTAACACAAGTGTTGAAATAATTGGACATGAAAACACTTCCACAACTCAGTTACTTTTGTTTCTTTAGAAATGTTGACTTGAAACATATTAACAGATTACTGAGATCTTAAAAGAGAACATCCCAAACTCCTCCTTCATGTTTCAGTCAAGTGGGTATTTTCTCAATGATTTCTCTGTAAATTTATTACAAGTGTCACACACAGAAGAATGTGGATTAAATATCTAAGTCTGAGAAACTGCTAATTTTGTGAAACTTAATTGAAATTTTTATCCCTGAAAAACTGAGAGGCTTCAGGCAGGATCTACCTATAAAGAAAAATAAAATCCCTGAGTCCCCTATTTCCTTAGGATCCAAAGGAAGGTTAGAGCAAGCAGTGCTAAAAGAAATAATAATCATAAGCATAGACATGCAAAGTTTCTTTAGCCTATTATTAAATGATTAAATAATTTAAATCCTTATAATAGCATGCAATAAATTACTAGGAATACAGAGGCACTGTCCCATTGCTACTGGATAATGCTGCCAGTGTAGTTAATAACTCCCCTATGGATCCAAATGCAGATACTGGAAAAAGCTTGTCTTTGCAAGCGCACAAATGGGGAAAAACAGAAAGAAAAAACGTTTATCCACACCTTTGAAACAGAAGCACAGCTTTATCAAGCCTTTCTTCCAAGAATGCATTTGCCAGAGAGCCATAATGCCCTGAGATTAATAATTATGGATAACATTTATGGAGGATGACACTAAGCACTAAGTCCTAGACTTATTCATTGCTCCTGCCTCAAACCCCCTTGCTTTTCCCTTTGCTCTACTTTTACTCTCCTGGTGCTCATGCACAAAATAAAGAATCCTTATAGCACTTACAGTACTTAGCTTCAAGCTTCCTATTTATTCAAGCTCCCCATAACTAAGAACTTGAAAGCAGCAAGCTCTGTGCCCTTCCATTCAGCACTAACCAGTTTGGGATTTACAGATTTATTTTTTTAAAGTAACCCCAAAAGCTCTGCCAATATTTGGGGGAGGAGGGGACGTATCCTGGAAGGGAGGTGTTTAAGATAAGAGTGAAGATTCATGCAGCTTCTTTGCTCACAATTTTGCATACACAATCAGTAGTCAGGGGTTAGTTTATTGACAAAATTTGTGGCAAATCAGACAAGGTATTTGTGAGATACAGGACTTTGAAAAATGAGGTGCAATTCAGCCTTTGAAATATTCCTCTAACAATTTATCGTGGAGCCATATCTCAAGACCTACTTGGCCTAGAAACTTCACATTTGTTTTATTCAAGAGTCCTTGGCTAGATTCAGTGCACAGAAATACTTCAGATAAGGTCAAAGTCTTATTTACTACATGCTGCCCCCAGTTGGGTTTTTCCCCCCCCCTTCCTTAAGCCATCAAACATTCCTTCAGTCTGTAAAAAGACTGTAAGACAGGCTCTGCCACGGTTTTGGCAGGGATTAGTTGCTGCGTGGGGATAGGGACACAGAAACACCATCACTGCTCAATTAACTTGA
This sequence comes from Corvus brachyrhynchos, assembly GCF_000691975.1. NCBI lineage: Eukaryota > Metazoa > Chordata > Aves > Passeriformes > Corvidae > Corvus > Corvus brachyrhynchos. Next base: position 6,485,858 of record NW_008238337.1, read on the forward strand.
CTTCCAGAAGATTAATTCTTGCTCCCCAGCTAGTCCCTGGGATCCTCACACACTGACACTCGATTTGCTCTCGCTGGAGCCACGCAGACACCGGTACAGAGCAATTCTGTAAACTGCATAAGCAAAATCACTCCTGTTCAGAGCCAGCAGGCATCAGCACAAATAGTAGCCTCCCACATGCCAACAGCAGAGGGGCTCCCCAGGATGAAGGCAGGAGATTTCCAGACAAATTCTAAGGGAAAGAAAGGAAAATTGGATGCAACACTTGTTACCAAGGTTTTCTACGTGGTTCAACAGCTCAACTCCAGCTTCACATTGAGCATCCCAGCTCTACCCAGCACAAAGTGAATGTTTAGAGGGCCCCACTAACTCAGACAAGCTGGAACCTTCAGGCTGTAGGTAGGAAAGCTTATCAGGATAAACAGAGAGCACAGGTTCAGATTTGTGATCATACAGTGGGGTGGATTTCACCCAGTGCAGGAGAGGAAGCTGAGAGTAGAGTTTCTAGAGTTTCATTTTATTCCAGCTATTATTTAGAAGACCAAAACCACAAAGCCTGCAACTGCTGAAAGAATAACTTCACCCCAGGTTTGTGGATGTTAACTTAGCTTGTAAAAGTCTTCTGTAACAGGAGAGACCTCAGAAGCCCTAGAAGTGTTCCTCATGGCATAACATCTCCACTTAGTATCTAACATTTAGACAGATACATTATCTCAGCTCACCTCTCTGGTGTCAGTGCTGGTTTCTGGCAAATAAAAGGCACTCAGGCTTCTGGAGTCAGGACAGCAAACTGAGGGGACACCAATCAGCAGCTCCCTGGTGCCTCAGAGGACACCACACAGCTTCGCCAGTCGATGCTTTGACTGAAACCAAGGCATAAGACACCTCACCCCCAGGAAAAGAACCAGAACTGACTCCCTGACCCTCTTTATCAGCCCCTGCTTTATCACTCCCATCAGGACTCCCCTGCCTGCCTCACCTGCCCCTCATCTGTGCGTGCCTGGGCCAGCATTGGCTGTAAATCGCCATCCATGGCAGATGGATTCAATTGCTTTTGACCTTACAATTTCAATAATCAGGTAGGCTTTTCACCTGTCACCTACCTTGACAAGCAAACTGATGTTGCAGATGAGGAAAAAAAACCAGCAAGGAGGAGGGAAAGA
>NW_008238337.1:6487163-6499081 GCF_000691975.1 Corvus brachyrhynchos
CTTGCCCCAGGTGAGTGTTGCAAATTGGCAGCAGCAGTGAGGGAGTCACCCAGGGTTACCGTGCAATGATTTGAGTATTAACAGGCATCCTTCATTGTTTTAATCCATAATGTATAATTAACCCCTTGGAGCCAACGAGTCTGGGAGTGCTCTTGTAAGGGCTGATGTAAAAGGCAGCATGGCACACTGCACTGGGAATTCCTAACAGCCCACCATCAAAGGTTTCATCATAAGCAATTTATGTCTTTGCAGTTTATTACATATTGGGGCTTGCTGGAACCTCTCCTGTTATCATGCACCAACATGCACCAGCTCTGTGTAATCTCCAGTTGAGAGCATTGTCTCACAAGTGCCCTTTCCTCACAGGAAAAAAAAAACCAACCAGTAACAAGGCATTTTTAAAGAGTTTAGACTGTAAATTGAATAGGAGGAGGTGGAGGCTGAGAATGGAAGATATGAATGTAGCTCCTTTAGTATAGGAGATCACTCATACATAACTTGCTTTAACTCTTGTGGCTGTTCTGGAGCACACAGAGGGACGCCTGAACAGAGAGGTTTGACTTCTCTGGGCTCTAAAATGCTTCCATTAAATATGTATATATCCCTTTTCCCAGATGGAATTTCTTAATACCTATTATGTGCGTTGTGGCAGCAGGTAATAACAGAGAAATATTTATGAAGATACAAACTCTACAGCAGCAGGCTGTCCAAAGGAAGCTGCTGAGACTCAGTTTTTGTATGGACAGTGTCAGGTCCAAGGGACTCTCTGATCCAAGCCAGAACAGAAAAAGCAGCTTTTCTCCTGGCTCCAATGTTGCTTCTGCACAGGTCCATCCCCATGCACAAGACTGATGAGTTGAGCCTGGGGAAAGCTATGATATCAGCCCAAATTTCTTTGTATTTGAAGAAATAGCAGATTCCAGCCATCTGGGGACATCTTTCTCTGGATCTTTTTTGCACTGGTGCTAGTGATATTCTTTTAAAAGACAAGACAAAAAAAAATCCAGAGAACCCAGGAGCCAAGATTCTCAAAAAATCAGTGAAGTCAAGAAGCTGGGATTTAAATATTACAGAAAATCTCACAAAGCTCTCCGTCTGGTTAGCAGCGAACTGGGGGAAACTGAAAAATCTTTAGTTCCAAATTCAGAAGTTAATCACCTAAAGTACTTTATTGGTTCCAAAGAGTCTGCTGAGACACCTGCACCCAAGAGAGCCCTGCCTGGACCACCATCTGATCCACAGAGAGCAGGCAGGTGACAGGGAGGAAAAATGCAGTATTATATTACAGATGAGGAACAAGACAATTAAGTGACTTTATATCACAGGCAATATATATTTAAGTGGCTTTAAATCACAGGCAATATATAACAGAAATGAGGGATGAATTTAGACCTCCATAACTGTCATCCAAGATTATTGGCACGAAGCTGGCACTCAGTGCCAGGGAGAAGCACAGAAGAGTCACCCAGAAGTCACGGTGTTAGAAATGATGGACGGCTCCCAGGTAAAAAATGCAGATTAGATCTTCATTGCAAAATGTAGCAGGATGTTTTTCACATGATCACCTTTCAAAGGCAAGGTCTCAGTGCAGACAGGGATGCTTCCAGAGAGGATTTACTCGTTCTGCAGCAAACACTGAGCGGGGAGTTTGGCTTCGCTGTAGCAATGCCACTGGAGGAATGTCATCCTCACCCAGGCCTGGGAACGACACAGGAGCTCCTCCAGCAAGGAGAGACACCAGGATCACGTGGCAGAACATCTGGGGTGGGAAATGTCTTCTTGAGGGGCTCTCAGTTCTTCTGCTTTCCAGTTTGCAGAGGGAAAAAAAGAAGACATTTCAGATGACACCTTTCAAGGTTAATATGTGGAGAAACCATGGATACAACAGGGACTGCTTCACGTCACGTGCTGTCCTGGGCAGGTAAGGGGAATGCTCCTCTCTGGGTGCCCCTCAGTGTGGGTTGGACAACTGCCCATCAGGAAAGGTCTGAGTATAAAATTACTCCTGTTTCAGTAGAGGGAGACAGGCCAAGGACCTCTCCAGGCTTCCTCTAACCTCACTCAACAAAGGGACTTTATACAAAGATGGGAGAACAAGTCCATCCCAACCACTACAAAAGACCATGGGGGAGAAGACAGTGACTGGCAAGAGACTGCCATGGGGAGCTGGGAATGAGCCCTGATGGTGCTTCATTTGGGATGGGTGCTTTCTTCTTGAAGTCTGTTCTCATCTAAAAAAAGTCATAGCTGGGCTAGACATGAGCATTCCAAAGGTGAAGATTTGCAAAGTACTTCTCCAAACTCTGTCTTACCCCATTTGCAGGGCTGGCAGTGACTGCCCCAGTTTGGGGGCACTGAAGGGCTCGTCCCTCAGACAAACCCTGAGGAGAGAGAGCTGCTGAGCCCTGCAACCCCACTGGAGCTTTCACAGCCAGAGTAAAGGTGTTTTGAAATTCTGGAAAACCATCGCTAGTACCGAATGCTTGCATTAAAAAAAAAAAAAAAAAAAAAAAAAAAAAAAAAAAAAAAAAAGTGGCGAAGAATCCAGCCAAACAGGCCTATTGCTTCATGCCCACTCAGAATCCATCTCCCACATCCCTCCTGTAGGGCTGTGTATCATTAAATCTTGTCTCGCCACCTCCTTTCTTCCTGCAGCGCCGGGCTGAGGATGTCTGTGCCCTGCTAGCGGGGCATTTCCCCGCTGGGTGGGGAATGAATTATGCATTCATGGCTGCACAATGCAAACTCTCATGGCAGAGGAAGCAGAGGTCACAGAGAATCGTTTGCTGCTGCTAACCCTGCACTAGGCTTTCACACTGGAAGGTGGGGTTCCAGCTCATGTCCTCACTTCCCTCCCCAACACGCCCTCCCGCCTGGATGTACATCAAAAGCAAACGCAAGGGGCTGAACCTTGATGTAATCAGGGAACAGCTGTAAAAGGAGAAGCAGCAGTGGGCTGCTGGCGAGGGATGGGATGTCCCTGAGCTCAGCTGGGGCTGGAAGCAAGGCCAGCTACTCATTAGAGGTGGTCTGGAGGGGTTTGTGAGGACCAGCCCACTTCTCCAGTGTTTTATCCACTGCAAGTTGGATTCCAGCTCATCCCTGACCTAATTGCCTCTGAGAAGAGGCAATTCCACCAAGAGAGAAAAAGACAACATCTATAAACTAAAAGCCCTTATTCTGATTTTTGCAGAGTTCTCACACATCCTTTCCTCCCCTCCTCCCCCCCTTGAAAGAGCTGCTGTCACATCAAAGTTCATAACATCAAAGTTCATAACAGAACTATCCACCCAGGAGCTAATCACGTTTTTCACAACCAGGAAGCAGTTTAGGCTGTAACTTCTCCGTTCTGGGATGCGTGTTAACAAATCACTGTTCCCACGTCATTCCTCGTGTATCCAAGCCATCTCCCTGTGCTCTGAGAGAGGCCATGATCAGTAACGAGGTGCTAAGAGGAAATCAGTCATTCAAAGAACCCCATACCCAGTTTAGGATAAGCAGAGCTGTTGTAATCTCGGCTGCTTTGGTTTCCATTGCCAGACACACACACCCAGAAATCAAACATTCCTCTGCACTTCGGAGGAGGGATTGTGACAGAGCAAAAGCAGGTCTGTGTGTGTGTTTCCCTATCTCCCGTTAAGCCTATTCTCTTGGCATCTATTAAGAAATCACTGCACATTATTAAGATATCTCTTAATTAGCATTAACTACATCACACTGCGATTTATTCATAGGCAAACCAAATCTCTTTACAGCTGTATAATGTCAATAAATATCAGATGAACCCCAACCTCTCGTAAGTTCAGCTTAGAAAGAAGTGTAGCTTAAATTTGAAGCGTCCTTCATGCAGAAGGAGATCTGATGTAGAGACCGTACTTTGCCATCATCTTCTGGCTGCTCCCTGAATGTGAATGCAATGTACAGACCTTCAGCTGAGCAGAGCAACTCCTAGAAGAGGGTATGGAAGCTATTAAAGTTTAAAATGCAATCATGTGCATGGAAGAGAGGTCATTCCTTCATACTGCTTTGAGTTCAAGGGAAAAAGAAAACAGGAAAGTATCTCAGCTGATTAGAAGAGGTCAGTGGAAAAGGAATAGAAAATGGGAGAGGTAGGGGAGAGATCCCAAAATAACTTAGGCTGCAGTGTCCACATGATGCCCAGAACAAAGATCAGGGCAGCTTTGTCAGGACAATGCCACCCCTGGCACGTTTCTTACCCTCTCCTGGCCTCAGCTTACCCAGAGAAGCCAGAGCAGGGCAGGGCAGGGTTAGTCAGGTGTGCACAGGTTTTCTTCATAACCATTCATATTTCAAAGTGCAAAATGCCAGGTGAGATGCAGCTCATGTGCAAATCACTATCCACCAGTCAGGGGCTGATGTCTGTCCTTCCCCTGGGCTGCCAGCACAGGGCAGGGATGCACAGGGACAGGGGGACAGAGCAGGGACACCTCTGCCACCTCCCCACAGCCTGTCCCCACTGCAGACCCACCCCACAGCCTGTCCCACGCTGGCCTGGTGGGAGGAAAGGTGAAAATTGGGAGAGACAGAGTTTACTGCTGGGGGCCATCATGTGTCCCTCCCGATGACAGGCAGGAGGGTGGAAGGATGGAATCAAACTCCCAGCTATTCCACGTGGGAGCAGGTCAGAAGAGGCAGCCTGCTGTATTAATAAAACCAGGACAAATAGTGCCAGAGGTGGGGAATGCCTCACCCACGCCCCATCGCTCCCTTCCTCACCCTCCACCTCCACAAAACTTCTCCACAAAGAAGAGTGTTATTTATAATAAGAGTGTTATTTTTTAACAGCAAAACTCCAGAGAAATGGGGGGAAATGGTGAACTGTGCCTCTCCAGCAGAAAAAAATATCTACACATATTTTTCATAAAATAATTCATTCTTAACCTGCATCTCTGTCAAGCTCCAATATTGGTTGAAACCTGTGGAAGCAATAATTTATAAATTACTAACAGTAGCAAACAAACAGCTTTTTCAGCATCTGCCATTGCTTGTGACAAAAAATATATGCAAAGCCCCGGGAATCACAAAGTGTCACCTGAAGAAACATGCCAGGATGAGTTTCCCCATCCATCAGAGTGACCAGCGTGTCTAACCACAGCTCAGAGCAGCAGAAAACAAATGCTTCCAACAAGCTGCTCTGTATTTGCTCTGGTGACTAACAGCTCGGGGGGGAAAAAATTTGCAAGCAATTTATGAGTGGAAAAAAAAGGTAACACTTGAATATTATTCATTACAAATTATTCATGCTCTTTTTCATGCAAGTAGTCTGCCCATTCATCAAAATTTTTGCTCCATCCAGGACTGGGAAACAAGCTGTTACTCATTTTTATTTTCTTGTATCGCACTCAAGGTATAATATATGAAGAAAGTCATATTCTGCTGGAAAGGACAGAATTAGAGTGGAAAACTGCAGGCAGCAGAGCCACGGGGCTGCAGGCAGCAACCCGGGGGAAGGGACAACAGTGTGGGGGTAAATCCACACAGGAAGGTCCGGTGGTGGTGGGGGAAAAGCCAGGCTTTGGATTGCACCCCTCCTGCCAGCACTGCCTCTGCCGAATCTGCCATCACCCACAGCCCCACACCAGCAGAGAGCCCCAGAACGCCGAGGAGCCTCCTCGGTGGGGGCACGGTGCCCGCGCTGGGCATCCGCGCTCCGCGGGGCCACGGGCGGGGATGCGCTGGGCAGAGCCGGGGCCCGGGCGGAGGCAGGAGGCAGCACATGCACCTGCACAGGGACTGAGTCATTGCTCGTGGCAGGTACCAGACGGGCCTTTGCATGCATAATTATTCAATCTGCATCGGTGGTAGTTGCCTGGGCGAATCCGGCACGCAGGCGGGTGTTATCCTGGGCTTGTTAGATTGCTGATATAAAGGGAAAGAAGGGGGGGGGCAAAAGAAGTCAGACTTGCTTATGCATTCCTGTTTTGTTGTTTTTTCCATCTCATTGATTAAAATGTGAGAGTGAATTTAGCCTTAATGAATGTCAAGGGCTCTCTTGCTGGAAGGAAAACTGGTTCAGGCGGTGCTCTGCAAACTTTGGGCACGGGGCTGTGCCAGGGCAGAGTGCCCCGACTTGCCGAGCTGCCAGCCCCACCAGAGAGGGGCACAGGGGATGGAAATGCTGCCTCCCGCTCATCCCGTGGCCTTGGGCTGCTCATCGAGGGGGCAAGCAGTGGGAAAAGCCAAGCCAGGCTGGCGTGGAGGTGCCAGCGATGCCACGATTGTCACCCAGGAGCCCCAAGCCAGCCCTGCCCAGCCCAGCCAGAGGCAGCAGCTCCCGCTCTGCCCTTGCAGAGTGAAATGTTTACCTAGAGCCCTGCCTTTCTGCAGCAGCTGGAAAGTAGGCTGAAATACAGGAAACATGACATCATTTGCCTTCTCCCAGCGCAAGATAGATTAGCTCCTTTGTAAGGGGAAGCAGCGGTGAGAAACACACACCCCCAGCAGTAAATTCCACTATTACAGAGACACATTTATTGGGAGATAACAAAAGAAAGCTGCTTCTGCAGTGACTTTTTGGACAGAAAAGAGAAGACATCTATTTTATTCTTTTGAAGTAGATGCTGTGTAGGAAATGGCTAGCTTTTTACAGCTGGCTGTGTTTTCAGCTATAGCTTTCCCCAAACCTGCTCCTGAAGCTATGTGCTATATGAGTCACTCCATCAAATAAAGAGCAATAATAAGTTATTGTGAGCACCAGGCTTTTAGATTTCTCGGTCTTCTCATCTGAAGAATAAAAATTACCCCCTTCCTGACTTCTTAACTTTGTTGGCCAAACTTTAAAGCTGTGGCTGAAAACCAAGCAAAACTACCAAGTATGCTACTGTAGTGCAACTGGTTTCATGTAGTTCAAAGTCAACATTCCTGGGTTCATTTCCCAGCTCTACCACAGCCTTTTCCTTTCCTTTTTTTTTTTTTATTAAACCTTCCTTGAGTCATTTGATGAGTTTCTCCTCTGAAAACAAGCCCGTCCTGAGGGACACCAGGAGGTGCAGAAATTTGCACAAGCAAATTACTTTAAATCATTCTTTGCTTGTATAGAAAGCCAAATAAACAATGAAATTAGTTGCTTCTTCCTGAAGAAACTAAAGTTTAAGGTAAATGCAACCCCCCCATGGCTGTCCCATCCAGCAATTTTTGTAGGATAGAGTGCTATGCTGGTCACACCAGGGCCTTTGGCAGGTGAGCCTGGGTTAGTTGGGTTGGTTCTGGGAATATTTCACGGATTTTCTGCAGTTAGGCCCTTGTAACACTGTTTTCTGCATTTTCCTGTTTCTCATTCCAAAATCTCCCTCCCATCACCCAGCTCCATCCCTGCAGCTCCGCTCCTCGGTGGCTGGGGTGGCTGGGGACAGGATGACATGTCCCATCAGGGACTCTGCAGGGAGGACACGCAGCTTTGGCACTGCTTTGGGGCAGCCTTGTTCGTCTGCAGCAGCTGATGTGGCTCCAAGCCTTGTACTTCACACCCAAACAGAGAAAGGAAACCACCTCTGTGCCTCTGCACACACTGCTAATTCCCACAGAGCTGGGGAACCTGCCAGGAAGGAGTTTTTTTCAAGAGGGCAGATCCTGGCGAGGTCTGATTTCTAGCTGGAAAATGCATTATGCATCTGGTACCTTGGGGAATCCATGGAGGAGGCTGAGAGAGGCTGGCAGTGGGTAGCTATTAAATATATTGCAGCTATTATTACTGTTGAGAAGGCAGGCACCAGAATATCATCGAGGGGGGCTGAAGAGAAGAAATGCAAGCAAAGTACAGGCATCACATAGGAAATGAAACCGTCTTCAGAAAGTAACTCAGGGAAATGCAAAATGCTGGTAAAACTAGCTGGCGCAGGCAGTTTTTCTGCAAATGTTTCCACATTGACCCCTCCACCTGCTCCTCAGGCACCATCAGAGCCCCATTTTGCACTACAGTGGAATGGTTAAACCCAGCAGAAAGGCAGCAAAAGTAAAGGTTATGTGCTCAGTGTGAGATTCCACAGCCGAAAGAGCTCATTGACTGCAGGGGTCCCTGGGTCAGGGATTCGCTTGTACAGATTTGGTTGGAGCCATTCTGGGAGGGAGGTTGGCTTGTTCTCGGTGTTTTGGGAATACCTGGGACCACGATACCCTGTGAACACTGGTTCTCAGAGGTCAGAGTTGCCATGTCCCCCAGGACTCTGCAGTTTGGAGGAGGGAGGAGGTGCTCTGGGGGCAGGAGCAGGCAAAGTGCAGAGCTCTCATTCGTTTCCTGGTTTTGGCAGCAATACTTCTTTAGAAATAAGAATTAAGGTTATTCTTACCATTTTAGAATTAAAGACTGCACCCAAAGCCCAATGAGAAGGAAAGAGAGATTCCCAGTGAGCCTGAGAGTCAGCCCACAGCGCATGTTGCTCTCCTGATTTATTGGAGACTGAAGCTCACACTCCCATGGGATCCCCAGCAAAGAACAAATGAAATTAAGGCTGCTGCCTTTGGAAATCAGATTTCAAGACAAGTAACTGCTGCAAAAGCTTGTTGTTCACGTCACAGTCCCTAAAACGGCAAAATTCTGCCTTTTATTCCTCAGAGATGCTGCAGTAGTGCATATTTCTGTTAATACAAATAACTCTTTCCACCCCTAAATACCCCTCTAGCTTTCACCCCTCCGCTTTTTCTGTCGGTGTCCTAGATCTGCTACCAGGAAAGCATCCTTACTATTCCTGCTTGTAAAGATTGTCACAGGAAAGTAGATACCACATGATCTAAATGCTGTGCTGATGGAAGTAAATCACTACATTCTCACTTAAAATGTGATGGCATTCAGGGCTCATGTCAAAATCTGGATCTCTCTGTGCATGGGGCGATGCAGACTTCCAGCAGATAACCCCTATACAAAAGGCAGAAGGAATTGGAATAAAGGTGTGTTGAAAGCGCCCCTTTTATTCCATTTTGTTGAAAGAAGAAGAACTTTAGACATGTTCCCACTCCTTTCTTCTAAGGAAATCAATGGGACTATTGTCACCATTTTCAAAAGAAGCAAGATCAGGCCTTTCACTGAACACACCAAAACAGAAAGGAATACACTTTCCCTTCCCTGGAATACTGCTGCTGTTTGGCCAGCCTGGCTGGCCTGCAAAGACAGGTAATGCTGGGCCAGCTGGGACATCACAAAAGGCAATTACACTGAGAAAATTCAGTGTATGGGGTTTTCCAGCAGCCAGGCCCAGCTCAGACAGTCAAACCTGTCTGCGTGGCAGAGCTGAGGAGCTGCCACCCACCTCCCTCCTGCTAGGGACAAGCAGGTAGATGGAGGCTAAGCTCTTCCCATGCTTTTCTCTTTCAGAACTCTACTACCTAGGGAATTCCAAAGCAAAGCTGCTTTTATTCCAAGATAGACTGCAAATTTCCCAGAGGAAATGTCATTTATGCTGAAATGCATGCCAGGATGCAGTGTGACCCAGCCCTCGGCAGTGGTGACCCAGTGCTTCCCTGGCTGGAGCAGAGCACAGGTCGTCTGTTCTGTCACACACTGGCAATCCTCTATCACAACCTGCTGTTAATTGCACGGGCTTTTGATGAATGAACCACTGACTTTATCAGGTGCTTCCACAGGACGGCTCTGTGTGCTTCTGCTGGAGCCCCTCAGGGAGGTTCACAATCCACATCCTGCTGCGGAGAAAGGCAAAATCCCAAAGTGCTCCAGACACAGCTCCCAGCATGCAGGAGATGCAGCAGCTCTCCATCTCTGATCTGCAAATGCTCCTGTCCCGTGGAGTGTGGGGTGAGCAGGTGCTGAGGCTGTCCCCCAAGGCTGGGGTGGTGTCTACACCCAAAGGGTCCCACTGGGAGCCCTCACACTGCTCCCTCCACCCCTCCCCTCTATGTGCATTCGGTCACTGAGGTGTTATGGAAGCTGCTGGTGAAGGGCTTCTCCATGGAACAGCTCCATTCTGTGCTAATGGCCAAGCAGAGCACAGCTCAAACAAGCCCTGCACCGATGTCAGCCCCATCTCAACCACCCTGCAGCTCCCCGGTGCCCCCACCAGCAGCTTTCCCAGCACACCCCCTCCTCAGCATCTCAGTGTGCTCAGCAACACAAATTAAACTTTTCTCATCAGGCTGGGCTGACCCTGGGCTCCGTTTGTGGGCAGGCCAGGGCTTGTGAAGGCAGCACCTCCCCGCCCGCAGGGTACCTGGAGCTGCCTGTGGCTTGTTAAACCACGCAGGGATTTCATCTTCCCTCCAACTTCCTTTAGTCAGATTTACCTCCGCAGGGTTTTAAGGATCTGCCTAGTCTGTACAGCATCCTTCTCTCTACAGCATGGGGAGGAGTGATGTTCCACGTGGTCAAGTCCTATTCCCCCTTTATCTTTTAATTTCCAGCCCTGCAAACAAGTACATCTGCCAGGCTGCATGTAAACAGAGTAATGGGTTCTCTGGCCAGCAGGAAGGTATGACTCATTAATTGCTTTACACCACAGTATAGAAATCCATCAGCATCTGCTATGCCCAATCTCCTTGTAGGAAAGACATATTTGGACTTCATTTTTCAAAAGAAGCTTCTGTGTGCTCTGCCACTGTTCTCTATGCAAATTTTGGTGTTAATTGCACCAAAATGAGAAACATATTACTTAAATCAGTGCACTCCTCAGATGGGCATCAGTGCGTGTGTGTGATATTCTGCCAGATGTTATTTTATTACTGCAGTTTAATACCTAACCATCTGCTTCCTTCTTATTTTGTCATGGTTTGTATTCTCCCTGGGACCTCTTTTCTGTTACACTGGCTTTTATCATCTGCATTATGTATTAGTGTGGCCAGGGCTAAAGGCTGGCAGTATCCAGAGCACAGGATTTGACCAGAGAAGCAAATGAGCAGCAGATCATTAAAGGAAGAGAATGGAACTGATACTCCAGTTGGATCAAAGAACAAAGTTGATAACAAAAAGATAAAATCAGAGTTGAATGCTTGGGGATTAGCTATAGTGATCCCAACTGAGACAGAGCATGCTACGCTCTGGCAAACACCTTGCAACTTGCACCACCTTGTAGCTTAAAAATTACCCATAACATTTTAAAGCCTAGGAGGAATGGACTGGAAAAAAAATGTATTTTAAGCACTTATTTGAAACTGCCTTTTTTTGCTCCTTTCTCTTTCCAGACTGCTCAGTGCTGCAAATGCCCAAACACAGACAAAAAGAAGAGACAGAAGCAGGGATTTTAGCTCTATTTCCCCATTGCTTGGCACCATGTTACCAATTTGAGCCCAGGCACCTTGAGGGCACTGGGGTGTAGCACAGCAGCTGCACAGCTGCTCACACTGTGGTTGCATGAGGGCAAGTGAGTACAGAAGGCAGTGGAAAATGGAAGAGAAATCACAAAGATGAACATTTCCATATTTCAGGAGGACAGTACTACTAACAACAACCAGGAGAAGGAAAAGCCCCATTGAACATGGATGTTCTCAGGGGTTTGCCCAAACACAACGAACAACAATTGGAATTACAGGATGTTTGCCTTGGACATACACATGCCTACCTGAACTGCTTCAATCCCACTTCATGAACTAAGTTCTTCATTGACTGAAAAGAATGTAAATACACCATCTCATAACCACCCTGCAGAGGTCTTTATCAAACCTCATTTTTGTCAAACAGGGCCATGTTTCACTGCTCATGATGTTGGCTCTGAGTATTTCCCTGATATACTTCAGGATTGCACCACATATGTCCAGGAAAGGGAAGATGTTGAGCCAAATAGCCACAGGGGCATAAAAGTGAAAGCAGCAGTCAGATAGAAAATCTTGTTCTTATTTCTCTTTCATTTTTTAAGACAACTAGAGAATGTTTGTAATTTTTCTCATCATTTACACGGGGATGTTTATAAAGGTTTAATGGACCACCAGATTCCAGGAGCCCACCTTTCCCAGGTTCA
>NW_008238337.1:6499110-6502050 GCF_000691975.1 Corvus brachyrhynchos
CTCCAGAGACAAAATGAGATGGTTCAGATAATTCATTTTATGAACACATAAAGCAATATTTTCAATAATTCTGTCTGGTTTGCAATTTTATTGTCTAGTAAGAGATTACGGATAAAAACAACCTAACCTTTTTGTAAGTAAAATTCCACTGGTCACACATAAAATTAACCAGCACTTCAGAGCCTTGAAGCATCATGCAAATACTAAGTATTGGTAATTTTCCCGTACACTAAAGAGCAAAGAGTGCAGCATTTATGGGAAGCATTGGGAGCAAAAGGGATAAACCTCACTGGTTTGGGGACTGTATTACACCAGGATCGTGTCCTTGCCATCTATCCCAGTTTGCCCAGTGTGCTATAACTGTTGTGAACATTGCCCTGTAAGGCCTTAAAACAAAACCAGTTGTGTAACAGTAACCCATTTCTGGCTCCCTCTCAGTTAAGAACAAAATTAACTTTCAATTGATTAGGAATTAAAAGCATGGCAGGGAATATAACCCAAATGCACTGCTCATCGGGCAGCAGACCTGAGCACCAGAAGCTCCTGCCTCCAACTTTTAAAGCTATTAACCCTGGCATGAATTTTTATTTAGTGTTAATTAGGGGACTGGCAGCAAAAATCAATTAATTAATTACATCTCAGATCCACTGGAAAGCATAATGGAAATCAAAGAGAGCTAGGTAGAAAGGCTGCTGCACAGCCCTGGGTGATGGCACTCGCTGTTTCTTTAACTGTAAAGAAATAAGTGTTAAAAACAGAATAAAAAAAAAAAAAAAAACCTGAGCTAGATCATTTTCCCTAGTTGGAAACGCCAAACTCTTCCTTGACTTGGCCTATCTGACAGGAGGGTGTGTACCCCCGGCTCCTGCTTTCAGTTTTGCCTCTGGAGCTCTCTAATCCTGGGGATTTCTTGCACCAGTCCTGCAAAGTTCACCCTCCCCCTGCCCGCTTACAGAGCACTGTCCACACCCTGCCCACGGGCTCAGGTTATGGGACCTGTGGAGAAGGTCCAGAAGGTCCCCAAGGGAGATGTTTCTGCAGGACTCAGAAGGAGCCACCAGCACGTGTCGCCTTCTCCCCGGCCACATCCCTCACAAGAACGCACACATTTGGCTATTTCATCTATTTCAACAGAATTACCTACGAGGTTTGGGTTTGCTTGGGTTTTGAATGCCCAAGGTACAATTAGCTAATTAACATTGCTGGCAGTGATTAGCGGGTGCTAATTACAGTAGAATTCCTGTCAAATTACACGGTGCCTAAGTACAGCCTGACAAAGTAGTTCAATTTTTAGGGAAGAAGGGGTGAGTGGAGGGGCTGGCAGTGTCGGCAGGTGTCTCCAACATTAACACATCCCCCATCTTGTGCCATGTTTCAGGCAGCCAGCTTCCACAGAGGGATTTTTATTTGGGCAGGACAATGACATTTGTCCCTTACGGCTTCAAGAGAGGAAAACCAAGAGGTGAGCAAACGTGTGTGTTGTGGTGGGCATCAAGAGCCACCCAGAGCACAGAACTCCTGCTGTGACAGCTTCTGTGCCATTGGAAACCTTGAATTTCACGATGAGAGCCGCTGGTTAACAAGGTCTTGTGTGTCCTAATTCGAAGCGTTCTGATGGAGTTAATCAGGAGGTACCACTGCCCTCGCTGTGCTCCCTGCCAGCCCAGGAAGGTGCTGGTGCCAGAGCCCTTTGCTCCAGGAGGAGCAGGCAGAGGGAAGAGGCTCCGCAAGCCTCTGCCGACGGCCCCGCTGCTCAGCCCATTTATCAGTGCCACCACAGAGAATAAATATTTATAAATGGTGTGTCAGCTCTAATGTGATAAATTATCTCCAGTCATCACAAAGATGGTTCAAGATGTGTTAAGCCAGATTTAAACATTTGGCTAAGAAAATGTCTGAGAGTGGAGTTGAAGGAGGAAGAACAAGAAAAAAATCCCCACATGTGCCAAAAAGAGAAGGGACGAAACATTTACCTGTTTGACTTCGTACCACACTCCTCACCCCGGGTTTGTGAAGCGCAAGTAACCTGTCAAAGTACATTAAAACTCTCTTGACTTACCCCAGTTTATTGTAAATATTACAGCAAATCCATTGTAAACAGCAGCAAGAGGCTTTTGGGAACCCATTAATCAAAATAAACTGCTCTGGAAAATGCCTCTGCTCAGCTTGTTTAACTAGTGCTGCAGCTCCATACTGCATAGCTGATTTCAAAATATACAATTTATTGCCTTGGATGTCTTTGCTCAGAGCTAGATCTAAATTCCTCTGGGTACTTTAACATACAGTTAATCAAAGCACAATGCCACCCCTATCATATTCACAATCTGGCAGGCAATTAGTCAATAATAAATAAAATGCATTGGAAAGACAAATGATATTACTGTGTATGTATCAATGGTCTTATAGGCTCAAAAGATTTATCAGTACCACCGGAGAGAATAAATATTTATAAATGGATGTGTCACTCATAAAGTGATAAACTATCTCCAGTCATCACATGAAGAACGCCTTTTTTCAAGTTGACATACTTTATTATCTACCTAATCATTTTTCAAAAGGTGTTTTTCAACTTTATTAGCCGTACTTAACAACTGGAGGAACTTATTATCATCATCACTGAACTGAGGTTGTGCAGCAAAGCCCCACTCAGGATTTCCACTGCAGGTTGTACAGAGAGAATAATAGGTTTCCTTTCTGCTTTGGCCCCAGACTACTGAAAGTCCTGCAAACCCTATTTCTGGGAATAGAACCACTCCAAAAAGATTAAAAGCCCTAACCTTCCCCCAAATAAAAATTTCAACATTCACAGTGTTTAAATTTCAAATGCCATTGACATACAGATACTGGAAACCCAGTGGGACTCAAACATTTTGATTAGTTCTACCACAGCTCTCTGCTGGGAGGGAGCAGCATTTGAAACATCAGTACAAAAAAGTATTT
>NW_008238337.1:6502188-6513691 GCF_000691975.1 Corvus brachyrhynchos
TCTCCAAAAATAGGAGCCCTGTTTATACCCAGACCTGGCAATCTAAATGAGTGATTTACAGCATCCAAACTAAGGATGTGTTTTAAAACCCACTGATTTTTTGTGTAAATATTTAAATAAGAGTACTTTTTGGAAAGTAGCTTGTGTTAGCAAAAGTGACAATGAAGTTGTATTTGCATAGAATTTAAGCCAATATAACTGCATCCACACACAGAAATGTTCACAGCAATCACACAGAAAACCAGTAATTCTTTTCTGCTTACATCCAACAGATCATTAGCTAATGATTAACTCAGCCACATTTATTTATAGAACTTTGATTTTCATCTTATTTTATTTTATTGACTGAAAAGCTGAAGTGGCTACATTCTGACTTATCCACACAACTGTTTTAGGACCATCAATAACCCAATAATGAAGCTTTTCTTTAGAACTGAAAATGCCAGGAGCTTGGTGCTTGCATGAGTCCAGCCAGACACCACATGCTGCGAGGACAGATGTTTGGATGGCTGCTGCACCTCTGGGTTTCCCTGCCCTGGGGGATGGAGCTGTACTTGGC
Source organism: Corvus brachyrhynchos (assembly GCF_000691975.1). NCBI lineage: Eukaryota > Metazoa > Chordata > Aves > Passeriformes > Corvidae > Corvus > Corvus brachyrhynchos. Next base: position 6,502,748 of record NW_008238337.1, read on the forward strand.
TTGCACGTGGAAGCTTGTGAGTAAGCAAAGGAAACTGGATATTCTCCACATTTGCAAATGTACCATGCCAGTTAGACCTGATAAAATTTTAAATGCTCCCTTGAATGAAGTTTTTTAAATGCTGCTGTTGTTATCCCACTCATTTTACATCGGAGTTTGGCAGCGGATGCCATTAGCGAACATTCAGTGTCAACAGTGTCATGATGTTGCTCTTAGAGATGTGTCAAGTACCGTAGCGTGATCTTGTTGCATTTAAAATTAACCACAGCAGTGAGACTGTGCCAATTTCTTGCATTAGATCCAGAACGAAGCCAGCAAACGTGTCAGGTGCACAGAGCGTGTTTCAAGAATAAACAAGCAACAAAGGAAAACTCCTTTCTTCTGCTGCTTTCTTCCTTCCAGCACATCTTGTCACACAAATGAGTTGTTAGGGAAAAGCCTTTCTTCTGCTCTGCTGTGCCGAGCAGCCTGCCTCTGCAAGGGGAAAGGAGACACGGTGACCAGCCAAGGGCCCCAGAGCCCTGGGAATCCTGTAAGGCAGCCACTTACAACCCAGGTTTAACTTGCTTTTCATTCATTATTCACAGAATCTTTGGAGGCAAGACAGGAATTTAGATAAACCACACAGATCTAGTTCCCTAAGATAAGGAAAAACCCCTTTATTTTAGAAATGTGGTGCCTAGGCCCTATTAGTTAGCAGATCTGACTAAATGTGCATTTTTTTCCTGACGTAATCACAGAATTTTTCCCTGCAAGTCATTTCTCTGTCTAAATCTTCAGTTTCTTGGAAACCACATGACTGATGGTCCTGACTGCTCGAGCTTGAGATAATCTATTGCACTTTAGCTGCAGAGTTGCCCACTCAGCATTATACACGGCTCTGGTTTGCACCACTTGTTTTACGAGGTATAATACCAGCTTTATATCCTTTGTAGCTGAAACGCTGACAATTTTTTTTCCTCTATGATTCAGACTAGGGGAAAGAAATGCATTTGTTGAAGTGAGAAATTCTCACATTAAACCACTTTAACCTTGCTTATTCACATGAGAAGATTTAGGATAGAATCCCTGTAGTGTGCATGCAGAGCCAGGGTTGTGGCAGAGACCTGACATGTCTAACACCGAGATCAGTTTGCCCAGGGTCACCTGGGGCTGGCAGGAGAACTTGCACGTGAGCCAGGGACTTTGGCAAGTCCAGTCACCTTCAAAGCTTTTGAATAAAACCAACTCTGTTCCTGTTTCACAGCAGAGTGATGGAGACCGTGCCTTCCTAGTACTGCTTCTTGTACAGCTGGGGCCTCATTACATCACCCACTGGACAGGCTGCTGGAGCCAGGGCACCTCAGTCCTAGGACCCAGCCCAAAGCCCTGCCCAGCTCCTGGGAGTGCAGGGGAGAGCTCACTCCAAGGTAAACCCTGCTGCTTCCATGCTGGGCACGGGGCCAGGCTCCCCACATCGGATGGGCACTGGTGGCAGGGGGGCAGGGGGCTCCCAGGGCCAGGCCAGCCACACTCCTCCTGTGAGAGCAATCCCTGCCGTGCTCTGTCTGGCTGGGATGAGGCTCAGTTGCTGTCTGACCCAATGGAGATGTTTCCAAGGGATGAGAATTTTTCTGAGAGCTTGCAATAAAGCAAACTGCTGGAGGCAAAATAACAAAACTGGGAGAATGAGCTCTTCCAGTGGGTCAGCTGAAGCTAATGCTTTGAAAATAGAAATCTTTCATCCAACTGCATCTCACCAAAACATTTCCAAGACAGATATCAAGCGACCTGCAACAAATCACCCAGGAACTTAGGTTAGAGCTGAAATTCCAAGAAAATCTGAGCACAGGGAATAATGGCTGAGCTCATACGTGGGAGAGTAGACTTATGCTGTGAAAGGTTATTCTGGTGTTCAGTAACAGGAGGGGAAATGATCTTTCAAGTTAGAGATTTCTCAGCTGAGGGTGGCTGTTGAATAAGCCGACACCAAGGCTCAGAAGGACATTTGAAGGAACTTACACACTTACAGCAGTGTGCCATGCAAGTGGCATTTTATTTCTAGCAGTTGAGCAAAATTGCAAAGAGCTGGTAGATTTTTGGAACATTTTAAAACATTTCTTTCAAGGTATGTTATTGCCTCCTTAAAAAATAAATACACATGCCACACATTCCCCATTCTGCAGATACAGTGAACATCTATCCCAAGCTCCATCTATTAGCTGTGCTACAAAATCCCTGTGCTGCTGTGGTGGGACTCAATTTTAATTCTTTTTTTTCCCTGAAGCCTGGTAGTCCCCCTATACCAGGTGAACAAGTGATAAAGGAGGAGGGGGTGATCACAGAATAGCTGTGTTATTGTGCTCTCCCTCCTGGGGCACAGCCCCTCAGCAGAGCATCCCAATGCAGTGGGGAACCAAGAGGGAGTTTCTAAAAGGGGACTGGAAAAACCTGATTACTTTATGCATGAGGGACTTGTTTCAAACGCTGCTGTGAGGACTTCCCAGTGGTCCCAAAAGCTGAGCATAGATTTCAAAAACTGTGTTCTTGCATGTGGAGGAAGGAACTGATGACTGCTCTGCTCAATTCCCTATAGCAAAGGTCAAGAATAGAACGGCAAAAATTAAAATCTCAGCTCACAAATTGTCTCCCTGCGTGAATATTTTGCCACCAGTTAACACTTACTGCTGCCTGTCCCCAAATCCTTCCTGTCCCTCCCTTCATCTGTCACTGCTGAGAACACAAACATCCTCTCCATCACACAAGGTCATCTCCATCCTCCAAGCAAGGCCCCGTTCTGCTCACCCTCCCCTAGGTCCGCACTGGCAGCAGGCAGCATCCTTTGCCTACAGCACTTGCACTGCAGTGGGAAGCAGATGGAGACAAGCACAGACAAGGTGAGGGGACCCTCCAAGGCGAAGGGCACGGAGTCAGCAGCACACAGCTGCTGGGAACGCTGAGACTGGTGGGGGATGCAGTGCTGCACTCCCTGCATTTTAACACAGGCCCTAATTGAATTCATTATGAGAACCACATCCCCACATCATCAGCACCATACGGTATTTTGCAGCTGTGGTCGTAACTCAGCTTCATCAAAAACCTGCAGTGGTGAGGAATGAGCAATAGCAACGGTGTGCCACTTTCTCAAAGACTCTTGTACAGGGTGTGGATAGCAGGCAAGTACATGCAAAGTCAAGAGGAAAGCTTGGAGCTTCGATTTTCTTAATTTTAGTGGCAGTTTTGACATATCAGAAGCAGAGATTCTTTTGAATATGGACACATTTTTTTAAAAAATTAGCAAATAACACTGCAAGTGCAAGGTCAGTGCTATGGATGTACCTATGGGCTGTGGTACATCAGTGACAGTTCCCAGACTGAGCAGGTCCAGGATGTGATGTTGCCACAGGGCCATGCTACATTCAGTCCCACTTGTCTTCCCTCTTCCCCATCCCTTCCTCTGCTCTCAGAAAACAACAACATGCAGCATGAGAGACTTGTTGGAAACCAGGAGTGAGTCCTGACAGTCCATGTGCTTCAGCAGCTGTTACCTTGGGATAATGAGGTCAATCCTTTACAAAGTGAACTTCATAAAATCACTGCTCTGTCTGGAGTGACACGTAAGGACGTCACAGCAGACCTCCTACAGACTTGGCACAACATGTGACACATTTCCATAGATTTCAGTTAACTAAGGCCTCACTGAGTTCTCCTGCATCCATGTGCCCAGGCAAGGACATTCCAGGGGATTTGGGGGGCTGTTCCCCCACTCACAGGGATAAGCATATGAGGGGCAGGTAGGTTACAGGACCCTTTAGAGGGCAATGACAATGCTTTCTCTTTTCCATCATACAGCAACTAAAGGTTGGTATTAACTTGGCAATAAATATCTCGTATTTCCCCTCTTTTCTAGGGTACCAGTCTCTAGAGACCTCCCCTGCACAATGCACATGGGCACACTTGCACACACTCATCTACCTAAAATAACTGCTGCTTGATCCACACCATTTAAAAAACCTCACAGGCAGTGGCCAGGAGTCCTTTCTCTCTTTGCCCTACAATAAAACTTTGTTCAGCAAGCCAAAGGACAAAACCCCTGGAATTTCAGCTTGGCTGATCAACCCTCTTTCTTCTCCCTGTCTCAGAAGTGCAGTTGCTTCCAGCAGCTCTGCTGCCCTGCCTTAGGCGAGGGTCTCTTTAGGAGGAAACTGCAGTTCCCTTAAATTGAGAGGGGGCAGACCTGAAAAAAATTAGGGATTTGGCAGGGCTTAGATCTGAAGCTTTAGTATGAGTCTCTCTAAAGACTGAGAAAAGGAAATTTCACAGAACGGTGTTAAAAAAGGAAAAAATCTGTAATCAGTCTAATTTGATAACCAATTTGTCACAGCCATGCTCTCACCCTTGCTTTTGAAATGAATGGTGTTCAGAGACAAATGTCAGCAAGCCAGGCTGGAGTGTGAAATCTATCACAAGCACAGACACCAGATGTGTTGGCTTTATGAACTTTGGTTTTCCTGACCTCTTGGTTAAAAAGCATCTGTCTCTATTCCTCAAGATCAGGAGTGGTGAATCCAGCAGCTAACAATCAAGGCAAAGTTGTTTATTGAGAAGTTTCATCAGATGAGGTTATTCATTGTGGAATATATGCTCCATTCAAGCAGTCTGAAACTTTCCAACAACTATTTGGTTCTCAGATTCACTACCTGGATGCAAAATACTCTAATACGGTTATCATTTCCAGGTGTAAATGTTCAGTAATGAACCCAAACCTGTCCTTTGTTAGAGTCTCACAGCTGAGCTTATGAGACTTATTAATCTCTAGAAGAACACACTTCTGATGCAAACGATAAAATTATCCATTTGAGGCAAATCCTAGATCCCTAAGACACACGTGCATTGGAAAAGGCTTGATTTACATGGTTGTAAAACTCTTGCAGGAAGCATACAGTCTTTGACTTACAAAGAAAGCTGGAAAGAGGAAGCTGCTTCATTTGCAAATTCAGCTTTCAAGATCAAGGGCAACGTTCTTGTCTTCTGACTTCCCTGGTGCTCATATTTATATAGAACTTGCTGGTATTTCTATTGTACCAAGGTTTAAATTCAGCATTTTGGCTCATGCCACCTCTTGCTCACACAGCACACATGGGAGATGTCCCTTTCCTGAGGGCTCCCAGCCCCAGATGAAAAACTCCAGGATGAGCAGCTCCCACAAAGAAATACTGGCAAAGCTGCCCCAAATCCACATTCAGCACCAGGTTTGCAAACTTCTCTCCAGTAATATTTGCTACAAGCACACACGTTTACACACAGCTGGCTGGATCCATGTAATTGTATTTTTTTGACAGGAATTGTAATTTTTACACACTTTGCTCTCAAATTTCTCTGTGGGGTCAAGGCAAAACAGAGGAACTGCTCATTTGTCCTCCCTAATTTAGTTCCTTGTGTCTGGGACTGAGGGGCACACGAGGCATCCCTTTCACATCCCCACATTCAGGGGCTGGATGCATTTCTCCCCGTGGAGGACATGCTCAGGGAGGAACTTGTTCAGCAGCACAAACATCACTGAATGAGCCACAGGCTGGGCACTGCCACAGGTCCCACACAGTGCCCCAGCACAACCCTGGCCTTCCCATTTTTTCTCTTACCTCCTTTCCTCTCTTGATGACTGTTCCTGCTCCAAAAGGCAAGAAAAGCACAGGGGATGCTACTCCTTCTCCTGTTTATCTGAGAGCCCAGCACCGAGGTAGTTCCGAAGCAACCCCGGTGTAAATTGATGATCAGGCAATAAAACTGTCTTTAGATAAGTAGAACAGTTTGCATACGCCTTTGTGCGTGCACCTGCCTGCTCAGCGAGTCATCACTCATTTCACAGCTCATTTCGCTGACTGTGGTCTACAGGTTTTATCTCTTTAATTGGGCAAACAATACACACCTTGTCTCTGCGCATAAAGTCCGGTGCTAACGTGCATGTCTCCTACAAGTTGGTGGTTTGGCTTTTTTTAAATCAGCTCTAAGTAATGCTGAGCATTTAAGGTGGAGCGTTATTTTTGTGGTGGCTCAGTCTGCAATGCAAATACTCAGATTTCTGCAAGGATTTTCATTCTGGCTGAGGCCAATCTTCGAGAGCCCACATCAGTGTCTACTGAAGCCTGGAGAGGGAGTCCCTCTGATGTCAAATGGCTTTGGGATGGACCCAACAGGGCAAAAAAGAAAAGACAAGAAATGAGAGTCCCCTCTCTCCCACGCAAGGAGTCTAAAGCAGAATGGCATAGTAGCCGAAATTTATCAGTTACCCTACTTCAGGGGGTTTCTCTGGGAAAAGACTGGGCTTTTTTAAAAACACATAAGCAGTGCATTATCCAGAGACTGGCTTTAGAATCTCCATCGAGGCCAGCAGAGTTACTGCAGTTACAGCCTTGGCCTGAGGAGAAGTTAACGCAAAGAGCAGGTGAAACTGCCTGAGCAGAGCGTGGTCCTCCAGCAGTGTGTTCTCCCTCCTTCCACACCTTCCACTGCTCCCTGCTCCCAGTGTTTCCAATCCCATCCTGCAGGCTGGGGCTGCAGGGCACTGGCACGGTCCCTGTGCATCCCGCAGGGGGATGCAGGGGGATGCACCGTCACCTGCCAGCAGGCTCTGCACAACTCAGCTCTGACCTGGGGTCCTGCCTGAGCTACCAAGAACCAGGACAAACACGACAGACCTGGACGAGGCTCTCTGGGAGAGGATGAGCACCCATCCCTGCGGCAGTTTGAGCAGCGAGGCCGGAGAGAACCACTCAAAAAAACACACACCCACACACGCTTTGCAGCATGATTAGTTTTTGGCGAAGAGACACTGAATGTTGGGGGGGAAAGTGCTGTCTTTGTTCGAGGATGCAAATGAGCATCTTTTTTAGAAGCTGAGAAAGAGCCCCGACTAACCAAAATTGCGCATTGACTGAAATAAGCCAGGCTGCCTTTCAGATGTAGACTTCAGACAGAAAATGAAACATATCAAAGTGTCTGATTTGACGTGGCTTGCAGCTGCAAGGCAAAGCGACTGTCCCATTTTTTTCCCCTGAGGCAAACACTCAAGATTTTCTTGATCTTATCTTTGTCTTTCTATAAGTCTTTGAAAACCATCTGTAGAGATTCATAAAGGGTATTTGTGTTTTAAGTAAACTGCAGAACTGATCTATACTGAACAGATGGAAACAAATCAAAAAGCTTAACGGGATGCAGAAAAACAGCAACACTTAGAAAAATACTAGATATGAATGAGTAGGCAGGTTGTCTCCCATTTGTATTACGTTTGGTGTGGCATCTCTTTCCCAGAGCTCTCTCTGCAGCCTGCACAGTGAGCTCTCCTTACTCCTCTCCTGTCCTTGTTCACAGGCTGCAAAACACTTCCCCGGCTGCGTTTGCTCTTCTGGACAAGCATCCCTTCAATGGGAATTGTTCAGCTCCTTGGCAGAGCCCTCATACCCCCCCAGAGCCCTTAGTGCAGCTCCCTCACAAATAGATTGCATTTGACAGCAAAGGGTTCTGATTTTTCACGGCTTGCCAAAACATTTCTGCACAGGGAAGGTGGGGGAGAAAAGTGCTACAAATCAATCTCGGCGTGCTCGGGGATCTGCGGTTGTTTGTTTGTTTTTTCCGGGTGATGTTTTTTCTGACAGACGATTTCAAAGAAGCACAAGGCTGCTTCCTCAGTACCAGCTTTTCATAGAAGACACAATAAGGTGCAAAATGATGTGTCTTACTGGAGTGAGTGGGCGTTAATGGGACTTCCTGAGAGTACTAACAAAACCCACAGAGAAAAAGAGAAAAAAAACACTTTAAGAAAATTTTCCCTGGTGTTTCAGCTGCGGCCTTGCATGTTGTCTCCTGTCCCCATCAGTCAGAGCCCTGTGTGGCCACTTTGAGGAGGATGCTGTGACACTGCTAGAGAGCATCAGCCCCTGGTTCAGATCAGTCATTGCAATGAAGCTGTGGCCAAGGATGGGTTTTGCTCAGGGTTACAAAGACAGTTTTTATATCAGCATAGCTCTGACTTCACAAAATTCAAGTTTGTTCAGAGAGTCTGGTCCCTGCTAACACAAAGTCTGGACTGTATAATCCCCTCCATAAATTTATCAGCTTCCATCATAAAACCACTCGGACACAGCGTTGCTGCACAGCTGTTTCATAACCTCAACCCTCTGGTGGCAGCAATGCCTGTTTTCTTTCCAGCTTACGTGTATTAATGGCCAGTTTGTACCTTTATTTCCCCTCCTCCTTTTCTTTTCCTGTCTTTACTCACCAGTCCCTAACAGGCCCAAGGCAAAGGTTAAGGTAAATTCCAGATGGGAGACCCAGGAATGGAGAAGGCTGTTGGAGTGACATCAAAGCACTCCTCCACTTTGTTTCTGTAGGATGTTACATGATAGAAGTTCAAGATAAATGTGTGTTTCTATTGAGCTACTTAATTTATTATGAAGCCAAGACACAGGTTCTGCCTTAAGCATCTCGGGAGGTGGGCGTTCCTATCCTGCAGTCCCACCTGGTCCCCAGGAAGGACATTAGGGACAGTCCTGTCCCTTTAGACTCCAGGACTCTTTGGTTGGGATCCCCAGGCACACAGGAAAGGACCACTTCAAAGGAAGAAATGGCAGGGTGTGCTTTGGCCCCATGTCAACCTTCCCCCACCAGGATGAAAGTCCAGCAGTTCTAAACTATGGGCTGAGCTCAGTACAGACCCAGATGTGATCCTGCAGCTGTCAGAGGGAATTCATCTTTGAATGAAACTATCAGAAATTCATCTTTGACTCTGCTGGAGCTGAGCAGGACAATATCAAAAGTATCTGAAAACTCAGTTCTCTCTATGCCAGGAGGCAGGGCCAGAGCAAAACCTTGACATCGCTCCTGTCCCTCAGCACGGGGCTCCAGCCCCAGGGCTCCAACATGAGCAGCTGTGGTGGGAAAGGCCCTTCCATGCCTACCCACCAGCCTCCAGGACAATCACTGTGGTGTGCTACACACTTTTACCACCATCTCTCTTAGCTATTGATCAAGGAAATGAAGCATTCCTACATTTTTCTCTGCCCCTTCCAAAGGGGTCATTGCCTTGTGCTCGGTCGTGCCAGCTTCCTTCTGCTGAAGGGAACAGGCCAATACTGACTTCCACCCTTGTCCATCAGGCCACACCCATGAGACCATGCATGGGTGACATCTGGGGCATTATCACCCTGAACATGCCCATTTTCACCCCCATCTGGAGCTTAGCCAGCTCCAGGCTCTGCCTCCTGAGCAAAGCACAAGGCATCCCATGCTGCCATCCCAATGGCCCTTTGGTATTTGGATCCATGTAAGTGCAGATCCCCAGTTCTATCCATCTACCAGCCTGGAGAGCCTTGCATGCAAAAATAGAGGCAATACTGTGACTGATATTTTTAGAAAGGGAATGCATATGTAAATTATTCCCCTGAAAATGTCTCTGTGCGTCAGCCTCTCCCCTGATTCAGAGAACATCCCTTCTATCTTTTCCTCAAGTACACGCTGCGCACAGAGAAGCTTAACATCTCAGGCAGAGAAGGTTGCTGCAAAAGTGATTCATCTATCACATCCTTCACAGCTTCGGTAAACTGGAACGGTGCGAATCTCTCTGCCCCCAGTCTTGGCTGCTCCGGAGCTCCCGACTTCCCTCCCATTCACAGCTTCATGCGCACAGCGGAAGCTATCTTTTCCTCAAGTACACGCTGCGCACAGAGAAGCTTAACATCTCAGGCAGAGAAGGTTGCTGCAAAAGTGATTCATCTATCACATCCTTCACAGCTTCGGTAAACTGGAACGGTGCGAATCTCTCTGCCCCCAGTCTTGGCTGCTCCGGAGCTCCCGACTTCCCTCCCATTCACAGCTTCATGCGCACAGCGGAAGGCGAGGAGCGCGGCTCCCAGGCAGCCGAGCCATCCCACCCGTGATTGCTGCATCCAAACCATCCCCATCCCACCGGGCAGAGCTCAGCCTGCTCCAGGGCTGCCCGGCCGCAGGCAGCCGAGCCATCCCACCCGCGCTCAGCGCTGGGAACAGGGAGCCTCCCAAGAGGAGGCGGCACTCCCAGCCACCAACACACGCAGTTGTGTTTCTCCACCCCCTCACATTCACACCCTCCGTCCGTGCAACCTGCCCAAAACTCCTCCGGTCCCAGAGGCTGCTCGGCAGCTCAGGCAGGGCAGGAGCTGTGCACAGGCAACTCGCAGTGCCCTGAGCTTTGGGAGGTAAACAGCCCAGTCCCCGACGTTATGTTCCATCACTGTCCAGAAGCTATTAGGAAGCTAATTAAAATGAATAGATCACTTAAGTATTCAGAGTTCATATCCCATTAATTCAACAGCGCAAGATACAGAGGAAAAGACAAAGGCTGAAGAAAAGGCCAAGGACGCTACAGCAACGTTCCTCAGAGTGGATTTTTTACCCTTCATTCTTGTAATACAAAAGATAAGTCTGTCTCCTGGCTTATCTAGATACATTTGTAAAGATTAAAAACACACTTCTTTGCCTTTGCATTCTGCTGTAAATGATTAGCCCATGGTTTCGCTAAGCAGGCACTCTGCCAGCCCCAAGGTTCTGATTTAAGCCACAAAGACAGGGAAATTCAGAGGGAAACCTGCTGCTGCCTGTGTGGAGCAGCCAGGCAGGCAGGATGCTGCCATTGCCTTGCCCTTGCAGGCAGATGGGGAGATGGGGAGATGGGGCTGCACATGCAGCCTCAGCCCTACAGCAGAGGCTGGTCCCAGTTCCTGCACCAGGAAAAAAGAGCATTTTCCTGCTTTGTGGTGCTGTTTGGGAACATGGACATTGATACCCAGGCAAGGACATATTTCCCACCTGGAGCAGCCCAGTGACCTCACCTCCAAGATTCCACTCTGCCTTTGAGGCTGGCTGTGAGATGGGAGTAGCAGTTTCCAAAGCCTTGGGCACAATCCAAGGAGATGTCCCTGCAGAGAAACC
>NW_008238337.1:6513718-6527555 GCF_000691975.1 Corvus brachyrhynchos
GCAGGAATGAACAGGCTGCAGAAGAGGAGTCTGGTAGCTCAGAGGGTGGAAAATGCAATCACACCTTTAAAAAGCCACTGGGAAATAGCACAGCCCTATGCTGTGCTGCAGCCTGTAAGACCTGGATGTTGCTCTGCTGCAAAGATCTGTTTGCAATGGTTCGTGCGAGGCCTTGGAGAAGTTTCAAGAGTGGCTCTGGTCCCAATCCCACCTCTCACTGCCAGGTTTATGCTGTTCTATCACCCTGCTTCACATCCCTTTTTAAAACTGGCATTGTAGGCACCTAAGTCCTCTCTGTCTCCCTGAAAATGTTGCTGGGTCAGACAAATTCAGCTGCAGGCAACCTGCTGAAGAAGGGGTGTGCTCGTACCCCAAAAGACTCTACTCATAGTCCTATGGTTTGGAGCTCTCCAGCTGAAGAAAACCTTACTTAAAGAATGGCATTTCTTTGTCACATTCCAGACCAGCACAAATGAATGTATTGGCATTAAAAGTCCATGAAAAATGGGGTTAATTACAGAAACGATGACCTTTAAATAGAGGAGCTCAGGCATGGGCTGCTCTCATACATCATCACGTTAGGAAGAGCCACATACTGACACACAACAGCAAATAATAAATAATAAATAATTAATCCATCAAACTAAATTGAACTTTGTGTAATGTAGTCCTGACAAACCATAGATTAATTTGCCTAATCCATCATCTGTTAATCCTTCATCCCCAAGAAATGCACATAAGTGCTACAACTATGTCATTCAAGTCTATTCCTACAGGCAGGGTGACTCAGGTACAGTCTTCCTGAAATCCATCAGCTGACTTTCCCACCTTTGGCAAATACTGCCAGAGCATCGCAGATTCCATATGTCAAAGGTTATGGATAACTGGAGCATCAGAAGTTCTGCATTTACGAAGCCACAAAAATAACAATTGGGGATTCATATCATCTGTAACTAAGAGAGTTACACTGAGCTTAGTGCATTGTTTGCACTATATAAATAATAAATGCTAATATTCAATGTTAAAGGAAACTGGAGCTGTAACCCATACTAGTAGATCTACACAATAAAGCTCATTGCATAAAAGCTTGCACATTAGAATAAGGCTCTTGGTAAGAGGAGGAAATTAAGAGAATTTTTAGGTTTCAAATGTATTTTATTCTGAGTCTGTTTTGGGTGTTCCAGCTGTAGGAGAGGTAACACAGCAGAGCTGGGGAGCTGCACCTGGAGAAGACACAGAAGTGGTGGGTGTGCCCACCTTACTGCAGGTACTGGAAATTGCAATGTATCTGTAGCCACCAAGTGCAAAATGGTCCCAGAAAAGAACAACAGCTGGATTTAAGAGCAGCAAAATCTCCCAAACTTTCTGTGGTCATCCAGTCCAGTGTTTACAAACCTTTAAAAATCACTTAACTCCTTAATCTAGAAGTCACTGACTACTTTGTGCCCTGCTGGCACAACTGCCTTACTTGCAAACCTAACCAGGATTTGGACCAATGCTGAAACACGTTTTTTTCTTCTCCCATTTCTGTGGCTTCTCTGTCAAGCTCAGTTGAGTCAAAGGTGCAAACCAGCAGGTGGTACCCAGCCCTGCAGCAGGAGACAGGCAGGAAGGCAGGCACCCAGGCATGCTTGCTACTCACATCCACCCAGCTTCCCAGGTTAGGGGGGAAATTTGGTACAGGATTCTTAAAAACTACAGGAGCCCAGTAACTTTTTCCCAGTTCACACTGAGTAACAAGTTCCACAGCAGTGGAAATACGTTCTTATCCAAACCATTATTGGACACCAGAAAGGTGCCTACTCCTCACAAGACCTGGAAACCTGTGTCTGGTTTTAAACAGAAAGCCAAGAAGCCAGCAATTAAATACTTTCCCTTCCTGTAACAGATTACTCCAAAGTCATTTCCCAGTCTTATTGTCGAATCTAATTAATTTGTTCTTTGCAACATCGCTTGCATTTGCTTTAACTGTCAAGTGACACCACGAAGTGACAGTGCCAAACCTGCCCAAGAGCTGCAGAGGAACCCTGCAGCCCTTTTGCATTTAATGTTAACCCCTCGTGTTCACACCCAGTTTATGCATTGTGGCTACTGGATCCTCACCAAGCAGCTGGGAGAGTGTGCAGGCCTGCAGGGTCCTTCCCTGGCAGAGGGACCAGGAGGATGCTTCTTGTGGCATCAGCACAATAAAAATCTTGAAAAACGTTCCAGAGATGGCAGGAACAGCAAGGACAGCAGCAGGGTGATGTTTTGCTGCCTTACTTGGCAGCAAAGAACAGCAACTTGCACTGGTCCTGCCCCACTGCAGAAGTCTCCATCCCTGAGCAGTAAATATTGTTTGAGGGAAAAGGCTTTCAGATAAGAAAGACAGGACTGCTGAGTGTGAAACACAACACAAACAACCTTTGCTGCACCTCAGGGAGAGGGCACTGCACTCCTGACGAAGTCTCTAGGGTAGAATTACGAAGTATTAACATGCTTGTGTGTAAAAAGTGCAGTAATGGCTGAAAGCTGGAAACCAAGGGTTAATGGAAGAAGCCACAGTCACCTGTGCAAATGCATATTTAATGTTCTCAGAGGACAACTATGCCAACTGCTCGGCAGCCAGGAACTCTTTCTTAAGAACTACTGTCACAAGCTTCTGATCTAGTTCATAAATAATCATCAAATGAAATGATTTATGGATTTGCTGAACTAAAACTTTCTCTGCTCTTCCTCAGCTCCTCTTCAATATCTGGGAGAGGAGGGGAACGCAGCAGAGCTGCAGGAGCTGAGGCTGATGTCGCTGTGCACAGGTTAAGATTGTTCCTTGCTTTGCCAGGGGCAGTGTAAGCAGCTAAACCTGGCACAGGGATACCCATAGGATGAGCTTGGGGACAACCTCAGGACCCTCCTTGGGTCCCATTGGCCGTGTCCATATCTGGGACCTGCCCTGCACAGCATCCTTCACGTCCTGGCTTGTGCCAGACTGGGAAAAACTTATCCCAAGGCAGTGATGGTTAGATTATTACCCAAAAATCGATCTCAAAAATCCCAGTCCATTTCCTCCAGTTATCCCTTTACTCCAAGAGCCAGGCTGAACATAAACTGACACACTCAGTGTTATATGATTATCACTATATAAATAAATGTCATCACATTTAAATCACAACCCAGTCTAACTTTGAGGTCAGCCCTGCTTTCAGCAGAAGGTTGGACTTGGTGACCTCTTGAGGGCCCTTGCAACCTAAATTATTCTTTGATCTGGGGGTTTTTCCCTAACAGAAATTTCCATCTCTTTTAACAGAAGTAACTTACTGCAAGCCATGGGAAAAAGAAAGTTTAATAACAGGTACCTCCTATTTTGCAGCTGTTTTGGATTCAAAGCTTTAGGATAAGTAAATACATTTAAAAGACATTGCAACCTTTAAAAGAGGGCACTGGTTGCAGTCCTGCAGCACTCTGCACAAGGCAGACACCCTGTTCCAGTGCTGGCATGACTGCTTTCATATGCATTGCTATTCCATTTTCTAATGGTATCCAATTACCTTTCATAGCATAGAAGACAGACTTAAAACATCTCCTATTTTTTTTTTTTTGTCGTTGTTATTGCTAAAGCCTGAACTTGCTTGTAGTGATTTGCAGGCAGCCCTCCTCTCCCTGGGAGCGCCGGTCAGCTCCCAGCCGCATATTTTTGGTACATTTATAGAAACTTGGGGTCAGATGGCTATTGTGGTGCAGAGAGCCCCTTGCTAAGAGACCCCAAGGACTGCCTCCCCCTCTTGCCAGAGCCAGGGGTGTCCCCACAGCCCCGCCCGCACCGCCAAGACGCCGCAGCTGCTGCGAGGATCAAGCCGCGCTTGTGTCGGGCTTTGATGTTCCCAGGTGGAAGGAGCTCTAACGGCGCGGTGGAGTGTTGTTTTTACACAAGATTTATCAGCACAGTTAACACACCGCCACAGAGCTGCTCTCTGAGCATGCCCTGCATGGTAATGAGCGCTCGCAAGCCCGGCTGCTGCTGCAGGTACGCGCTGACACTCACCTTCAAAGGGCTTTACAAACATTAGCTCGGCGAGCATCACCCCGGCTCCCCGAGGAGAGCTCAGCTCCGCTTCCCAGGGAGGGAGGGAGGCGCAGAGGTCGCGGACTGGCTTTGTGATGGGCTTGGGAGAGCCAGGATTCAAAAGAGATTGAAGTATCTTATTTTCACACAGACATTTATATAGGGCTTATACATTGTACTGCCTGGAGGAACCTCGCACTTCGGCGTACGAGACTTTTGGTGGGTTGGGATGTATTTTACCCTGAGCTGTGTAATTTTTCAATATCCAACAGGATGAGCTGCTCTGTTAAACAGAGTTCTCAAGCAGAAGCTTTGTTGAATTTTAACACAGGCACATCAATGAATCCACACTGATATCCCGGGGAGATCAAACAGGAGGCTAGAAAAATTACAGGAGAAAGCATCTGGGATCTTTTGGGGGAAAACTGTCAAAGTATCATAGGAAAATATAAAGTTTGATATCAAGAGGTCATCTAGTCCAGTGTTTATAAACCTTTAAAAAATCACTTAACTCCTTAATCTAGAAGTCACAAACTACTTTGTGCCCTGCTGGCACAACTGCCTTACTTGCAAACCTAACCAGGATTTGGACCAATGCTGAAACACGTTTTTTCTTCTCCCATTTTCTTTTTTAATTTCCTGCATGATTTATTCCTTCCTGGTTGTCTTCTGAGCTACTATGGGATATTTTGTGAACACGTGGCCTCACCTTCCAGAGTCACAGGTGCCATCAAAACCATCCACTCCAGCCCAGCACAAAATGCCATTCCCTTCAGCGACCTCCAGGCTCCATCCCACACCTGACCCCATCATCTGAGATCAGGGCTCCTGTGGTTTCCCTGCCTCACCTCTGCAGGCACTGCACAGGGACATGTTCTGTTATATGCTTTTAAAAACAGAGCACCTCTTGTCAAGACATTCCCAGTTTCTTCCAGTGAAAGCTGGGATGAGTAAGTCTAAAAACAGCAAATGGTCTTCCTGGATTTGCAGAGGAAGTTTGCTTTGAGCTACCAGAGTCATCCTTGGACCTCTGTGGACAGCCCATTTTACAGATCCAGCTGTGCTGCCAAAGAGAAAAGCCCAGCAATTTAAATAAATACTACGCCTCTAATCCTTGTAGCTCACTGTCCTGCCCGAATGTTACTGTCTCCTGAGCTACCCTTTGCTGTAGAAAAGGCTTATCAATACCAGGCACTGAGACCAGGTAACTTGTGCAGCCTCTGTACGAGATGCTCTGATCTCAGCCAGAGCCACTCCCACCTCTCCTAACACTTGGTGCAGGACCCTGGGCTCATAACCACCCACCCATCGGGATACACAACCTTTGGGATGACACCAAGCAGCTATTTTCCATATTCATACGCAAAACCATCCCCACATCAGGATTCAAAGCCTTTGATACAACACCAAGTGGGGCTTGATTTTGGGGGTTTTTTTTGCATATTTGGGGAGATGGAAGCAAGCATTTCCCACACCTTTCCCACACCTCCTCCCCGGAACAAGCCCAGCCCATCCAACTCCTTTCCCAACCACAGGAACCGCAACCCTCTGTGGTTTGTGTACGTAACTAATGCGCCGAGGTGTGCTTTTTGTTTAAAGAGCTGTGAAAAGCAGAGAGGGTGTTTCACCCAGAGATATATTACACTTGATTAGCCGGGGCGCTGGAGCGCGAATGCTACAACAGGAGACGGACGTGCTTAAGCAGCGGCTTGAGCCCGCGCTCCTGTACCGGGAGGTCAGGGGAAAGATTAACTATATCTGACTGCCGTGTCAAAACACTCAATTGCAGCATTTATAAACCCACAGAACTAGTTGCCTCGGTCGGCAGAGCAGATTTATTTCCCTCCGTGTAGCTCCTGCAAAACAAACCGGGGCAGTTGGCGGGGCCAAGTTTGCTTTCAGCTCCTGCCAAAGGGAAGGGAGAGCTGAAAAGTTCAGGTGGAGATGGGAAGCTTTCAATATCCTCAGACGAAAAAAGTAAATCTAGGGGGAAAGATGGCGATTTTTCAGTTGCTTATGGCTGACCTGCAGCCAGGTGTATAGCTCAGCCTGTCTAAACACTATCTTAATAGAAGAAAAAAATTACATTTCCCTGCTCTTCAGCAGGTGTAACACACACATAATAACTTCTGGTTTACACTCAAAAACCTTGTGAAAAAAAAAGTCCTACTTTTCACACCAGGGATGTTTGGGTTTGATTGCTCTGTAGAATCCTAGAAATGTGTTTCTGTGCAAAACAAGTTGAAGGTGACCCCTGAAAAGAGATTCCCAAAGGAGGCCTCCCACTTCAAAATCAGCATCTTTTCAGGATACTGTGTTTTAAACTCATGGTTAGATTTGGAACGCCACATACAGCTCTTGAAGTGCAAGTCTAGTCCTTTTTATCTCAATATACATCTCCACTGGAAAAGATTGAGTGATGCCCAGTGTGAGCAGACAACTGCAGCATGTGGCTACTGAGAATCAGAATTTGGACAGCTGGGACCACCACTTAAAAAAACCAAACCAAACAAAAAAAAAATCCCACCATTTCTTCAGCTTTATGAGATTTGTATGACTAAGGAAAAAGGCTTTGCTTCCCTTCTGCTCCCAAATTCAAGAACTTTTTCTCAGCATCCAGACTAAATTCCATCCAACTTATTTCCACTTCAAATTGCCCTCCTTTTCCAAATCAAACCAATTCTATCCAACTTATTGCCACTTCAAATTGCCCTCCTTTTCCAAATCAAACTCAGTGGTCATCATGTGATGTTACTGGCAGCTTTTTCATCCCTCTTTCATCTGCGGTTTCAGCATCAAGGGCAGGACTGGAGATGTCACCAACATTTAAAGAAAAGGGTGCCAGACACCCAGGGTCAGTGTCCCAAGAGCACATCTCCTCTTCACCACACACATTGCAGGTACTTTAAGGAACTATTGCTCCTCATGCTCTGCAAAAGCAGCAAATTCTCTTCACTTCAAGCCTGTAAGAGCACTTTCCTTTCCAGGGGCAGGACCAGAGCATCCAAGAGATACCAAAACTAGAAGTGTTCATCCTTCAAAGCCTCCTAGGTGTTTCTCAGCCTACTCCAGGCCCTGTGGACTCAAACCAGCCATTGTTGGAGGGTTCCTGCTCTACACCCTGCTGCATGACACAGCCGTGCCCGTGTTAGCCTGGCAGAAGACACAGACAGGACTTTTCCACTCAAGTCACAGGAATGTTTCTCAGTAGAGACTGTCTGGATAAACCAGATGCTTCAGCACCCTGAGCTATGCTGCAGGGGTGCAATTTTGTTTTTAAACTGCACTTAGTAGCGTTCTGACTTGCAGGTTTCACTTTTTAATAGTAAACACATTCTGTAGGTGCCAGAGAACATTTCAAAGCATTTCAGTGGAGTCCTTTTACCTCTACAGCCTGGGGGCACATACACTGAAACAACAGCTGAAATCCAATTACTGAGGAATATTCCCAAGTGCATTTCCATAGGTAATTTGTTAGTCTGTTGGAACATGCAAAGTGATTTTCCTCCACCTCTTGATGCTGTACCATAGGCTCCCAGGTTGAAGATTTCTATCCAAATTGCATAGTAACTACCACTGGAAAGGAATCCACATGACCAGGGCAACAACCTGCCAGCACTTTCCGGGACCCAGCCCTCACCTTTGATTTGACAAGAAGTTATCGGCCCAGCCACACCACAATCCCTGCTACCACCCGAGCTCCTCATTGCCCAATAGGTTTGATGCATAAAGACATGAGAAGCCTGAAAGTATTTTTCCTTCAGCATCCTGTTTACTGATTTAGCATGGAGCTGACACAGATGTGCAGTTCTAGACACAAGCCTTAATGCAATCCCTTCATCTGCTGTCACTCAAATTCACACGAGCTGGCTGCTGCCATAAGGGGAGGAGCGGCCACCCTGCTCATTTTGGGACTGCCAGACAACCCAGCCAGGAGCTTTGTCCTCATTATGGAGGGACCCCCAGATTGCCACCACATCTGTGCTGTCTGTGCCATCACAGCACAGCAAATACTGTGCCCAGGAAAGCTCCACATGCTGGGTTCACACAGAGACAGCCACGATGTCCTTCCCCCTTCTCCTCACAGCCAAAGAAAGGGAACCATGGCATCGTATTTATCCTTAACATGAACCAACCCAGGAGCCACCATTGTGATGGCCCTGCTTGGGGTGCTCTCCCACCTTATTGGGGGGTACCCACACCTTCAGCCCAGCGGGAGAACCCCAGCTGGGTCTCTCACAACCACATCAGGACAGGTTTTCAGCATGGGCTGGCTTCCAGGTGGGAGCACCTCATGCACTCCTCTCCCCAGCCAGTACCATCCCCCCCGGTGAAATATCACTGGAAACTGGTCTAATTTCAGAAAGAGGAGGCAAAAATTAAATAGACAAAGTTTGGGTCAGAGTGACAAGGAACATAATCAGAAAAGAGCATAGATGAACTGCCTGTGAGTTAAAGCTAATTCAGGGCAAATTAAAGCATCTGAACTCCTACTGAGAGCCACTGATTTAGAATTATGAAGTTAACTTACAGCAATCATTTTCTATATGAAAGCAATTACGGATGGGTTAAAAGCTTCTGTTATTATGGATTGTGTATGGCTGCCACAGAGGGTTCAGTCTCCCAGGATGAAATTTTAGCCTTCATGAAAAACTACTGCATCCTGTATGCCAAATCTTGTTCACCCATCAGAAAGTCATTGAACATCAGACATTTTATTAACCAATGCAAATGCAGACAGCCAGGGAGAGGTAGATAGGGAACATCCTGCTCGCCAATAAAGCACATACACACAAATCACCATGGTTCACTTCCCAAAATAATCACACAGGCTCAAACACACAGCTGTGATGGATGGCAAATTTCCAAGTCTTAATGCATCAGAAAGCAGAACCGTTGTTTGAAGTGGTCATCTCTTGAGGGGAAGAGAAAAGTCAGGGGAAAGCTTGTGAGCAACCTGCAAGCACAGGGCCATCCCCAGGAGCAGCCAGGTGGTGTCTGCAGGAAGGTCACCGGCCATGGTGACACCGACCTCCTCCATCTGCTGCTACCTGGGCAGAGCCTCCAAAGCAGCCCCAGCAGCAGCTCCCACAGGGCTGCCTCTGAGAGACGAGGTGGTGTCAGAGAGCAGCACCCCAGCTCCTGCTCTCACCCCTTGGCAGGACAAATGGGGCACTCGGCATCTGGGGGCACAGGGTCTCATGGGACAGACCATCCACATGCCCACTGCTCCCAGAGCTCCAGGAGCAGCCCTCAGGACAGCTGCCTGTCCTGCCTGCCCCTAAACCAGCCCCAGCCCGAGCACAGGCAGCACATAGCAACAGCTCACAAATGGAGCTGACGAAACCACTTACCAAAACAATCTATTATACTGAGCCTCTTCCTTCTCTTCTTTCTTAATTGGGCTTTATTTCTTGTTTGGTGTTTTCTGAGCAGTTAAATGAGTTGACAGACCTTTTGTTTCTGGAATGAAAATGAGATTTTGACTGCAATGTGCATGGCAATGAGCCGAGTGTGTGAGGGCATCTCCATCATGTGCCTTTCAGGGATGAGACTTGGAAGCAGGGGGAGTGGGGGGGAAGGGAAACCTGTCCAAGACCTAGTGGAAACCAAAGGTTCAGAGGTTTTATAGTGTAGATATTTGGATTTCTCCTGCTGCAGAGGCTGTGAGAGCAGGAGTGGTGTGAAGTGACAGCCAGCCTGGCCCCTGTGTCCAAGGAGCAGCCTTGGGGCACTGCAGGCATCGTTCAGCTACCAGGACAGGGAAGAACTTGCTCCACAGGAGCCAGCAGGGACTCAACACAAGGCCCTGATGGTCAGCATGGATCCATAATTGACAGTTACAACAAATGAAATTTAGCAGCTAAACTCAGAGGGTTATGATAATCCAGCAGTGCTGCAAAGGCAGGGAGGAAGGAAGGCTCATGCATAATGCATGAGGGGGAAACCCACGGCACTGACAGCAAGGGCTAAACGCTGCTTACAGAGAGGTTGAAGGCAAAGACCTCCTTGGAATCAATAAAATCCGAGTCCTAATGAGGAGACAGGGCAGCTCACTCTCATTACACCATCCTCCACTCCATCTTTCCTGGAGACATCCCAAATCCTGCTCCTCTGGCTCACCTGAGGCCAAGTGCAGAGATCTTCTGGCAGGAGGGCTGTAAGCCCTGAACATGAATCCTCACAGGTGCTTCTGTGCTCTCCTGCTAATTTCATCAGCCCAAGAAAATCTCTATTTGCTACACACAGCCATCAGTACCTGTGGGTGATGGAGGCACAGGCTCCTCATGGTTTTCCCAGGGCCATGCAGAAAGTCTATGGCAAAGCACGGCTCCAGGCACTAAATGAACAATGGAGCATCCTCCCTGCAGCTCTCGGGAAACTTCAGGTGCTGCTTCCCTGCATGGGTTCCTGGCTCAGTGGTAAATGTGATAAACAAGTGAAACAAAGCTTTGCATTCCCAGAAATCCCCTGCTAAGGCAGTATTTGGAATCTTTATTACCACCTCAAAAGTGCTGTTTAAACTGGTATCTTTTGGGGGAAAATCCCCAAACTGGCCATAAAAACTGATTAATGATCACTGGGAAGCAACAAAAGAAGAAACTCAATCTTTTTCCCTTTCTGCTCATCTTTTCTATGCATGTTTTCCATCGCAAAGTCAACACAAGAAATGGCACCTATTTAGCACTATTGATCCAGCTTACTTCAGTAACAAACCACATTAAGTTAAAATCAATACCAGCCACTCTTAAACTGATTTAGGAGTGTCCACACAAAGGGGCTCACACCAGTTTAGACAGATTTGCTTTGTAACCAATTTAGTTAAAACATGCAATCTAGAGACCAATCTGTGCTGTGAACAGCTGGGAGGCATTAATTCCTGGGGTTCAAAGGCATCAATTCCCAAGTGCCATCAATGGCTCTCAAGGGACAGGACAGAGGAAGTGCCACTGACAAACATCCATCTTCCTTGGCAAAACATACAGGTCTCCCTCACTCCAAAAGCCAGAAAGATGGGGGAAATCCAAAGAAACCCAAATTAACCTCAGAGTTGATTTTATTTCTACAGCTTGCACTAAAAAAAAAAGAATATAAAAAAAGAAAACTGAAGCTGCTGGAGACAAACAGCTCAGAAAGCTACATTTTATTTCTCCCCCTGGAATATTTACTCCATGAGACATGTGCACTGCAGATCACTGTGCCCACTGTAAATCCAGCAGCCCTGGGCTTTGCAGTTCAGGTTGCAGCACCAGCCAAGTGACCAAGGTTAGGGAATGCAGCACGAGGAAGAGTCTGACAGTGCTGTTTATCACAGCAGCCTTCTGCTGGTTGAATACCCCCGGGTCTGTACGTGTGCAGGACAGGCTGGGGGGAGCCCTGGGGAGCACAGCACAGATTTCATCACACACCATGACATCACAGCCTCACAGGCACTGAGCCAGGCTGTAAATCTCAACACAGCAGAGGGAAGAAGGAATCTTACTTCAGAGGAGATGAGGCTTTAGTGTTTAGTCAAGTGCAAGCTCCAGGGTCTCCATCAGATGTGATGCCAGGGAAAGGCTCAAAGAAAACACTTGGTGTTACCTGCCCTGGCCAAGGGGAGGGAGCCTGGGCCTTGTGAGGTCCTGCCACCCCTGTGCCTCAGCACCCAAAAGTTGACACATCATAGAGAAATCAGTAAAGGCTATCTTAGGTTTGAGCTTCAGAGGGAAACTATCAAAAGTTTGTTCAGGACTTGGGGATTCTTGGAGCAAACGGGGTTGGGTTGGAACAGTTCTGGTTCATCTACAGCAAAGGAGAGGAGAAGAAAGCAGGCTCCTCAACCATGCTTTTTGCCTGCAATATCGTAAAAATATTGCCTTCAGGGCTGTTTTACACCTTGGAGAAAAATGTGGAAAAGTATCAGGCCGATGTTGGTTGTTCGGTTTAAAACCAGATCTTTGGTTTCAGTTGTCCCTGGGTTTGTGGTGGTTACAGCCATGGGTTGATCTCCAGAGCACCCACACAGCACTGTCCTACCAAGCCCTTCAGGAGCTACACACCTGCAGTCTCTAAACCCTGTTCATTTATTTCTCCTCCTGCCTCCTTTCTCCCCAGTCCTTCCCTGCAGCTGCAGGCACCATTTCCCATCCCTGTTCATTACCTCGGGAGATCAGGATCAGCCAGCCCACTAAAACCCTTCCAAAAGGCAGGAAACGCCACACTTCATTGCTGCTTATCCACCTACAAAATATGCATGTTCAGGCATCTTCTCACCTCAGCTGCTTTTAAACCTGCCACTCAGAAGTGGTTTGGGGCTTCACTTTCAGGCTGTAACTCTGCTTTGTGATTTTCTGGATACCTGGAAGAGATTTTGAAATGGTTTTCCCTGTTACCAGGTAATAATTTGTTTCACAGAAAGAGTCAAGAGTTGTACTTATGTTGCTGAATTAAATACAGGAATGTTTTGGACATAGAAATAAACCCTTTTGGGTTTTATTATTTATTTTGCTTTAAAGCCTCAGGCGCTAAAAATTAGCCTCCGCTGTTCCATGAAAATACAAGGAATGGGTCTTTCCCAGAGCAAATAAATAAGGTGAAGGAAAAAAAAAAATCACTTTCCACATACTGCTGCTGGGTGTAGAGCATTCCTAAAGAGGGATAAATCCTGCTGAGATGTCCTGCCTGGGGTCTCCAAGGGCAACAGGCACTCGGACCCCAGAGCCAAGCAGGGTTTGGTGCTTGCATCCCAAGCTCCAGGGCGAGGGATCATCTCCGTGATGTGATGCTGTCTCCACATCAACTGCTCCAAACACACTGAGTACCAAATCCCATCCTCACACTGGAAGCAAACACATCTGGGAGTAGCCAGTGCCTTTCCCCAGCACTGCACTGAAATCCTTATTTAGCCGACAAAACACAATCCCACTCACTCCAGAGGCCACAATTGGAGCTGGGAGGACTGGCATCTGTCATCAGGCTTAATGCTCCAGCTGAGAGGCAGAGCCAAGGCTTTGTGAGCCGTGAGGCGCGATGACAAAGCGCGATCAAGGACACTGACCACGTGGCTGTGATTGCTATCGGGGTTATTGGCAGGGAAAGACAGCATGCAGCTCACATGGCCATTTAAGGCTTGCTCTGATGCAGAGAAGGGGAGAAAATCCCTTTTGTAGGTGCTCCATTGCAGGGAAACATGAATTAAGATGCTTCCTCTGGTGAGCAAGTACTTTCCAAACCACCGGATCCAAAGAGAAAACCGAGACCCTTATGGGCACAAAGCCCACGTCTGTAGAAGCTTCTGCTGAGGATGCTGAAGAGGATCCTCATGCTAATGCCAACTGCATTGGTGGTGGTGAGAGGGTGACATTTGGTCTGGTCTCTTCCTTTTGGACATGTACACACATTTTTGCAGCACCAAGAGCACTTTGCAACAGGAGGACTTAAAACCCAGTTGCAAAATATGCTGCAAGCAGTGATAAGAAATTAATCTATTTTCACTGTCTAATCTGATGTGTGTGGCAGGGTTCCCACCACTCTGAGCTCATCTGAAAGCCCAATAAGCTCTGCCCAGGTCACTGTTTCTGCTTTCCTCAGAGCCACAAGAGCAGCTGGAATGGGAAAAATCTGCAAAAAAAACCACCTCCAAGGCCAGCACCTGAACCCCTTGCCAGAACTTTTGGTACATACAGCTACTCCTTAATTCAGTTTGATTCACAGAAAATGCCACAAGCCAAGCTGGTTTTGCATTCTTCCAGAGAAAAATAAAAGTATATTGGGGTTTGTGGTTTCAAAAGAAGTGTTAACTGCCTACTGACC
>NW_008238337.1:6527570-6537704 GCF_000691975.1 Corvus brachyrhynchos
TTCCTGCTCTCCTTCTCTGGTAGGAGTTAAATACATGTAATCCTCCCTGTGAGACAGCAAGGTCTCACCCAAGGGCTCAGGATGCTCTGGGGGCTGGTGTTCCCATCACTTTCTTGTCCTCCCCTACCATGAAGGTCCAATATTACCAATGTTCCCCAAGGCATCCCTTAGGCACAGCCCATGGAACTGCACCTGCCTCTGGCCAGGAAGAATTTTAAGTCAAAGACTAAGAGAAGAAAGGTGGTCAGCTTGAGGCAGACAGAAGGACTTTCTGTCCTGATTTTTGTGTGATCAGGCTGATGGTGCAGCAGAGGCCACGGGACAGGCAAAGGTTGTGTTCGTGGTCACGAATGCCCCTTCCTACCATCCTGTTCTGAGTCACCCTGCACTTACTCCCTCAACCTGCTGAGCATTCTCAGACATGAAAGCTCACATCTGACTATAAATTCATGCTGCACAAGGGGCCAGCAGCCTTGCTCCTCTCCCCACGTGTGCGTGCCACGCAGGGACACCAAGTGTGTAACACACGTTAGTGTGAGCTGCCACACTCGTGGATCTGACCCCAGGAGGGCTGCAGGGATGTCTCCCACCTCTCCCCTGCACTGGGGGCATTCCCAGCCCAGGGAGCAGGGACAAGCCCAGGTCACTGCACATCCACATCAGCCCCTCTGCCCAGGCAGCTCAGGCCAAGCCCTGGGAGAAAGGGACAGCAGCCACCCAGCCCTCATGCTGAGGCCATGAGTAGTGACCAGCTCGAGGGCACCTGGCTCTGTTTGCAGCACTGCCATTGATTCAGCAGATTCAGAAATTAAGAAAGTGGCTTTACCACATGCAGGCAATATAAGGATTTAAAAAAAAAAAATTTAAAAATCAAAAAATCAAAAAGCCATTAACTATGGTTTGTTTAATCAGGATTTGCAAAGCGCTGAGAGATACTCAGGCACTGTTAAGTGCAGACTAACATCTCTAATCACCGAGTGTCAAGATGCACAGAGCTGCCTATAGACATGAAGAGGCACTTAGCCCACAACAGCTCCCCTGTTCCATTACTTCTGGAGTATCTCTGTGAGCCTGGGGCTGGGCTTACCAGGAGATGTGATGCCTCCAGAAGAATGCATGGGATTTGAATGCACCTGGGATGGGGCTTCAGCTGGGTGACAGCCAATAGGATCAGGCCTCCACAGTCCAGGGGCATTTTTGGGTTCTCAAGGTTCTTTGGCTGCTGAAACAAAGCACTCTGCCTTTGAGACAGAGCACCAGGGAAACCAGAGTGTCTCCAGCCACCCTACCTCAAGACCAAATCACGTCTTCTTTTCCTTACCTTCAAAGCAA
Organism: Corvus brachyrhynchos; assembly: GCF_000691975.1. Taxonomy (NCBI): domain Eukaryota; kingdom Metazoa; phylum Chordata; class Aves; order Passeriformes; family Corvidae; genus Corvus; species Corvus brachyrhynchos. Next base: position 6,528,903 of record NW_008238337.1, read on the forward strand.
TAAATGCAAGAGAGGATTTATTGCTTTTTAACAAGTGCCACAGAACATGCATTTCATTAATTTACACGGGAGGCGGGGGGGAGGAGATGCCAGTTCAATAAATTCTCCCAGAGTATTGCTTTGAAACAAACAACTCTGCAGTTCCAGGCTGTGGATGTCACAGCAGAGGCTTTTATCCAGATGAGCTATGTGTTCAACAGGGTGACTAAAATGCTTCAAGAAAATTAAAAAACAGAAGAAGGAACCCAGAGAGGGTGGAGAAAACAGAGCCACTCTCTACAAAAGGCAACGTATCACTGACATGTTGTTTGAACTCTCAGTGGTGTATTAAAAAAATAAAAATAAACCCCCTCTGAACCATAGCTGCATCCTTAGCTCTCACTGCTGTGTTATCTTAGCTCAGAGGGAAGAACGACATTGCTAATGCCTTTTTCTTCTCTCTTCCCCCCCACCCAGAGAGGAAGAAGTGTTTGTTTTTCTTACAGTGTTTACCATGTGGATGGTGCAGCTCTGGTCCCCTCAGACTGGGGAGAAAGGGAAGAGTGTTTGGAGAGGGGTGGCTTCAGGGTGGGATCCTTCCCATCTGATTTACTGGCCAGGCCAGAGCAAATAAAAGGGATAGTCTTTCCCCCACCCTGAGCACAGCAGGGCTGCAGATGTGAACAGTGAATACAAAATCCCGCCTGAGCCCACAGCATTTCTTTGACAATAGAAAATAAATAGCTCCATATTTGTTTATTTAGTTAACTTCACTTCTGAGGGATTCATTTTGTGCTACTGAAGAGGAGGAAATGGGGATGAGATGAGGCTGGCTGGGCGGCCCTGCAGACCCTGCTGCTGCTGACACCAGTCCTTGCCACAAAGCCTGATGCTCTCCTGGCTGTGTCACCCCAGGGAAATCCACAGGAATGTGGTGCCAGCTCTTTGCTGAGCTGCCTCAAGGTCACCGAACACAACCCAGGAGTGATGTCCCAGAGTGAAGTGCCCCAGGCCCAGGAGGTGCTGCTTGGCCAGCCAGGCACTCACAGCAGACCCAAGGTCCAGGGCTCATCCGAGTTTTGCCCCGTTAGTGACCAAGGACCGCCACACCAGCTGTCACCCCTGCACAGCTGTACAGGGCCAGCAGTACAAAACCAAGCTGTTGGTGCAAGGGTGGCTGGGGAGAACCTTCCAGCAGTTACCTGGTGCCCAGGGGCACCCCAACACTCGTGCTGCTCCCTGCATGTAACCACCGTAGTGAGGATACAGGAGCACCTTTGCCCCTGGGAAGGGTGGACTGGGCTGGGATGAAGCTGGGATGGGGATGCAGGGTGGGACAGGGAGTGTGACAGGAATCTCCACACATCATGAGGGGATTTCCCCTTTCCCCACATAAACAGCTGCACAAGGTCAGAAACTGGCACAAAGCCACTGAGGGAGCAGAGGAAGAAGGATGGAGCAGTGAAACATCAATCAAAGTCACCCAGTCATTCTGCAACAGGGCCAGGACAAGAAGTATTTTCTGCTGGCACCTCCTGCCCTGCTGGTTTCCATTAGATTATGGCAAAAGGACCAGCACTTGAATTACACAAGCTTCAAGCATCCCAGTTTCCATGTTACCTTTCCATCTCCTATCACTTGTCTCTTACAGAAAGCAAAGCAGTGGCAGACAAATACCAGTGTGGGCAAACACATCCTTATCCTCGCCACCCTGAAGAACACATCAAACAGATCTGACATCAGCAGCTCAGGCACACACTGTTCTCTCCCCACGCTGTTCTCAGTGCGATTTATCAGGAGCAAACCTTTCACTTGCACACCTGTTTCTGAGTTCCAAACCAAAGGCATCATCTTTCCTTAAAAACAAAAATCCCAAACAAACCAAGTAAGCAAACCACGAAGTCACAGTGAAGGCCCTGCTCCTGAGATGGGGAAGAACAGAAAGATCCAGCAGTGCTCCAGGCCCACCTCAGGCTTCTTTCAGGATTAGGGCTCAAGCAGCAGAAATTCAGCATCAGGTTCATTGGGTACCTGAGGGTCAGGAGGAGCAGCAGGGTAGCACTGGGAGACCATCCTGAACAACCCCTGTCTGGGAGACACCAACCTGCTGGGGAGGAGCCTTGGATCACCCACTGGTATTTTGAATGTGTCCTGTGCTCCTCTGGCCTCTCGGGAGCTGGCTGTGTGTGCTCCAACCCAACACACCCCATTTCATGGGGTTTTAACATCACTACCACAAAGTTAGCTCAGTGTAGACACACATACTCATGGGATTTCTCTTTTCCATTCAGGCTCTGTGCCTCTTCCCCGAGGTCTGCAGAGCTCCTGGGCACTGTTCCCTGCCACCTCTAAAGGCAAATATTGAAGGTAAGGCTCGCAGGTGTTCATTTAAACAACTGGCAAATACACGACCCTTATCAGAAAGTGTTCTGTTTGATCTGCTTTGCCATCAGATAAGAGTAAGAGCAGAGGGTTTTTTTTAAAATTGCTCAAATTTTTTTCCCAATAATTACTGTTAAAACTTTCTAGTTACAAAAAGAGGGGAATTATTCTTTGTATTTTCTGATGGTTTCCAGACTTGTTTTTAAAAATCTTCCCTCAAATACCAACATTTCTGCTGCCTCCACTTTCTGCCATGCTCACTGCTGCACCTTCTCAGCACCTCACAAATCTCAATTAACCTCAGCCATCCTGGGAGGTAAAGGCATATTAATAATCCTGTCTCAGATATGGAGGAACCAAAGCTGTTAGCAAATGAGGCCAACACTTCACAGCGAGTGCCAAGGATTGACACTGTTTGATTTGGGGAGCAGGGAGGTAGAGTAGGGACTTCAGGGCTCTGCATCTTCCCAGCAGCATGGCCGGAGCACACAACACAGGGAAGTGGCTCTGGGAGCTGGTGGCAGAGCCAGTTCAACTGGAATTATTCTGCTAATTACATTTTAGCACCCTCACTGAAACATTTCTGCTCGATGAGATGCAGCACCAAAACCACTATATCAGTTTTTCCCAAGGGATTACCAGTTTTGAAACCCAGACTGCTGCATTTCAACCCTAAACTCAGTCCTACAGATTTCTTTTCCCCTCATCTTTCCCCATGCTCTGGTACCGATCCCATCATCACTCCCTCACAACTTTTACTGGGCTGATCTACACAGAATCTACAAGATAACAAACTGCTGCTACCCCAGTTTCACAAGCCAGGAGGGGAGCACAGACAAATTAATTTGGTTAGCTGCTATCACAAATATCTATGGCCCAGCCAGGGGAGGGACACCCCAAGTCAGAGGCTCAACTTAATATCAGTTCTACAATTCCTCTGAGATATCACCTGGGATTTAACCTTGTAGCTATTTGAGCAGAGACTCTAAGCTCTAACACTACCTCCAAAGAGACAATATTACATGGCTGCTTCCTATATCACACAAAGATAACACTAACATGTTTTCAAATCATGCATTATAAAAGAAGGCAATGAGAGACTAAGGCTACTGATATTTTCCTGATAAAAATTTTCAGTCTCTCCACAGCAGCTTTGTCACAGAGTTTAGGGCTCTGAGAATTACAGCGACTCTGCTTTGTTCCCCCCGACCCTCTCAAAAGGCAATTTCCCAGGTTATAAAGCTACTAAAACATAACACACATTACCTGGCTCCTGTCTTCCTGAGGGCATCAGCCCATGAAGCTGGCAGGCAATCTCCAAAGCCCTGGCCACCAGCAAGAAGGCCTGGTGGGTGACAGCCTGCAGGTGACATCCTCCAATTCTTGTGTGTGGACACACACCCGAATAAGGCATCACCACACCACAGAGCCCCCTCCTTTGCCTCCTTCAGAGCAGGATAACAGCTTCTTATGCCAGCTTAACCGGGAGTTAACCAGCTCTGCTTCCATCAACCACAGCCTCCCAACCTTCCTCTCTTCATTTGTTACAAATGAGATACATCCCAGCCAATTAGCCAATAATTAATCCCAACTTCCGGGGCCAAGAAGGTTTTAGGGCATCAGTTCCCAAGCCTAAGCCTCCCCCCAGCCAGTTTCACATAGGTTTGAGCTCAGGATACATTTTTGTGTCTCGGGGCTCCGGGGTGGTTCCTGGCACAGGGGCTGCGATGTGCCCAGCCCAGCCTTGGTCACTGCTCTCCCTTTATTTATCCTTGCTGCAATAAACACCAGGGCAAGGACCCAGAGTTCTTGGTCCCCTGCCAGAGTCCCTTCCTCTCTGCAAATAGCCTGGAAGAGGGTTTGTGACACCAGCCTTTGCACTGCCTTTTTTTCCTTTCCTTTGCAGGCACTCCCCTCTCGCAGGGTGTGAGGTTTCCCTCACCTGCTCACTGGGCAGGCTGCAAGCCTTCTGTCTGCTAAGCTTAGAGATCATTCTGCTAGCCAGGAAGCCATGTGGGACTGGTGGTGGGACCCAAACTGAAAACAAAACTCGAGACAAAAGCACTGAGAGCCTGCAAAACTGCTCAGATTAACAGCAGGCAACAAAGAAGCTTTCACAGGCAGGACAGCAGCACATGCTCTGCCCTCCCTTAGCTGTCACTGCAAGATGAAATTAATTGTTGATCTCAAGTGCCAAGGAGACCAAAAAAAAAAAAAATAGAACTTGATCCAAAGAGAAAATCTCACCCAAACCAGCCTTCAGATGGGGCAGCAGTGGGGAGCTGGCAGCAGCCATGGGAAGAAGCTGAGCCCCTGCTCCCCATTCTTCCCCTGTCCCAGGGATGCTCATTTTTATTTCCTCCCTGGAGCAACAAGTGGACCCATCCTGACTTATATTAATTGCTTATGGAAGAAAATAGGCATTTCCTATCATATTTTCCTCCTGCACTTGGGTGGGACAGCAGCAAAGGCCTCAGGCTGATGATGTTTTGGCAGCAGCAGGGACCTGGGGAGTTGGTGGGAGCTCAGCCCAGCTCTTGCTCAGGGTGGGACGGGAAATTCAGTGTGGATGTCAGTCAGCAAGATGTGACTGCCTCGAGTTAAAAGCAGAAGCATTTTAATAAGAAATATGCCTCTGAGTCACGATGCTCCAGGGACCAGTGGTGTACTGTCTTACCCACCAGCCTCACTCAGGGACTTTTTTAAGGTCAGGATCTGGGCTTAAAATTGCTCAGCTGTGAACAGAATAAACACTTGGTCATGTTTGCTCACTCGAGCTAAAGGTGAGTCACCTGTAATAACTTTCAGAGGGAAAATTATATGAGTAATACTTTGAGAACAAGGTATGAAAAATACCGAGAAGGAGCCGTGTGATGTATTTAATAATCACGACCCCTTGCTGAATCATGATCCTCTCAAAGATGCATTCCCTCACGCTCACCAGCATTTGATTGCGTGGCTCTGGAGTGTGCTAACCCTAAAACGTTCTGCAAATACATTTGTGTCGCTCAGCTCTAGCTGTGTTTAGAGAGTGCCTTGGAGAACACATTAAACACTTCAGCTGCTAAAGCGAGTGTCAGCACTGTCCCAAGAGCCTCTGAAGTAAATGATGTCGTTAAGCACATTGTGGGAATAGTCATATTAATCTCCCATCTCTGAGCAAACCTGCCTTTACATCAGAGCCACAGGGGTCAAAGTGGGTGTGTTGGTACATTTTTAGCAGCTCCCAGTTGCTGGTACTGGCAGCGGGATGAGCTGTGCGAGGCCTGACCCTGCTGCTGGCTCCTGTGGAGCTGGAAATGGAGGAGCTGGTGGGAGATTCTGGCCAGGGCTCCCCACAGCCAGCACTTGCCTCACCACCTGCCAGCATCTCCTCAGCCCTGACGGGCTCCTGCCACACACCATGCTCCCAGCCTGGCACAGTGAAGGCAGTGGGACACACCAGCCTGAGGGATGAGCATCCACCCCTCAAGATAAACCTGGATCAGGTGATCAGAGCCAGGGAAGTGCCTCCTGCTGGGTTATTCCATAAGGCATGGAGCCCTGGCTGCTCCTCCCAGGCAGCTCTCATGGTGTGTGTCATGATCTGCTCTTGAAATGTGGCCAAGTTCCTGGAGAAGCTCGAGCATCAGCCTTGAGCTTCCCGGCAGGTTTCAAGTTTGGATTCACAGGACGTTAAAGCACCTTGGGGGGCTGAGAGAAGGCTGAGCTGTGGGTGCACTGGTAGCAGAGCATCTCTCCAGCCCCAAGGGCGGGGCTGCAGGTGCCTCAGAGCACAGAGATGCGGGGATGGGCAGTGCCTGGCAGAGCGAGGTGCTCTGCTCCCAGCCATCAGTTTCTCTGTGCTGTCCTTTCCATGTGCTCCAGGATGCATTGCTCACGCTGCCGGGCAGCAGGATCCTGACACGGCTGTAATATAATTTTGCATGTGTTAATTTCATTTCTTGGCTTTGCTCAGGATCAGCTATTATTCTGCTGAGATCGTAACCAGGAACGGGTGAAGCTGGTTCAGAGAAAACAGCCAAGCCCATGCCTTTCATTTCCCCTCTCCTCCCAACTGCTGTGACCTTTGCCCATTATTAGAACCAAAACTGAAATAAGCCTTTTCTTTCTGAGGCGCTGAAATACTCAGCTCTGAGTCAAATTCATGGAACAAGGGAACTGATTCAGACAGCCACAAGCTATTGTTTCAGTTCCACCTTAAAGCAGTTCCAGCTCTGTCAGCTCTTTTCTTTCCTCCTTTTAAAACCCAGCTGGGAACAGCCCAGTAAGAGGCCAGTTGACACTGGGGATGGAGGCACTGGGCTGCTCACAGCTCTTTCCAAAGCCCCCATATCCCTAGAGAGCACCATGGCAGGCAGCAACACATCTGCCACCCTGTCCTGCCCAGGCAAGCACTCCCTGGCACTCAGGGGACAGATCCTGTCCATTGTCACCTTGCTGGGAAAGCAGTACTATGATATGGCAAATATTGAGTGGGGGGCTCCTGAGGCAGGAGCTGGTTCCTTGGAAGGCCTTGGTTTTACTAGATCCCAAAAAAAGCCAGCAACAGGTACTGTATCCCTTGGAGAAGGGCAGAAGCCCCACTTGAAGGACTGTTCTGCACAGTCTCGCTCCCACAGCACACCCATCTTTAGCCACCAGCATGACAAACTCTGCCTGGACATTTGTGCAACCTGCACAGCTCCTGGAGGAGGGCTCCCTGCTCTGGTGTGAGCATTTCTCCCAATCCCACCCTGTTTCTGAACCACAGGTTCGTGCTGGTACAGACCTCAATGTAGCTACACCCATGCTCAGTTCTCTGGAGTAGGTAAGCCAAGCCCCTAGGAAAAAGGCTATTATGGGATTCTCTGAGTCACCCTGCGCCTTCTCCAGTTGTACTTAAACCTGATACTGATCCATACTGTTGTTGAAAGCAAAAATTAAGCAGACAAACAAGTAGCTGGGAAGGCACTTTAAAGACTTCTTCATCAAAGGTGATTTCAAAACGTTTTCCAACTCGGCATCCTTTAGCATAAATACACCACCCAGGTTCCCAAGGGCCTTTGGGGTAGGAAGATCAGTGTGGTAAGGAAGCCTCTTCTCTGCCAAAGCCTGATATCTGAGCAGCTCCTACTTGCAAAATAACACAGGCACCTGTTGTTTGTTTTGGCAATTCTGAAATCACAGTGTTCCCATAAACTCCACACACACACACACACATGGGTCCTGGGAGAGCCCTCACTCCCAGCACTGGGGGAGATAGTGTTATTTAAATAAATAAATCCTCAAGGTTTCTGAGTGGTTTAGCCAAGAGTGCATGGAAAAATTACTGTGCTACTACCAAATAGTTGAGATTCAGGCCCAAAGGCCATGAAAGGTGTCTGTTCTTGTTTCATTGCAATGAAAGCGTGCCAGCCACGACCACAGCTGAGCACAGCTCCCGGTAACAGAAGTGCTTCTTGACAAGGAGAGCTGGGATTTGCTTTTGGAGCACCTTTGCCCCCCAGCCCAGAGGAAATCTCACAAGTAATGTGGTGAAAGGTAAAATTCAGATACAAACCAGGATTTAAAACCACCAAGAACTAGTGCTGGTACCCACGTGTGTGCAGGCATGAAGATGTGTTGGTGCAGGACCCCGGAGTAGGGATGGGCACAGGGACTCTCAGCACCACACTAGGGAGGACTGGACAATATTTGAAATGACATTTTTTGTCCTCTTTCAGAAACAAAAAGCAAGCCCATGGATGTTAACTGCAGAGCTGTGCATGAAATAACAACCTGTTACCCGGCTTCTTGCCTGAAACATGTTTGTTTTGTACTGCGTTTATGCAGAAAATTTTTTCAGACACCCAAGACAGTTGTGATTACTCACCTTAATGTTCAGCATTTATCCATATCTATCTCATGGTAGTTAACATATGCAAGCCAGCCAGGCTTAGCAAATCTTTGCCCTTTCCTACATTATTGATCTGACATTTCCTCTGGAGTATTTCAACTGAGAATTAAATTAACGCCGTATCTATGGACATTACCTAGTTAAAACAGACCAGCTGCACGGGCTGGCACACCCTTTGTTCAGTCAATCACCATCTTCCTTTTATTAATTCATGAAACCTTGTTGTTATTTCTTAAAAGTGGAAGATGCCATTAGCAATGCTAATGAAAACTACCAGGCTCATTATGGCCGGTGCTCTCCAGACAGCCCCTAAAGAGCTCTCTCCATCCTACAGAGACCTCGCTCTGCCATTCCCAGGCAACAGGAACGTGCTGTTTGCTTTTCCTCAGACATGTTCTTGGGAGAAGATATGCCTGCAGTTTACAGTGTGGTGACCACACAAACTGCTCCCTGCTCCGTCTGGGCCATCTCCAGGAGTCCCTGGAACGGTCCCACATTAGTCCTGGCACCAAGGAGCAGTCAGCACAGGTAGCAAAACCATCATCCCAGCTCTTTTCCTTCTC
>NW_008238337.1:6537788-6584216 GCF_000691975.1 Corvus brachyrhynchos
GAAGGAAAAACAAATTACTCAGGAAAGGCTGTTTGGCCTCAGGAAGAGGTGTCCTCAGCATAGACTCAACTGCCTTCCTGGATTTACAGGGCTCTCTTTGGTATTTAATAAAGACTGCTGTTCTGACAATAAAGAGAAACATCTGCTGCCTTGTGTCTGGCCGGCTTTAGCAGCCTTTATTTTTCCTTCTTAAGAGAACAGTTTGGATTGATTAAGACTCAAGCAAAGTATTTTAACTTTGATACATCCCCAGCTTGTTGAAATCTTACCTGAAATCTTAAAAAAAAAACCACAACAAACCTACAAAAAAACCCAGTACACAAAATGAAAGTCTGGAGAACATGTGAAGGCCCAGAGACTTCAAAGAAGCACTTTCAAGGCTGAAGACTGGATCTAAAAACTTTTATATTGCTCCAGCCCCAAATAAGGCCTTCAGCTGGGCTCTGCTCAGGCTGGGGCTTCACCTGCACAAAGCTTTGCTGCAGCTGAGAGGGGTCCCAGTTTGTACACACACACACACACACACACACACACACAGAAGCCTCGTGAAGACCAAACTGAGTAAAATCCCCAGTCTTGGACTCTGTCTGACCTTCTACGCAGCTGGAGAGCAAAGCACCCAAAAGTTTCATGTTGCTGGATGACGTGGAGATGTGATGGGAGAACCTGAGGATGCTCTAACGCCTGCAGAACTGCATCTTCAGACTGGAACAAGACAAATTTTCAGTTTGAAGAGAGATAGTAAACATAGAATAAAGAAAACAAATCTGAGGAGATGCTTTTTATCACATATAAAGCCCTGAACAGGAATCAGTGCAGACTTGTTGACGCCAAGCACAGGATACCTCTAGGTAAATAGAAATACTTCTGCTTCACATACTGCCCTGGGTTATTCCTCCATGGAATACCTAAAAAGAGGTTTTTGCTGTCAGATTTCACTCACTTCTTTTAAACTATTCTACTTTTCATTTGCAAAAAGGAAAGCTGCCAGAGAAGATGATAAATGCTAATGTTGGTAAATGCACTGTGCTGGGTGAAGTCGTGGAGCATTCAGGCAGGTGATGGCTCTGTAAAAGCATTTCAGAGGAGAGGAGATCTGGCTTGGGGCTGGCTGGGTGCTGGAAGCTGCTCCAGGCTGCTGCTCCGTGCCCCACCATGACCAGTCACAGGGTAAGGGGTTAAGCACATGAAGCCTCTGAGCTGCAGCAAGAGGCCTCCCTCATGCTAAAAACTCATCACTTGAATAGCCCAGCTCAGCAAAAAAGCCTCCATTTCAGAGATAGGGAAATGATGTGCTACGGTCCCTTGCACAGCTTAGCTGATGGGGTTTAGGAATAATGTGCCTTGCTTCTGTTATCAAATATAAAAAAATCCTTGCTTCTGTGCACCCAAAGATTCCATTCATGTCAAAGCATGGGGTATATTTTGTACTTTGGGTAACACAGGCCCACTGGGGATTAGGCTGGGACTACTTCCCCTCCCCCTGACCACAGGCACCAGCCAGGGACCACCCTCACTCAGATCCTCTGTATTTTGTTTCCCCTGAAGACTGTCCCTGTGTCAGCAGGGACATTTAATTCACTCCCTTCTCCTGTAGTTTAATTGCTCAAATTATATTATAGAGCTGGAGAAGGACACAAACCATACAAACCAAACCCCTGGAAACATCGTGACAGCCAACCACAACCCACTCTCCTCACAAAGAAGAAATCACATCAGATCAGCTTCTGCACAGCCAGTTTATTTAGCTGAGACAAGAGAGTTGTTGGAGCAAATAATTGAGAAATAATATGATAAAACACAATATTAGCAATAACTGCCTTTACTGATGGGCCTCTGAATGAGACATGCTCAGTGTGCTGCACATGCCCCACGTGCTGTCATTTCCTTGCTCTGAGCAGATTTGCTGAAGATTTGAGCCCTAATCTGTGCACTGTAACATTATCTCAGCATTTGTATTTGTGTGCTGATCTTCTGTGGTTAGAAGTGGGCTTTGGCTCCCACAGGGCTCCCTAACACACTGTGATCCTGTCTGTTCCAAATAACTGCACACTAGATTTTACATGGGGGAAAAGGTTTGTTTGGGGTTGGGGATTTTTCAATAGGTTTATAAAAAAAAAAAGAAAAAGCAACAGATTTTTGGTGTCTGACCCTGATGCTCACCCTGGATTTCAGAACTGCAAAGACATCCACTGACTTTGGCAAAGGACCTCATCCAGGTACCCAAAAAAAAAAAAAATAACCCGAGCATAGAGCAGATCCTTAGCTGATGTAAAATCAGTGAGAGTCCACAGTGCTATTCACGCTGCATCCCAAGGCAGGATCCCTCTGAACCACTGTCCCCTGAAAATGTAAGAAGCCAACGGTTACCAAACAATGTTGTTTTTTTTAATGTGCTCAAAATGAAACAGTCCATGTCAGGAGCATTGTCCTGAGAAGGAAGAGCACCTGCCACTCCTATGGTCAGTCTCCCTTTTTATTTATCTTGGGCTTCTGACTCCTTAATCTGTTGTGGAATGTCATTTAATTAAGCATTTTCAGGGTTCACTCTAGGCCGTGGGATTACGCTGTAAGCAGGCAGCGCTGGCCTGAAGTTGTGATAATTAAGGCCACGAAGGACAGCTTGGCACATTGTCTAATCAGGGAGCCAACACAAATATGCCAGAGCTGGTACTAAATATTTCCACGGTAGAAGCATTCAGACTTACTAGATGGGGTTTCCCCTACTCATAAAGGAATAGAGGAATAAAAAGGAAAAAAAAAAAAAAGAACGTGCTTTTTCCAGTTTAATTAAATTAAAAAAGGGAAAAAAAAAGAAAGACGTTAGAAACATTCTTGACAGAGGAGTGCCTGAAAAGGTTTAATTCCAACCTTACTGATTCTATGCTTTTATGGATAAAGGATTAACGAGCACTAGGAACGGGAGGAGCTGGGCAGTGTATGGCACTGCTGCCTTCTGCACCCGCCCCGAGCCAGACCCCAGCCACTGGGCTTGTGAGCTGCCCTGCCCTGGCTCACTGCCCAGCGGCGTCTCTGGGAGGTACAAGAGCACTCAGGGTCACACCAAGCAAAAGTACCACTTCCTGCTACACTGAAGGTGCAGAGGTGTTTCTTGTATTCCTGCCTTCACTTCTTACCTTCAGCTGCAGCTGAGCTGTCCACACTGCTTCCTGGGCATCACCTCGCCTCCTGTCTCTGTTCTCTCCCTCCCACTCCAGTTCCGTGCTCCACACCCTCGTTGCTCTGTGCAGTTTCACACTAATGCCTGTGGAAAAAGACAGAAGCCCTCAGCACCAGCTGTCAAGTTTCCACGCTGGTGAGGCCCAGTGGGCACCCACCACCCAGTGCTGACACCCATCCCCTCCCAGCCTAGAGTTCTTGCATGGGCAACACCCCCAGGCATTTTCCCCTGTTCCCTGCTCCTCTCATGGGATAGGAATTTACACAGCATGGTGTCTCTCTTACTGATAATCTTGTCTGCTTTCCCAGTTTGCTTGGGCTTCTTATATGCTGGCAGAGGTTTATTTTATCCTTCAACAGGCTCAAACACAGCAGATGGGTACAACCAGTTCAGTGACCTGCTGGAAAGTCTGTACTGTGGTTGTGCTATGAATGCTCACAGAAGTTTCTTTGAAAATTACCAAGTGTGGCACACAGTTTAGGGTTCGAGGGTTCCTGTTGTTTCCAGTACTGCCAGACATGAAAAGTTCATGTAACACAACAACAATGTTCAGGGCATTACAAAGGAAAAGGGGGAAAGATGCATTCAATTTATCCAATGTGATTATGGAAGAAAGACTGAAAGGCTGGGTTAAAAAAAACAAAGGAGAGAAAAATGATAAATAGAAAAGAGCTCTACAGTCTAAGCATAACTTCAAGTCATAGTGTCTCCTGGTTACTAAACTCAATTTTACAGGACAGGGAGACACTTGTGTGTCAGCACCGAGCACAAACAGGGCTCTGCTCCCTGCGACCCGATGCACCAGCAGATCTCACAGCTGCCATTCACACAAAGACTTGCAGGAGCCAGGTCATTCACCTCCTTTTAGGTGCACCTGAGCAAAATGCAAAACAGCCTGGAAACAAGCACTGTTCTCCCTTTTTCTGCCTAGCAGGCCCTGGAGCTGACAGCCGGGGCTGCGCACGCGGCGTTGCTTCCCCAGCGCCTCCTCATTAGAAGCGTCTCCTGAAACATGCTCGGTGTCACATCCATTTAGCGTCAGGTGACAGCCGTTTTCTCCTGTAACATTCACTTTAACAGTGGTATTATTACTTTTACTTGAGTGCTTTGATTTAAGCCACGGGAGATGTCACAAATTAGTGTTTACAAAACTTAACACGAGGGGGCTGTCAGTACTTGCTTGAAGACAAGGATTTAGATGGTTGAGACCCCATTGAGGAGGTAGCAGACTAATTGCAGGAGCCAGGGTACAGAAGGATTCTCGACCTAAGTGTCACCTCAAGCAGAAATGAAATTAATGATGCTCAGAGTGTAGCTCGGTGAAATGAAACACCCTCCCCCCCCTTCTGTTGTTTGTTGTTGTTGTTGTTGCTTTGGTTTTTACACAGTGCAAAAAGGAATTAAAAGAACAGAGTGACAGAATCCAGCTCACCTTGGTAACTGCTCTATCTGCTTACAGCATCCTGACACTGCCCATGAGATACAAGAACACACTCAAACAGTGAGCACCTCTGCTAGCCTTACTCGTAAACCAGCACCAGAGTTATGGGCTGCAAGAGAACAGATTCCAAGAGGGCTTGAATAAAGAAATTGCCTCATGATTCAAGGAGCATATACAAATTCTTCTGTGATCCAAGAATTCAGTGACACTATCTGTTATTTGGGAGACTTTGTTTTCCAGCAGTTAGCTATCCAAGTGGAAGGAATTTATTTTGCATGTGGGAAAGTCTGCAAAATACATGTAATTGCTCTGAATAATAAACAGTTAGGAGAAATGCAGGTTGTAAAAGTGTGATATTTAAAATCCTTCAAGTATAGAAGGCATCGGTGCGCAGAGGAATGCTGAGTATCCCTTAGAAACACGGCTCTCCTCAGAGGCCTTTCAGCAAGGCAAGGTATTCCCACACTCACCGTTAATGAACAACAACACGCCACTAAACACACAGCAGCACTAATGAGGAGTTTGATACGAGTGCAGCTTCCTTTGTGAGATGAACACACCACCTCAGAGCCACTGAAGTGGCCGAAGGTCCCATCAGACACCTCCTCTCCAGCCTTTCATCATGATTCATTGCGCTGCTCAGTGCAAATCACAAGGTACAAAATTGCATTATCAGTACAGCTCTTTTTAATCAATTCAAGGTACTGATGTTTAAATATCTCCTGCACTGAAAAGCAATTGCTGTTTAAACCAAATTTTTTTTAAAGAAATCATTATAACATTCTCATAATTGCTTATCTCTCAGAAGAAGATAACGCAGACACAGCTGCTATTTCAAAGGCCATTTTATACATACAGCTCAGTCACATCTGAAATATTGCAGAGATTCTCTCTAATTCAGGAACCTATTTATTGCTGACTGCATTGTGTGACAGGGCTGTGGCCTTAGTTACACTCGCATCAGAGGTATTTATACACCATGATTTGCCCAAGGACTTCTTCCCCTGCTGGGCCCCACTTCAGCAAAACATTTCAAGAGATGCTCGAGATCACACTCAAGTGATTTACTAAGCATCTCTACACTGGCTTTAGGGAGCTGTTTTCCTCTAGATGATACTCCCTTTGCTTCACCCAGCCAGCTGTGCAGGGCACCTCCTGTGCCCCACCAGCCACCTCTGCTCAGTGTGGGTGGGTGGGTTCAAACCTCGGCATCACCCCCACGCTCACCCTTGGAGACCCAGGCCTGCCTCTTTAATAGAAAACCTCAGGAAAGTATCTGTGTGATAGATAAGGTCACATAATGCTGCTGGGGTCAACAGCCATCTCTATCTATCTGGATTTTAAAGAGGAAATATGATCTTGCCCTGAAATTGAATATCTCCCTTGTCCGCAGGTAAGCGAGTGCTTCGTCCTGCCTGTAAAATGGAACACTGCTTCCCCACCCAGCACAGCCACACCAGCAGGCTGCTTCCCTGGGGGTGCTCAAATACCAGTAGCCAGGACCAGGACAGCACCCACAGACAAATACACCAACTCTTATTATCAGTGGGATATCAGCTTCCACAGGGTTCCCCAAGAGCACCCTTCCCACACAGCTATCCCCGTTTTTGCTGCTTTCCTCACCCTGTCCGGCCTCTCAGCCCAGCAGAGAGGGGATGATCTCCCAGGACACTGCACTCT
Organism: Corvus brachyrhynchos; assembly: GCF_000691975.1. Lineage (NCBI taxonomy): Eukaryota > Metazoa > Chordata > Aves > Passeriformes > Corvidae > Corvus > Corvus brachyrhynchos. Next base: position 6,544,091 of record NW_008238337.1, read on the forward strand.
GCACGCAGCAGTGTCCCCAGACATGGTCCCCACAGCACATTCCCACTCCCACCCCCCCAGGAGCAGGTGAATCCCATATCAGCACCCTTTGATGCAGCACCTGCTCTAGCAAATACAATCACAGGCGCTGGGAGATTGCAATTCACATTTCAATCAGTGATTAGAGACCCCAGGAGCCTTCCAGGAGCCAAGATTTCCCACCAGTTCACAAGTAATTCATTGCCCTTCACCTGACGTGGCCTGAGATGCAGATCTCCAGCTCCACAGTACACATTCCTCCAGGGGTGGACCCCATGACCAAATCCTTCCTCCCATCCTCTCCTGCAAGGAACAGAACCAAACACAGTGCCCAAGCACCAGGTCTGGGAAGTCCCAAAACATGGTGGCCCATCAGGATCATCCATCTTCCGTGTAATACAGGCCATAGGGCTTCCAAAATTAATGACAGTGGAAAACCAGAGACATTTCCTGGGAAAATATAAATCCTGACATTGCTGCTGCTAGAACTGAAGAAGCCACTGGTTCTTGTGTTGTTCCAACAGGTAATTACCTCTACTTTTAAAAATGTGCATCCTTTTCCCCTGATAGAAAACTATGCCAAAAAATTAGTCAAGCTAATCAGTGCCCTGACTCACTACCTAGCATCTAAGAACAGGAGAAAGAGATGAGATAAAATACACGGGTAATAAAGGTTCTAGAAAACGACAGATAAAAATACCCTGGAAACTAGGTTAAATTACCAGGAAGATAAAGCACATTAGAAAACAGGAGGATATGAATCAATAATTTACATTTCAGAACAGTTGCTCAGACATTTATGAGAGCTTTCAAACACCTGTCTCCCTCATCCCTCTCCAAACCTTGACCCTGACAGTGATCCCCAGCAATTTCCCCAGAACTGAACTAATTTTCACAACCTCTTGTAATTTTACTAGACAGGAACATGGCAAAGTGAATGGAAAAGGAGAAAATGGGGGTAGAAATTTGAGGTGTAGGAGGGGATCTCAGGATCTTGCTTGATTGCAATTGTTTCCACCAACACAGTGTAGGTGATTTCCCACCACTTATAATTTAAACAAACTAATGCCATTCTGCTGCTAAACATTGTGTTTAAGGACACAGAGCCCCTGATGCTGTTCACAGAGCTGGACTGCCAGCTTGGAAATGTCAGTTTTCCTCCCTACACTGCAAAAGCTCTACTGTTAATTTTGACATCTAGTTTTTAGTGAGATGCATTTCTTGCGGAGCAAATGCACACTGACAAACCCGGGGCCCTCTGTGTATTTTGGTAAATTGCAATCCATTATGAATATATATTTTGCTGTAATGAAATGTTAGTTTTGCGGTTGCAACACAAGCTGTCCAAGTGTCTGGTGGGAACGTTTAATAACAATAATATTTTGCTACCTCATTTAAGTATTCCTAATACACTTGCCTGGATGAGTTTTTCCCCCGATATATTAACAGCTTAATAGCACGCAGGTGAAAGCATCGAGGTGATATTGAGATTAAAAACTGCCCTGGCAGCTCGGAGCCTCTCTGCAGAGGAAGCAGAACATTGACATGTCTGCAGCAGTTCCCACTGGGATCTTGCTGACAGCAAACATCATGGATCAAGACAGTCCTGCGACGATGCACAGCTCAATTACTGCACACTGCTCGCCCCGAGTGTGCTTTGAGGGCTGGCCACGTGTCCCAGAGATCTGGGGGCGGTGATGGGTGCACTGAGCACGTCCCCCACGGGGAAGGAAGCAAGGCTGGTGAAAAGCCTTCCCTGCACCTGCTTTCCAGCACTGCGAAGAAAGAATCCTTGCGCTTTTCGGTGATAAACTATTTATTTTTCTCCATTTAGCCCAAAATATTCTGAACACAGAATTAGATCCTAAAGTGAAGAGTCGCATCTGTCGCAGAGGTGGATGGCTAAGGACATAAGCAGGGGTGACAGGGAAGCACTGCACACCCCAGGCAGCCTGAGTGCTCGCTGGGCCTCGGGGCTGTGCCTTCAATGCTGCTCCGAGCGCTCCTGCACCAGCAGCTGGCACACTGCTGCAGCCATGGCAGGCAAAATGCTCTGAGCTGCATTTAGGCCTGACCTATACCGAGATCCACTTGCATCAGCTGGCTCAGTTTAACTTGGCCCTGGATGTGTATCCCAGTAAATCACCTCCTGTCAACAGGACAATCTTCCAAAGGACTCCACGTCAGGCTGGTGGCACACTGGCTCCCTCCACTCCAGAGGGGCTGGCTGCCTTCTGCTGACCCAGACGGGTATCTGGTGACAGGAATGCTCAGCAATGCTTTGTCTTACAAGATCACGCTGCTCCAGCACGGTCTGCAGCAAACAGCAAGTCAGCACAGAGCTGCCCTGCCTGGCTGGGAACGTGTTCACTGCCCAGAGGCAGCGCACAGGCAGCGCTCCCAGGCTGAGGGTGCCCAAAATCCCAGGTGACCACCCTGACCTCAGGCTCTTCCAGCACATGCAGGAGCTGGTCAAGAGCATGAGGTTGTGGTTGTGTACCTCAGACCCAGAGGAAGGATGATAAAACCCAGCATTGAGACAGGTACACAAACCCAGGTACTTCAAACCCCACAGTCAGGCAATGCTGGTCTCAGATCTGCACGCTCACATGGGGCCAGGGAGAGGAGAACAGACCCAGAGAGCACCCTGGAAAGTCCAACTCATCAGCTGTTCAATGTTAGAAGCTTTCTGAGCAAAGCAAAAAGCAATCACCCCCATGGCAGAGCCAGCTCGCAGCAGCAGGCTGGAGACATGACCATCCCCTCAAATTGGCATCACGTTTTTCTGCTGTATTGCAAAGTTAGTTAATTTAGCCCAACGCTTCAGGAATATCTGGCTCTGTCTGATATCAAGGATTCTGTCAGAAATAGATTAAAAAGGAGGCAGCAGTTGCCATCACAGCAAGTTACGACAAAAAAAAAGTACAATGAGGCCTAGACACCAGAAAAACAGACCAAAGAGGTATTTAGACAAGAGTATAATTTGTAATCTCATTAATTTTGCAAGAACTGCTCTCTATCTTAAATTATATAATATAAAAATAAACTATAGCATCTAGAAAGAAAACCTCAAGAAGTCATTAAAACTTTTGATGCCATTTATAATCAAGAAAAATGCATATAAGGTAGCAGGGGGAAGGCAACTCAGCAGGACAGGTACTACAATTCCCAGGGATTTATGAGCAGCCTTGGTGTGGGGAGAGGGGAGCTCTCCCACAGCTCTGCATGCAGACTGGATGCAGCAGCCACACAGAGCATTACACGACAGGCAAATGGGCAACAAAGAGAATCACAGGTTCTCATTTCTTCTACATTGCTCACCATATCTTGCTCTAGCACATACAGTTTGGAATGCTATCCAACATATATCAAGACTCCAGACAGTTAAATCTAGAAGGAATTAGGACCTGGTTTTTTTTGTCTCAAGTCAGCACCTTGTCCAGCTACTGGAACTGTCCTGATCGCAGTTAAAAAACAGTTTGTACCATCTGCCATTACTGTCACATTTATTACTCTACTCCTTGGCTGTATTTTGTTTGAAAGTGCTGTTTCATAGGAGGGAAGCAAAGCTCAGAGTGGAAAGACTTAACTGACATCAGGGATCTGGATCAGGCCCCTAGTGAGTGGAAGAGAATTAATATTAATTCCTAACTTTCCTATTTGAGCATGACGTGCCCCCAGGCTTGCTGCTTGTCTTAACAGAATCCCTATCTCCTGTTCAGGCATGACAATATTTGTCAAGTGTAATGCTCATTAGTCTGCTGTGTGGTCAGGCCAGCAGTGTATAAACACTGGGGAAGATCAGGTGGGGACTAAAGGTCTGTGCTTTGTGGTCAATTATAGCCATCAGCATTAATGATGTCACCACGGAGAGCCACACTGGGAGGAGAGAGGGAAGTGCTTTTCCAAGGCTGGTCTTGACAACACACCTTGGCTACGAGGAGCTGGCAATGAAAAATGTAGTGTGCACCTCCAGCCCCTGCCTAACCCCTCTCAGTGATGTATTTTAAGAGTAGTCTAGTGGCTTCTTTTTTTAATACCTGAATAAAAGGCAGGCTTTCTAACCTGAAGTGCATTCTCTTGTATTTTTCAGAACTCACACTGTTGATGATACTTCAACCTGATGTCTAATCAAAGAGAGAAAAAGCAGCACAGGAGCTAAAAGAAGTTTCCTATCTATGCCATTGTTTTCAACTTTACACTTCCCCCCAAACCCTGGGATTTCCATGCAATCCCTGACATTTTGACTCTCCTTGCTTGGAGAGAGTTCTTGTCCCAGTTCCTATGCAAACCAGGAAAAAACAACAGGGTTTATTCCCCCACTGCTCTTGAAAAATTACATGTCTTTTTTTTTTTTAATTATTATTAAAATGAGGCTGTAGGTTCACAACTTCTTAAAAAGAAAAGAATAAAAAAATCACTTTAAGTCTTACAAAACCAGAGATGTGTGGCAATACTTAAAAATACTGACTAAAGGAAAACTAATGATATGGATAATCATCTTCAGATGGCAACATCCCACTTACTACAAAGGAGAAGGGCCACTCATTGGGCCTCTGCTGCCAACCCATTGCAGGGCAGTGCTTCAGTGACAGCACCATCAGTGAAAGCAGAAATAGCAGGAGCTTTTGCAATCCTTACTCAGTTCCCCAAGCCCACTGGAGCACTATAAATACAAACAAGCATGAGACAGCAAGAGCAGGTCCTGAAAGCCCAGTGAAATTTGGCATATGCATAACAGACTAGGTAAGCATGAGTATTCCAAACGAAAAAAATTAACCCAAAATGCATGGTCCAGCCCTTCCCTAAGCAGGAGATTATTTAAGCTCAATTTTAAGCAGGACTTAAAACCATGTATTTAAGTTTAGGATAGGTTGAATGCCTTGTTGAAGGAGGAGTGCTTTGATCAGAGTCATCATTTGTTTAACCTATGACCGTTCATTTCAGTTTAATTGGCATCCATCATCCTCACCAATGCAGTGTAACAGAGCACTAATATGGCCATACTCCATTCATTTAATTGCATTTGTCAGCCTAAACAGAACCCCCCATGTAAGGTTATTTATGTACTTGTCCATGGAGCAGACTGCACAGCAAACCAGCATTCAATATTTGATGCGTTCTCTAAAAAAGAAAACCACATTTTCTGTGAGGTGTAGCCCAGCCAGTAATTCAAACTCTCAGCATCCATGAAATCCTGCAATCCATTTATGCCTGCTTTGTAGAGCTGACGTTTGCTTGGTGGTCTAAAGCCTTTTATTTTTCTCCTTTCCTTTCCAGCATGTGCTCTTGTACTTACCAGGGCACTTACAGTATTATTTAGGTTGCTGCCTGCAATATTTTCAAGCTACCAGAAGACAGTTTCTTAGACGTTTTCATAATGTTTTGAAATGCTGATGAGGATTTAGCATTAAAATTAATGGCAGCCAGCCGTGGTCTTTCAGATGTGAAAGACTGTGCAGTATTTTCTGGGAAAAAAAGGGGGAGCAGTGGGGAGAAGAATGGAGATATAAATAGCCAGTCTTGCTTTTCTCTAGGCAGGATCCTTTTAATCATGTAAAATAGATTTTAAAGATTAAAGACTCTAGGCTCCTTTCTGCCTTTGCTCATGTCTCGTATCACCAATTTTTTTGTATGTAATTTGAATGAAAAAGGACACACATGGTGTTTTCATTTGCATTACCCCAAACTGGAATTTCCCCTTGAAGAACTTAGCCCCTACCTCCTTTGCAGCAAGGAGGAAGCCACCTTGTTTGTGGAACAGCACAAAACAGGAGAAAAAAACCAAAAAACAATACCCTACTTCTTGGACCTGTAACTTCAGTTTTCTGAGATTCAATTTGGAGCCATGTCTTAGAAGCTGAAAAGGAGACAGAAGAAATACTGGTCCAGCAGCTGTATCTGTGTACATATGAGCTGCAGCCTCAGATTTCATCCAGACACCATCATACTGCACGTGGAAAACCTGCACTGAGTGGAACAGGGGCACCAGCACTGGGAAAAATGGCTGCACCAGGGGCAAGAGATCTGTCCTGGTCAGAAGGTTCAGTGGTACCAGGGATGTTCTGCAAGAGCTGCCAAAGGTAGAGGGCAGAGAGGAAAGGCCCAGCTCCACAGAGGAACAGTGAATCAAAGTTCTCCTGCAGGACAACACAGCCTGGCAAGAAGCCAGAGGAGATGCTGGGAGGAGAGAGTAGATGAAAGAACTGAAAATCTGGGGCAGAATAGCCTGTCCATGCTCATGAACAGTCTGTTGACAGAGCTGGAACCAAAAGACTTCCTTCTTCTGCCCTGTTTTGCCACATCACTCCCTCTCACCAAGGCACACAATGCAGCAGGACTTGCATCTCAGCACAGGTCAGTCTTCGTTCTTAAATCTACTTTTCCAATGCAGGTTACAATCAATTCCTCTTGGATATTGACCAGAGCATCCTTTCTCCACCTTACACTCCTCAGACTTGCAGCTCCAGTCCCACTCATTTTCCAGTTGCCACTCTCCTGGAGCAGGAAGTCCCTCATCTCCTCCAAGATCTGAGGCCAACAAAAATCAATGCTGGAATGTATTGGTTTTATTATCTGTACTTAATTGCACTTCCCAAATGACACAGGCACAGGACATCTGAATAATTCTCCTTGATTACATTTATAAATACTCAGAGCATCCTAACTTCGTTCCATATACTAAAATATCAGTGGGCTCATCAGCTAGATATTCATTCACATTCATAAGCTAAAGAATAGAAGGAAAACAAAGGACACTGTTCATCAGACACAAACCCATAAATCCTCCTAATGACATTTGGAATTCACCTAAAAATCCCAGCCAAACCTGAGAGAGTTGTCTGGAGAGCTTCATCTCCATGGGTTTAACAAGTAGAGTCCTGTATCCCACACAATTACTCTGCCATGCACGTGGCCTGTGGAAAGATAGGTACCTAAGAGCAGAAAAGCCATGTTTAAATTGAAGAAACTGTTGTTGTTCTAAGCAGTGCCTTCTTGTCAGGACAGTATGGTTAGAGTGAAAATAAATCATAGCATAGTTTGTGTTGGATTAGACCTTTAGAAACCATGCATCCCAATCCCTCTGCATTGACCTTAATGAGATCTGGTTGCCCAGAGCCCCATCTAACCTGACCTTGAATGTTTCCATGGATGGGCCATTCGCCACCAATCCGGGCCACGTATTCCAGTGTTTTACCATATTCATCATAACAAAAAAATTCCTCCTTCTATCTAAAGCAAATACATGCAATCATACCACAAGAAAATAAAACATGTCTGTTATTACAAGGAAAGGCTTTTTCTTGACAGTGCTGGAAATGAAAGTTCACAAAGCACATACAGCATGGGAAGTGTCAGCACAAACCTCCCATGAGAGCCTCCAGCAGCGTGCCCAGGGGATGGGGCCAGCTTGTTCCCAGCCTCCTGGCCTGCTTCTGCCTCCCTGCCAAAAGTGGCCACCAGCATTCTCAATTAACTCCAGGTGGGTTTGTTCCACAGGCACCGATCCACTTGGAGCTGAACCAAAACGCTCCCCTGGCTGCACGGATAGTGCACATACTCTGCTCACTCCCAGCCTGCAGATCTGTTTCAAGGTCCTGACCCGAGTTTTTAAAGCCCTTAATAGGCGAGGGCCTAATGAACCTTGGAGACTGCTTCTTATTGCACAGTCCAAAGCAGCAGCTGTGATTGCTCTGGGTGAGCAGGGCTAAGTGAGCTCAGGGTGAAGCCCTCCTCGCTTTCTGCAGCCAAGCCTCCTGCCACCAAAGCCTCAGCCCTGACTTTTAACAGGAATAACATTCCTCAGACACTCATCTGCAGTCCTGCCACAGGCTTCTCCACTATGGCTGCTGCAGCATTCATTAAAACATAGTGCAAGATAAAGAAAGGCTGCATTTAAAAAAAACCCTACATTTTGGAAAAAAGACATTTCTGGAGGCCTTTGCAGAAAGCCATGGTGAGGTCACATCCCCAAGAGCAAAGAGAGAGAGGCACTTTCTTAGATTATAGGGAAGTAGGTTTGAGAGTGAACTTGAGAGGTGAAGGTCTCATCCCTGTTGGGCTACAGCAAGGGCAGCTCAAGCACAGGTGCCCTGATGGAGCAGCTCTGCAGGGAACAGGACCAGCCCACTTCATGTCCAGAGCAGCACAGCCAGACCTTCACAGCATCACCCTTCCTAGCAGGTTTTGGGAGAGGCCGTGGCAGATGTGTGTGTGGAATCTTCATACTTGGTAGGAGCCAACACCAGATGCAGCTGAAAGAAGAAATTCCCGATTCCTGGTGTATTAATGCGCCCTCCTTTGCTTATCAGGCTCTTCTCAGTTTTGCACATGTAGCCTCTGCTTTTTCTGCTACACAGCTATGAATAGAAATGCAGAATTACCCTGCCCTTATAAATGCTGATTTGAAAGCTTGTCTGTACCTCCATCCTGCTTGCCACACGCTATTTCATACTTTAATATCAACTTTAAAATAGATCAGAGGCTGATGAGCTGAAGCACATCCAGTTTGTTACTCCTACAGTGCTAGCACCTCTCTCTCCCTGCAGCCTTCCTCTCCTTCATATCCATCTGTCCCCTTTGCCTCCCTCTGCCACCTGCCCTGTCCTTTCAGCATCAGAGCACAGCCCTTGCTCAGCCAGAGCTCACCTGCACCTTCCAGGGGCTCACCAGGCACAGTTTATGCTGAAGCCCTTGTCTTGCCAAGCAACTCATTCCTCTGTTCCTAATCTTTGAACTTCAGCTGGCCACAATGGGCCCTTCTGGACAGCATGTTCATCTGCTTTCACAGCCTGCTCTGTTTTGTAAGCACAGGTTCCTTCAAAAGAATAAGCAGTAATTACTGCAGCCACACCTATACTGGAAATGCCTGTGCAATGATCTGTAGCTCATGCTCACAAAGAAAACAAGAGCTGTAAAGAAATAAGCATCCATTCACTTTGAACTGTGGTACCTGGTCCTTCTCTGCAGCAGAGACCCGATTCTTTGAAGCCCTGAGCTGCCATAGCCCGAGGGACTTCAGTTTCTTCTCATACATGCAAGTATAAATCAGAAGTCACGCTATTGAAGCCAAGTGAGTAAAGCAGGTGTAACCTCAATGTGACAGACAGAGCTCATGGATGTCAACACAGCCTGGAACAGGTGTCCTTTCATTTTTCACACGATTTTTCACTCTCAGCCACTTGTTTTGTGCAGCTACACCAGCACGTGTGGAGCTGGTGCAATAGGATGGCTGATATTTAGGAGAAATCACACGCTTAGATCAATGCACACTGCAGGTATTCAGCTGGAACCAAATATGTTGGAAGCAGTGTAAACCCCAGGGGGCTTGTTCTCTAATCAATAAACACGAGGAATGTATGCCACTGAGTTATTGCTGCAGTGTTAATTGTAGCTATACAGGAGGAGTTTTTTCATTGCTGAAGAAACAGACGTCTCCAAGAAGTGTGGCTTTTACAAAACAGAGATGATATGAAAAATACATTGCTATTCACTTCTCTGATGTTTTCGACTTTAGGAAAGCATAGGAGGTTCTCTGTTTTGCAGCTAATTAGAATCTCCCTGTGCTGCCTTAGGAAGGAGAAAGGGAAGTTCATAGCGCTTCCAATGCCCCGGCTTACCACAAGTGACATTTAAGCAGTCACCTGGGGGAAAATCCCAATGGGAGCACTGACAAAGCTTACCATTTGAAAAAGGTCACACCTTCTCTTCATGCTCTGAATAGATGGTGCTGACCTTAAAAACCTTCCAGTCCTAGTCCCCCTTCCTCACAAGCATGTGATGGAGCAGCCAGCCAGGGCAGTTCCAGACAGGAGGAGATGCAGGGTGCTGTTGCTCTGCAGAATTCTCTTATGCCTTGTTTTCCCCTTGATAAATTGCAGATAAATCAACTCATCTGGGAGGAGGTGGTCCCGAGTATTGACAGCACAGGCATCAGTACAGGAGCACCAGGCAGGGCACAGGCTGCCCATGGGGTAGAGATACCTCTCTCGAAGGTAACTGCCTTGAAAACAGATGGCTAAAACATAACAGCATTCCAAACCCGGGGAGATGTGGCATTTGGTGTAAGTGTGAATGAAAAAGGGGGATTCATACAGACCAGCTTTAATCAAGGCATTCAGAGCAGGAATTGCCATTCAGCAGCTCTGGAAGAGCCTATTAGATACAGGCGCTAAAAAAAACCTAGTCAGCTGAAGTTAGCTTTGTGAGAACCCTCTCTTGTTTCATTGATTAAGGCCCATCCTCACCCATCATTTAATTAGAGAAACAAAGGGCAGGCAGACGGAGAAACATCATCTTCACCCTGTGGATGGAAACTAAACTTTGAGCACAAGGTCAGGCAAGGCTCTCAGAGCAGAAGTCAAACCTGGATTCATGAGGTTCTAGCTCAGGACCTCAGCTGAACCTCCCAGTGTAATCCTCTTAGTCTGACCCTGTGTCAGCCCTACACATGCTAACTCTTCAACTTTATGGGGGATTGCCAACCCAGCACCAGATTGTCAAAGTAAAAGTAGCACCATGCCAGGCAGCTGGACTCAAATATAGCTCCCTCCCCCCCTCAGTACCAATGGGAGGCCAATCCTCCACACGGGCTGCAGACTTACAACTGAGTCATCCTGTGGGATGAAGCAGGACAGCCCACAGCGGTAATCCCAAATGCTGCAGTATGCTAGAAAATCAGTCCCTGACTGCTGCAGTCATGAAAATACAATAAACATGCCCTATGATTCCATTTTTAGTTGCTTTTCAATGCAGCACTGCAGTTTGTCAGGCTTTCTTGTCCCAGCTGGAATAGATGAATTGCTGATGCTTTTTAGGACCATTGGCAGATGAGCACAATAGAAACATCGCTCAGATATTGATGACTAATGCACACAGAACGCTTCCAAAAACTGTGTTGCCATCGCAGCTAAACAAAGTGTACTAAATTAACATTCACATGGAAGGAGAGGAGCTCATTTCCACATATTCAGCATTTAAATGAACCTATGGCACCACTGTGAAACTCAGCTGAAATCAAAAACTGGCCACAGTTCTCTTGAAAGTTTCATGGACCTACCAAACCCTAACTCAGGTTTCAGGTTGGCAGCAAAGCCTGGGATCTCTCACAGGGTTTGGGATTTCATTACAGAAATTTCTAGCCACTACTAGAAGAGCTTCTCTCGGGTCACAGACCTGCAGATATCATCATCTCTTTAAATTATTGTTGCCTTTCTACAGAATTGACAGGAATTACTTGTAAGGAAGAGACTGGCACATTTCAAAACTCAGAAGTCTTTTGCCAGCTCAAAGGGATTAGATCAGTTTCTTCATGGGAAACCTCCCAGACAGTTTTCCCTTCAGGACTGGAAGTAATCTGCTTGAGCATGGACAGGGCTAACCCTGCAGAGGTAACAAAAATCCTTGCAATGGCTGAAAACGGCACCACCACAAGAATTGAAAGCACAGAAAAAATAACCTAATTTAGAAAGAACCCAAACCAGCAATAACCAACACATCTAAGAGCAAGACAAGGGAGCTACTGACAGACTAATGTAGCAAAAGGAAGAGCCCTCTGTCTGGAGCAGGATTAAGCAGATGACTCATGAAGAAGTTCTGTTGCTGTCATCTCTGACTAAACCTTATACTGAAGTCCAGATACAAAATGATCTGACTCTATGGAGAGTTCAAGCACTTGGAGGGAAACAGAACTCCCAGCTCCAGTTCCCAGCTCACACAGTCATTTGAACCCTCCTACACAGTGATCCATCCACTTGAAAAACTATAAGCAGGAAAAAAAAGGACCTTTTTTCCTGCCCTGAGTGCTCTTAAACTTCATATTATGACAACAATAAAACTTATAAATGCAGAAGCACAGACCATTTCAAGTCTCCAAGATAGTGCTGCTTGTTTAGTGGCCGAAGTCAAACGTTTCCTTCAACACTTTGTGAGGATTGATGCTTCAACACACTTAAAAATTGTCTTGAATATTTTTTTCTAGCCCCCATTCAGGTTATAGTTTGCTCTTCAGGTACAAACAGAGCAGATCTCACTATCTCTGGCTATGGTATTAAACATCATCCTCTTTAGAGTCCCTTTTTGTATGGATTTCAATCATCTTTGCACAAGTAAAACTTGTATTGACTCACAGTGTGGTTTTTTCAATGCCATCAGGCAATTAAGAGCCCTAGATACTGGCTCATATTTCATAGATAAATATCCATCACTCCTCTTCAAACAGGAATATCACCTCCATGCTCTTGGTTATTGCAACTGCTGCAAGCCAAACAGGGTGGATCTATTTTAACAACCTAGCCCAATGCTGAAAGCTCCCTTCCAACAGACTGAACCCATACTCATGAAATTATTGAGGGGAGAGAGGGAAGAACAGGAAATGTTATTGAAAATAGTAGAATGTTTTTATATATCTCATGGATTTCTGTTTCATTAGATATGGGAGCAGTGCCTTTAATGTAACTAACATGTGGCAACCACAGGGTAACCACAGAGAGTAAATCTGTCCTGCAGTAGGAAGCTAAAATGCAACAGGGTTTGTTAGGAAAGAATCAAAAAATCTTTTTAGCACTGGTCGCAACTGGGGGTGGAGGGGAGGAGAACTGAGAAAACACTAATAGTGACAGCTGAAAACAGAAATATCTCAGCATTTGTGGGTGGGGGAAATCAAACAGGTCCCAGCATCCTGTCAGTGCTCCTGTTTATGCTCCAGATTTGTTCTCGTCAGGGAAAAAAATATCAAAGCAGTAGATCTACAAGTCTTGAGGTGGTCTTGAGAGAGTTATGTTTAATATCAGCAGTTAATCACAGCATTTCCAGAGATGTACACATTTCTGTGCAAAAGCCATGCAGGCTACAGGAATTGCAGTAGGGCTTGGCTCAAATTGCCCTATTGTTGGGAGCTCACAGTCGGTTTCACGGCTTTCCTTCAATATTCCCATCAGGGCTGCAGCTCCCATGCTTTGTTCCCCAGACAGCCCAGCATTTAACAGATGTCCTAAGTAAATCATGATCATTTGGTAGGCTTTGGGAATAGAAGCTGGATGGAAAAATCACAGTCTAATAAAACAATCAAAAAAGCACCAGCACATTACAGGCCATTTCAAAATAAATTAGGGTATCTTTTAAATCTCTACACAACTATTTGTATTTGAAATCAAAAGACTGTATGTCATTGACTTTCCCCTGAGTAATCTAAGTGAGAGAGCTCTCTGAGGTGCAGTAATAGGATGTAAGTGAAGAACTAGGTATTATTTTACCCGTGCTGTGATAATCTGAATGCATCACTGCCCAGCATCATAAACAGTGAAGTGAGAAGAACAAACAGCACTTTCAAAACCCCAGTTGCATTTGGGGACTGTAGGAGGGGGTGGGAGACCAGGTCTCCAGTGAGAGGGAAAGCAAACATTTAAAAATAAAACAGAAGCAACACAGTATTATTTAAAGTCTAAAGAGGAAAACTACAAAAACCTGCTTTTCACCTCTCCAAGAAGGAAAAAAGGCAAGCAATGTCAAGAAATAATGTTGCAAGCAGGGAGTGCAGTTCTTAATAATCAGCAGTATTTTAAAGATCTTCTTGAAGTTTTGCACTGAGACGCTATAATTAAGGAAAGAAATCAAAGCTTACCAGTTACCATCTGTCTGGAGCAGGGAGGGAGCTGATGCTACAGGATCTTTTCCACGGAGTAATGCACTCTGCAGAAGTACCAGGAAGGAAAAAATAAAAATAACAGAGCCATTACAGATGACAGCAACCTCATAGGTCACGCTCTGTTTCCCTTCTCCTTCCCAGCCAGCCTGAAGGGTTTGCTCCTTCTCCCCTGGGGAACAGCCCCCTTCCTGCAGTGGCCAGCTCAGAGAACAGCCACCCCTGCCCAGCATCCCACCACCCACACGGGGACAGGCTCCAGGCTTCATTTTAATGGTGTCAGGAAGGGGAAACCAAGGCTTTAAGCTGCCTCTCGCACAGGCTGGGGTGAACAGTGCAGCCACCTGGGAGTGGGATTATTTAAAGGAAGGCTCAGCTCAGTTCTGAGCCTTACCTGCACTCATCAGGGCAAAAATAAATTATTTTTAAAGCATGAAGACAGAGAAAAGGATCATTATGTGTAATTATTTTTAAGAACTGTTTTAACATCCTTTTCAATGTGAACTGTGCAAGTTAATGCTACACACACTGAGGAACCCACAGAGGTTTCTCTGTCTGGGAAAGGATTCTCACACAGAGGTTTGCTTCCCAGGAGATAGCTGTATCTGCCTGTCCACCTGCATCCTCCACAGCCTGCCTAGAGCCGTGCAGGCACTGCCCAAGCAGTACACACAGCTCCCTCCTCCTCTTTTTAATTTGTGTGTTTGCCCACAGAAAACTGGGATCATGAAGCAGAGGAGTCACCCAGCACACCAGAGGGAAGGTACATCTGTTACTCTGCACCAAATCTGGAAAACAAAAAAGTGGCAACTGATAATCATATTTAACAAGCAAACTCCTGCTTTTCCCTGGAAAAAAAAAAACCTTTCTCTCCTCCTCACTTCAGCTGACAGCACAACAGTCCAGGGTTGTGGGTTTGCATTTGTTTGCCAGGTCATTTAATTTCTTTTGTCTATAATTTTTCTTATGCCTTCCACAGAGAAGGCAGATAACCCTACACAGAACTCCTATGTCAGCAGGACCCCAAGAAAAACCCAGGTATAGTTTAGTGGGATGCATAGCTGCACCGAATAAAACCCTCACAGACTGATCTGTGAGTTGCTCCTGAATTACTAAGAGTGATTGGATCTGAGAAACATAATAGCTTTGTACACCAAGCCAGTCCTCCTTTGACTCCAGATGCAAAATCACCATTTTTCTGCTGAAAGGGTGATTTCATGCCATAACTTGCAGGACTAAGGTTTCCAGAGTAGACTTTTGTTTAGATAAGGACAAGAGATGCCCTGAGGCTTGTATTGTAATGTTTACCCTGCACCAAATCTGGAAAACAAAAAAAAGTGAACTGATAATCATATTTAACAAGCAAGCTCCTGCTTTTCCCTGGAAAAAAAAAAAAACCTTTCTCTCCTCCTCACTTCAGCTGACAGCACAACAGTCCAGGGTTGTGGGTTTGCATTTGTTTGCCAGGTCATTTAATTTCTTTTGTCTATAATTTTTCTTATGCCTTCCACAGAGAAGGCAGATAACCCTACACAGAACTCCTATGTCAGCAGGACCCCAAGAAAAACCCAGGTATAGTTTAGTGGGATGCATAGCTGCACCGAATAAAACCCTCACAGACTGATCTGTGAGTTGCTCCTGAATTACTAAGAGTGATTGGATCTGAGAAACATAATAGCTTTGTACACCAAGCCAGTCCTCCTTTGACTCCAGATGCAAAATCACCATTTTTCTGCTGAAAGGGTGATTTCATGCCATAACTTGCAGGACTAAGGTTTCCAGAGTAGACTTTTGTTTAGATAAGGACAAGAGATGCCCTGAGGCTTGTATTGTAATGTTATATGGATATATAGATAAAGAAATTTTTTGTTGAGCTGAGGGTGTGGTGTGATTTTTATCTGCATGATTACTTACTGACAGACACTGGGAACAGCAAGATTCTTCCTGACCTTTTTTCACCCCTGCCTGGTTGGTTACAAACTTCACAGCCAGTGCAGCTCCTGGGTACCACAGGCAGCCCAAACTGCAGCTGGTTTCTCTGTGTGCCCACCATCACTCTTCTGGACACTGCACCATCTTTAAAACAGAGCTGTTCTCCACTTGAAATCCAATCTAGGGGAAAAAAATAATTAATAGTCTGGGGTTAACAGTGGCCCCAAAGGAAAACGGTCGACAGAAAAGCTTCTTTTGTGCTGGTATTTTTAACAGCTCCTGGGATTTTCCCTCCACTTGCAGTATTCAATAACCTTGCACTTGCATTGCTTTTGGGACACCTTCAACCTCCAGCTGGAGCCATCTGCATGACAAAGCCACCTGCACAGCCCTGGGTACAGCAGTGGCTGCGTGGCCACCAGGAGAGCTCTGTGCAGAGCAAGGCTCTCCCTGTTCACCACCACCATGGTATGTGTAGTCCCTACATTAATGCCCAGCAAACAGGGGTTTGATAGCCAGTGGTGCTGCAGGGATATCATCAACCCTCCCAAGGCACTTCAGAAACATTGCTGGAAGCTTCATTGTGTGTCTTGTCTGAGGCTGTTCAGTATTCTTCTTCTTATCTTCTACTTGAGACAGCAGATTATCTCAGTTCAGATTACTAGAAGGCTGTAAAACTCTATCTGAGCCTAAAAATTAATTCTCAGCAATTTCTGAGCCCAAGAGAAAAGCAAGAGATTGGATGGTTTGGATTCAGTAATGTCAAAAACAGACTCACTAAAGGGATAGCTAATGCCAATAACTATAAAGTCTTTTCAACCAAATCAGAAAATAAAAATCACTCCTGTTCTCCAGACAAGAAGGACAAATGAAAACTGGCTGTCAAGGTATGACATAGAACCTTCAACTGCTGGCTGAGGAAAGCTGCAATGAGGCAGAAGAGAAGGACTATGGGATAAAGACCGATCTGGCTGCCCTTCCCCAGCCCATTCCGGTCTCGGCTGGAGCCAGCGCGCTGACCCTGGACTGCTTTGGGAACACACACAGGCAGCAAATGGCTCCTCTCCAAGCTTGCAGCTAAACATGTTTCCCTCCTCCTTGCCTTCTAATTGATATCCCAAATCACAAACCTTGAGCTTGTCTTTAAACATGAGCATAATCTCAGGCTCAGACAACTGATCCTCCAGCAGGAACATAAAGACAGGCAGTAATCAGCTCCAGCAGTGAAGCAGAGTCATGAACAAGTCATGGAAATGGCATTTCACAGTATTGACTGTCAGGTTTTGTGATATATGATTTCATGGAGTACTTTGTTTTGTCCAGCCATCTAAGTTTCAAAAGTAAAATTGAAGCTTTCTTCTAGCCAGAAAGGTATCAGTGAGTGCACATAAGTACAACAGCTGTAGTTTAAGTCATGCAATTCAACAGTACCATTACAGCAAACTCCTGGTAACAGGCCCCAACCAGTACCTATTAATTCAAGTCAATGGGGTAAGGTAGAAGAAAAAGAAATATGAAAATATGGCAGAAAATACGAGCACTTCTAAAATGTACTCTAACTCTAGAAGCTTCAAAATATTAGAGAAATATTTCTCCATCCAGTTTCATTGATAACAGCATTTGAAGAATCCTCTTTCAGCAAAAAGTTGACAGTTTGAAAGGTTTTGAGGGTTTTTTTCCTCCTACTTTTCCTTTCAAACTATCCATGATACAGCGCAGCATCACAGTGGCACTCTGTTAAGGGGATTGAAACCTCTGCTACTTTAAGCCTGAAGATTCTTCACACTTTCAGCCTTATCCTTATTCAGCTATGGGAAGGGAAATAATCTGTCCTGGATTTTACTCCACATTTCAAAATACCAAAACCATCCAAACAAGAACTGCTTGTGTACAGGGCAAAGTCTTTGTTTTGACTGGCACCCAGGGGGAATTATGACATACTATCATCAAAGCAAACTGCAGATTATGGGGTGAGCAAAACAAGTTTTCTCAGTTTTCTGAGTTTTCTCATCATACAAATATCTCTGTAATTAAACAGGTAAAAAATATAGGTGTTAGAACCTTGGAACCAATGTAGCAAATTGATTTTTAAA
The DNA here is from genome assembly GCF_000691975.1 of Corvus brachyrhynchos. NCBI lineage: Eukaryota > Metazoa > Chordata > Aves > Passeriformes > Corvidae > Corvus > Corvus brachyrhynchos. Next base: position 6,561,776 of record NW_008238337.1, read on the forward strand.
AATTAACTACCATCCACACAGAAGATGTTTCCTGACCATATGAAAAGCATATGCAGTTTTATTTTATATATGCTTTTAAATAACATTCTATCAGGTTTTGTGGATATGTACACACATAACAGAAGTATTTAACACATGCACATCATGGCCGCACATGTGCACAAATACACTGTTCTGCAGTGGAAGGATGCACTTCCTCTGCATAGTTCTGTATGGGAATTACTAAACTGTTATAAATTTCGTTTTAGCACAAAGACTCATCTTGGTGCCTTAGAAAAAGGCACAGTCCTGAACCTTCAAAAAGTTGGAGCACCAACTTAAGACTAGAGCCCTAACTTTGCATAGAAATCTTTGGGCTGATTTCTTGAGAGATGTTTTGTCAAGAACAAACAAACAAAAAAAAAAGTCATGGCTTTGTAGTTACTAAATACAGACATTAAGAGTAGGAATTTGAAATATTTCTGTAAGCTTATAAAAACTTGGAAGATGCAACAAACTAATTTGAATTGGATAACACAAAACAAATATTGGGCAAACCAAAAGAGAGTCTTCCTGAAAGTCATCACCTCTCCCCACAGGACATCATGACCTTGATAAGATGAATAAGGCAGCCAGACACTGTCACAATAATGTAACAGGTAAGGACAAAGAGTGAAGATTTTTAGCCAAAATGCAAATAAGAAATTCTGTATTTTTAAAAGTCTGGTTTTCATCAACTTTGACCTCAATCCGTTTCTTACTTCTCAAACGTTTGCTTTTCATAATTCCACTTGTCTAATAAAGCTCTCCCAAAGTCCTCTAATCAATGTGTATTTGTAAAGCCACACAGGTCCTTTGTTGAAGCCTCTATTCTAATCTGAGAACTTTAATTTTCAGAGAAGCCAATTCCTTAGTGGTATGGAAGCATCAAGATGGAGGTTCAGTGAACCCAAGGTCAATAAGTCACGCATTTCTTTTGACGAGCATTTGTTCTTGACAAGCAGGCTGCTCACAAATCCCTTTTGCAAGTTTAAGGCTCTATGTAGCCTGCAGAGACAAAATTAGAATATAAACATCTACTCACTAGAGAAAACAAGGGAGTTATTGTCACTGTAAAGAAGGAGACATCTAAACCATACCCCCTCTGCATTAATTCCATTATTGTGCACAGGCAAGATGACAGTTATACCACCAACTAAACTGCAGTTATCTACTCAAATGATCATTTAATGTTCTTTATTTTACTTTTTCTAAGGAAAATTGATTTCTTGCTATTTATGTTTGGGGTATTTCATTGTGCTGTGATTATAAACTAGACTGAATGCATTTCCACTGACTCCCCGCAAAGTGTGTTTTACAGCCCTTCCTGCTTGCACAATGCAAGATGCCTTTTTTAATTGCCAGTCTGGGTTTTTTTTAAGTAGGATGCATGCTTGTTTGTTTACTCGAAAGCTCTGAGAGAGCCAGGCTGGACTCCAGTCTTCCAACAGGCTGCTGTGAGATATGGAAGGAAATACCCCCAATAACGATGTCTGCTATGCAAATGGCAAAACCGCCTACAGCCCATTAAACTTCATCAAGGCTTTGCAGATCTCTGCAATGTAACTTGTAAGGACAATTCCTGGGGTGGGTTCTGGGTCATAGCTGTCACTTGTACCCCATCAGGTGTTCTCTTCCATTCTGCTGGGGGGGTTTCCAGCCAGAGTGGACAGTGCAGAGCAGCACAGCTGGAGCCGGCCGAGATCACGCAGCAGGAGCACCGGGACTGAACCCACATCACCAGATCCTTTCTCCCACACACCCAGTTAGCCCCTTATCCCTGCCCTGCCCGTGCACAGAAATAAAGTGAAATGACAATTCGGGGAGTGCTGCAGCAACTGGTGTTGGAGCTGATGGAACAGCAAGGTGTGGCTGAGCTCTGCTGCCAGACCACGCCACTCCACGTCTGACACCGGCACCGTGTTGAGCTGGGTTTATCAGGGAATTCGCTCCAATTACCTCATTTTTGATGAAATTAAGTGATCCCTTACTTGAGAAAGTGCAAACTTTCCACCTCTCGTCTAGTTAGTTTACCCACCCCCAGGCTGAGAGCCTTTGAAGGACTGAGCTTAGGCTCAGGTTGTGAAACACGTTCAACATCCTGTGAATATTTTTTTTTCTTATTTTCTTCCCGCATCTCAGTATGTAAAACCTTATTGCTGTGGAAATAAAGGTGTGAAAAATCAATCAGGGACCTTTGCAAGCTATAAAAAAAACCTAACAGAGCATTACAGGTTTACCACCAGCACTTAAAAAGAAGCTCTCTATGAAACTGTGTAGGAGATATTCCCCATGACATGAGGATTTTGATGGACATACAGAGTATTTTGCATAATCCAGCAACTGTTTACCTAGAAAACCACAGTCCCCTTCACAAACATATAGCTCTATAAATATTATTTTACTGCTGTCCCAGTCATCTTTAGCATCCCCCAGACAACCCTAAAACACTCAGGAAATGGGGGATCTTGGCAGCTGAAAAGTTGACAGACACATACACACATCCTAACCCCAGCTACAAGACATTTTCTTGGCTGCCCATATAGAAAATTAATGAAAACTGCAGTGAATAGCGTGTAACAAAGGTCAGCAAAAATACAAGAGTCACTCCATCAGCATGAGTGTCAGCCCTTCGCTGACTGCAAAAAGTAAGTTCATCGCAGCTTAACAGGGACAAATCTACATCGGAAAGAATTAAAAGCGAATAAACTCACCTTAATCCAGCCTTGCAAACCCTGGTCTCCTAATTCGCAGCTGCCCAGACTGGAGAGTGTTATGACGCCTTGGCAGGACACGTTTAATCAGCAGCATGACCTGACCTGTTCTGCAGGGAGAGCCCTTTGTGTCCACATTCCAGCCCTGACCTGTGCTGCAGCATTGCTGGTGCTTACTCTACCGTTACCGCGCACTGCTCCGTCCCAGGAGCAGCGGATCCCGGGTGCACGGGCCATCACCCCTCTCTGAGCTCAAAGCAGCACCAGCTGACTCCAAAACACCCCCACCACGCTCCTCTTTGGGTTAGACAGAAGCTCACCAGCACTCTCAGTAATGCCTTTCAAATTCCCAGCCATGCCTTTTTAATGGACCCTCCCTAAAACAGCCGCTGGTCCTAGAAGCAGCCTCTTTGCTGGTGAGATGTGCTTCCCAGAATTCTCAAAGGCAAAGAGCTGAAGAGAGGGCTTGGCTGCACCAGACAAGCACATTAAGCTCTGCATGAGTCTGTGCATGCACTCTATTCTGCAGACAAGTCATTAGCTGAGCTATTTTCCAGTCAGATTGGGAAGGAAAATCCCAGAATTATAAAGTTGAACTTGCAGGGCCTGATTCTCTGCTGGACTGGATAATTCTAGTGAAAATTTCAGATAAAGCAAGTGTAAGACAATGCTACATGAGAATCAACCTCATTGAAATCACCAGGATTGTCCCTCAGCTTTTAAAGGACCATCTCATTCAGTGTCCTTGAAAGTGAAGCTGTTCCCAAGAGAGGTCCAATTGCAAATGAGAGCTACAGGGAGTTGTGAGAAAACAAATCTCCGAGGCTTTGATTTGCTTTGAGGATAAATCCTCACATCTCTTGGTCACAGCTTTACTTCTCCCAGGTTTGTGAGGAAGCTCACAGTGCTGATGGTACGGAGCTCATGTAAGTGTCAGTTATTTTGGAATCTCTCCAGAGAGAAATATTTTGACAGTCATATTCTGTTCATTATTCTTCCAAGAGAGGAAACACGCACATCGTTATCTAAAGGAGTACAGTCAGCCCACCATGCTCTTGCCTGACTGGCTTACTTATCTTGATAAATGCCGGCTAAGATCAGGACTTAGTGCCATTAGATGTGTCTAAAACATGAAGCTGTCATTACTGTGTCAGCACCAAGGACTGTTTCCAACCGTGATAATGGTGGGGCCACGTTTTGAACAAAGACAGATTTGAGTCTGCAATGGCCTGCCACACCAGCTGGTTCCCATTACCGCACAGAGACCTTTTGCTCATGATTATGAGCTTCGCCATTTCTTTCTTTTTAATTGGAAACCAGAAATATCCTCCCCATCTATGACTCACATTGGACCTAGCAAACAGTTACCTCATGGTTAGGGGCTGGCAGGGTTGGAATCTGCAGCAGTTCAAAGATGTGTTTGATGCAAAGGCTGAAGAACAGTGGGTGAAGAGCTCCAGCCTGCAACCAGCTCTGCCGCACGGATCCCGCATCCTGATCCTCCCACACTGCCAAAGGTCCAGCAGCACAGGCACCAGTACACAGAGCTGATGACACACAATGCTGATGCAAGAACACACCTCTGGAACACCTTTTTGACACTGCTCAGTTCTAAGGGGAGTAAATTCATACCAACAGCAAAAGGAGACGAGCTCAGATTCATTCCGACCTGACTCAGCCCAACATTTAAGCAAAATGGTTAAGTACTTCCCTGTCCAGCAAAGCACTTAAGTATATGGTTTAATTTATAAAGGTAAATGTTTATGTGCTTTGGACTGTTGCACTGGCAGCTATTACATGATTACACCGACTGCTACGTATGTACATATAATTATATATAGATAACTGTTGTTAAAAATGTATCTATAGCAGGTTTTAATCTCAGGTTTAAGGGATTCTCAGTGGGTTTGTAGAAATTACATAGCCCTGCAAACAAACATAATTACATACATCATTCAGTTGCTTTCCATTTTCCTAGCAGAGATCTGTCCCTGCAAGGCAGCAGCCTGTGCTTTATTCCCCATAGCCAGCACCTGAAGCTGTGTCGTGTTTCTGTTCCCACCAGACGGAGTGCAGAAGATTCCACATGAATATAGATTTAAGATTTGCTGCTTGAAAATGTGCAATGTCAAGTGTCCCACTGAGTTGTACTGAGTTGGCTGTGGCAATATCTGCTACCCGGTGCAGTGTGATCATTTCAGACTTTAATCCTGCCTAATCCTGTTCTACAGGGTTTCATATTCCCTCCCATCCTCTTTGCCTGACAGTTCTGGCACCTACAGCACACACATTACATTACTTGTATTGAAAATTAAGATCATCTGAGCATCTTAAAGACTTTTGCTGACCACTGGGTTTGTCTGAGACCTGAAACTCAGCACCTTGTGTTCTTACCTTGGAGTTCTGTCCAATCTCACTTCAAACAACTTAAATTAGGTTGTGCTGAGAGCTCCCCACATTTTGCTCAGTTTACACTTCAGTTAGTGGCATCTCTTATTTACTCTACATTGTATTGCAAGTAGTTTGCAGCTATTCAGCATAACAAAACCATGATTTCAGAAGAAGTAGGAATCATTTGATTCTTCTTTTGATTTTTTTTTCCTACCCAGAGCAAAGCAACAACTTACCATCCCTTAAAGAAAACCAGTTAGAAAAAAAAAAAAGTAATTATTTTGCTAGTAAATAGATGCAGCACTAGAAGAGATTTGTTGAATTGTCTCACTGGAGCTGCAGGGTTAACATCAGGTGGAAGCTTGGCCCTTGCTTGATCGGGTACTGCCAGTTTTGGAGCAGGCTCTGGCCATCCTCCTCCCCTGAGGAAGGGAAGTGCTCTTTAGGTGCCCAGACACCGCAGAGGCCACAACCTCATTGTGAATCATTTGATTCTTCTTTTGATTTTTTTTTCCCACCCAGAGCAAAGCAACAACTTACCATCCCTTAAAGAAAACCAGTTAGAAAAAAAAAAAAAGTAATTATTTTGCTAGTAAATAGATGCAGCACTAGAAGAGATTTGTTGAATTGTCTCACTGGAGCTGCAGGGTTAACATCAGGTGGAAGCTTGGCCCTTGCTTGATCGGGTACTGCCAGTTTTGGAGCAGGCTCTGGCCATCCTCCTCCCCTGAGGAAGGGAAGTGCTCTTTAGGTGCCCAGACACCGCAGAGGCCACAACCTCATTGTGATTCTCTAACAGCCAAGTTTCACATTTTTAAATGTTTCACTTCCATGAAGAAGGTAATAAAGCCTCCTGAAATGAGGAGAGAGATGAACCCACAAGGAGCACAAGACTTAAAGAGGAGACAGTAAGATGGTCTTGTAAACAACTTAGAGTGGAGACACTGTGCTGCACACTACTAATGCTCCAGTCCTAGAAGAAGGACAAGGTTCCTGAAAACAGCTGTGGGCACTGCAATGTGAAAATGAACGTCAGAGACTGCAAGGGCATTGCTTCAAAAGCTAGATATGTATCTTAGAGCTGTCTTCAGGGCAAGTATAATTCAGCAAACCAAAGGTAAAGAAAATAACCTTGTTCAGAATATGGCAACTTATGATCCCAAGTGGGCAGCAGTAAGAAAGAAAATTGTTATTTACTACCCCCACAGTGCCTGACAGGCCCTCATTTGAAATAAAATATGCATGCAAAGGTATCTTATGGACCAAGCAGAAAGTTCCAAATGGAAAGCACCTGAGTCTATATTCAGTGAGAGCTTCCAACGCCACATGGGTGTCAGCCCAAGGTTTTAGGGTAAAACTTTCAATAACTTGTAAGACAAACTGCAACCTCCTCAGCTGAATGACAATAACAATCTGGTACTTCTCTTCTTTAGACTGAAAACTGAGGTGTTTCAGGGCCTTTTCATTAAGCTCAAAGGGTTCAAGGGATTCACTGATAGTGAGCACCTAGATAAGAATGTCACACCTCATATTTGGAGGGAACTGCAGAGGAGAGGAAGGATGGCCCACAGCCTTTGCTGTTAGCTGAGATGGGGAAGTCAGAGTTCATTTTCCTGGTGTGATACCAGCTACAAGCCATGGTTCCTCCTTCTGCTTGGGTATCTCATCTGTGCATCAGAAAGACTGGGCTAACAGCAATCCTTTACCTTCCAGGCTGCTGGTAGCTAGCTACTGCAAGCTTCCCAGTCCCACAGAGGCCTCAAACTAGAAGTGATACAATACATGATGGGTCAGGACAGAATGGATTTTACCACAAAAGCAGCTGTGGATATCTCAGGCAGGGGATGAATGCAGTTAACGTGCTCCAAAAATCATTCTGCTATCATATGTTGTCACTATTCAACAACTAAAAAATATATAGATTTTTATGCCTTGAACTTTCTTCTTTTGACAAAGCATTTTTGCTGAGAATTTTGGAAGGTTGCTACACTACTTTTACTTTGTTCAACTGTCCCTGGTGACAACTATATCCTGGAGTGTATTAGAGTTTAAAAATACAGCAGCAAGATAAGCAGTGGCAGGAAGATAGAGGAATTCAGAACTTTGAGACTCAGAAGAAAAGATATTTCTAATCTCTGCTGAAAATATAAGACAAAGTGGATAAGGCAGACAAGCATGAGGAGGTCGTTACAAACAGGAGAGGTTGGAAAGAAGGAAAGGAGGAAGGGAGGGGGAGCTTCTCACACTAGCAAGTGAGCTTGATAGCAAGATGAGAGAGAGGTCACAGCAAGACAAGTAGAGCAAGCAAGGAGAGCTCCACAGAGATACAGCCTAGAAGACAGGTCAGGGCAAGTCAGTGTCTATGGTTTGCTTTGTTCTTATTTTTGGCTTTCCACATACTTTCAAAAGGAGAGGTTATCAGATAAGATTTGATGGGACACCATTAAGACAGAAGGTTTTTCCAGCTCTATTGTGTGCATGACATTCCTTCCCCTCTAGTCTCCAGAGATCTCGTACATCTGGGGATGTAATCTGCGAAGCACGAACGCAGCACTGCACAGCCATGCTGCCTTTGGTGAGGAATTTGATCAAAGGTGCAATTTAAAGTGGGTGTTTAATGGCCTCATAGTGTTTCTGTACCCTGGGATTGTACAGCTGAGCCTGTAACATACCCTTTTGTGCTACCAACAGGTGCTGGGAAGAATGCCAGCATCCTCACAGAGAGCTTCTGCCTTTCCTGATGGACTCCCTATGCTAAAGGAATTCTAGACCTTCACTGCTGTAAGGCAGGAGATCCAGCCACCTCAGCTAAAGAGCAATAATTGGTACCAGATGTTGATTTCCTGAGGGTTAAATCTACAAGAATATAATATATTGGAAGGGGGGGAAAAAAACTAAAAGAAGTGTGTTTCATAGCAATGCTGTGGGAATTGAGGAGAGATGTAAACGGAAAGGCTGGTTTCCACTGCAGCAGTCAGAAGTGCCATATTTCTAAAGGTCAGAAGATTCTGCATAATCAACATGGGAAAAAAATACTCGTGTGGAACACTTGGCAAAAAGAATCAGTAACCATAGAGGTGTATAATAGTATCACCAGTGGTGCTGCCAAGGTGAAAGAGGACCTGATGCTGTTAGCTTGCTGAATACACACTAAGACACCAGCAGATGAGATGGGGGCTGAGGTGGGAGGAAACTATCATTCTAAGATTTCAACTGCTCTTTTACAGGAACCTACCAATTCCTCCCTTCTCTGTGCTTTCTTTCCATTCACCTTCACACTGAATAATCTCCAACAATTCCATTCTCAAAGCACTTTCCATGTTGCCCACTGTATGCACTACATTCTGAAAATTTATGCCTTGCATCAAAATTACTTTAGACTGCTTTACTTGTAAAGAAACTCCAGACCTTCCATGGCCACGTGGACTCAGACAGAAGGCACTGGAAAACTGCTCAGCACTCCCTTTCTTGCAGAATGTCTCCAATTGACACACACAGGACATCACATTGCCCAGCACAGATACTGCTCCCAACAACCCACCCTTGAGCCACTGGGTTTTATTCCTCCCAGCAGCAGCCAGAGAACACAGGAGAAAGCAGAAGCTATGGCACAGCTAAATGTAGGGGCTATGGGAAAACAACAGGAACATGGTAGAGATGAATAAAGATGTCAGAGGTAGAGGGAAATGCCGACAGGAATGTCAGAAAGATGGGAGAGACAAGGATATTGCGAAGCAAAAATGAAAAGTCTGCCAAGATTGCTGCAGTGGAGGAGCACACAGGACTGGACAAACCCCCATTGCTCGTGCAACCGCTCCTCGCATGCCATTTAATATTCAGTGGTATTTTATAGCAGCAGGATATCCCTGACTCTTCCCCTGCTTTGGAATGTAAATAGCAGCTGTCTGTGTGCTGCTGGTGCAGAGCCTTGCTGCAGGCGTGCTCTGCCTGTGCCACCAGCACGGCCTCACAGGAGGCAGGAGAAAGCCTGGTCTCTTAATCTTGACAGGGCTTAGGAGAGAGATCAGATTTGAGCAATTCAGCATCAACAAGACTTGGATAATTCTAGATGTGCAGAGGAGAGCTCTAAGTACCTAAGGAACCCTCTTGGTGGTGATACTCAGCTGCTTACAGAAGTAGGCAGGAGCAGCCAGGATTATCCTTTAGGGTTTAGGTGCCTAAATTCTTCCTTAAGGTCCTCCTTAGGCATCCATTCCTTCCTGTAATTCCAGCACTCAAAAAAAAAAAAGTAAAAAAAAAAAATTACTGCCCCTTGCCTTCCATATCCATGGTTAAAAACACCTGGCTATCCAAATTAATCCAGACATCCTAGAACCTCCTTTGCTCTTTGCAGCCTTGCAGCTGACTTCAGTACAGCAGGGTGATATCATAAAATCACAGGACTGTTTAGAGTGGAAAAGGCCTTTAAGACCATTAAGTCCAACAGTTAAACAGAAGATAAATAATAGATAAATAGATAAGAAGATAAATAACCTTCAGAAATAGGCAAAAGTGCAAGGAACGAACAACTACAGCAGGAGAGCATGAAACAAAAACACAAAAACAATAACAAAGGTTGATCTACTTCTGTCCTAGTGAAGCAACTCGCTCTGCCCCTGGGATTGCCTTTGGGTGCCCATCAAATTGACCACTGCCACACAACTGAGGTTTTGAGGGCTACTCATAATTTTTCCCTTTTTACTGTAATTTGGCCCCAAGAATCCCTCACAGGAAGCCTTTCTAATATCCTCTTTCACTAATTATAAAGGAGTAGAAATATCAAGATCCCCTTGCGAGGAACCTGAAGATTCCTGCAGAGCTTGTTTCAATGTAAATCTCCTTAGTAACAAAGGAAATGGAAGGGGGAAGAGAAGGAATCTGCACAGGATTTGCAGCCTGCTTTTCTAGGGGTGGTTGCTGCCACGCTGTTCCAGAGATGATTCAGCCTCTCCCCGTCAGCACCCCTCACTGCTCCTAACTTCTGGCAAGGATCGCCCAAGAGGAATGTTGGTTTTTTTCAAAGTTCTCAATGAGGTATCAGTTGTTCTTTAAAGAGATTATGGTGGGAGCATTCCTAGCACATTGACTCCACTGTGCAGCCAGCCTTGTGATTAAATGGCTCAGCAAAGGTGGTTTCCAAGGATAAACTGTGCCAGGGATGACAACATTTCCTCACCAAAGGGGGGAGAATCTAATAAAAAATAAGGATAGAGGGAAACTGCTCTAGCTCTACAGCTATTATTAGTGTCTCAGAGCATTGTCACTGCTTTGCCTGTGCTGTCAGATGTCACTTTGCATCAGTTCTGGGCAATGCTCAGAAGAAAAATGGTGGAACTCATTGAATTCTGCAATGCATGACTGGGCTCCGCAGCAGGGCCGCACAGAGGGTTAAATGACCTCTTAATGCTGGTGGGAGCACTGCTCAACAAGTTCAAGTGGGCTCTCCAATAATTTATGCAAACACCTTTTTGCATAGACTGGCAATTTATTTTATCCCTTCTCTCCAGCTGCTCTAGCAAAGCATAAAACAGGTACTTAAAAATGAGTTCCAGCACTCTGTCCTGCTGTCCCCTGCAGCTGCTCCCTGCTGAACTGGCAGCCCAAATGAGGAGAAAAAGACAACTGAGGCAAGGAAATGACTGACATGTAATGGACGCTCAGACTGTAGGGCACAGTTGCTTGGAACCCAAGTCTGGGCCACGAGCAACATATGTAACACAGCAGTACAGCTAAATCCCTGCACCCACCCTCCCTGGAAATCTGCTTTTCCATATTCCTTCTACTTTTCGGAGGATCACCCTTTCCATCCTCATTTATGTTTCAGGGGCAGCATCTCAGCATAAAGCTGAGCAACTCTGTCTCAGTGAAGAGCTCTGCACTCAGCAGATGCTGACTTGCACTCTCTCTGCCTTGAGGAAGCACATTATGAACATCCTCTGCACTCTCGGGAGGAGTCCAGAATCAGTACATGCTCTTTTCTGCCGCTCAGGATGACCGAATGGTTGAGTTCATGTCGCTGATCACGTGGCAGTTTACCTTGAACTCTGTGTACGAGCGGAGTTAATCGGAGCTGATGTGGGACCGACACACATCCTATAACATCCTCATTGCATGCTTTTAAAAGCCTGCCTTTGCTCTGAACTGAAAGCCACAGCCACCAAGAATAAAGAAATGTATCTAGTTTTCCTTCTGATCTTAGTCACCTTCCAACACAGTTTGTCTGCTCTAGCAGAACACAGGATTGTTTAACGGCCAGCTAAACACAAGTTAAAATGGCAGCTGAGGGGGGGAATAAAAAAGAAACAAAACCCCAGGTGTTAGTGATTTATCAAAATGGGCTAAAATCACACCTTAACATCCAAGCTGTAGACAGATCCTGTATTCTTGAGGTGAATTTTCGGAAGCTAATTTAAGTTTTCCTTTCAAAACATCTATTAGCAATTCGTCACACTTGATGTGACTGGGAGTAATGTCATGCTGACGGCTGCAAGATTTCAGCCAGACTTGTAGATCAGAGCACCTGATGGATTGCACTTCTAAGTACCTGCACAGCTCTGAAGCTCAAATTGACTGTCTGGCAGTATTCTTTCTGTCCTGCTGCATTGGAAAGCTTGATTTTAAGGAAAACCTTTCATAGTTTTGACCACAGCGGCCAAACCTCAGAACATAAAAAGCTCCTCATTGAGGAAAAATGGATTTTTATTTTCTGAAGACAACAAAAGACACACATGCTGTGGTATAACATTAGGAAAATCAGAGAGAGACTGAAACCATCTTTGTATGCAGACACACACCTGATTCCCTGGGAGAAGGTAATGCACTGGCATGAATTCTCCATGGTCATCCTGGAGGAGGAGGAAGACAGCTCTGACAGTTGCTTGATGAGACAGATCCCATGGCTCCCATTTCATCAAGGGCCCTGTCCCCTCCATCTGCTGGGCTCTGCTCCATTACAAGTTTATTACTGGCCATGTCCTGCTACCTTGAGAGTCAAAAGCTCCACGAAGCAACTTTTTTTTTTTCTGCTAGACCAAATCAGGAATAACCCCAAAACTAGAGGAGAATGAAATAAAAAAAAAAAAAATTTGAGCTGTTAAGTACCACTGGGGAACTCTTAGATTAGAAAGTGCAAACTGAATTTAATGATCATCCAAAGATGCAAGTGTGGAAGCAAATGAATTCCAACTTTGGGATGAATTCTTTGAGAGTTGGGCTCCTTTGTTTCCAAGGTCTGAATCTGTATTATCTATTTTAGCAGCAATGCCACTGGTAATGCTTTTCCCCCTCCCTCAGTGAAAAATAGTAATGTCTAATTTGTTTTCTCTAAGCTGCAGCCTTTGAGCTTTCCCTCAGTGAAAAATAGTAATGTCTACTTTAATTTGTTTTCTCTAAGCTGCAGCCTTTGAGCTTTTCAGAGTGACACAGAAGTCTAAGCAAAATTTCACTGACTCCAAAATCTCTTCCTTTGGTTTAATCACAGTTAAAGCTTGAGCAACAAGCACACAAAGACGACCTCAAGTGTAAAAAAATAAAAGGGTGAAGAAGTACATCAAGTGCATCAGAAGTCTGCCAGGCAGAAAGCAAATGGCTAAATTTATAGAGGTGGTTCCTGCTAACAGAAGAGCTGCTCAGCCCCAGCTATTTCATTACTATTGCACTAAAGGGTCCTAGGGACGTTCTTTTTGAGGTGTAGGCAATTCAGAGAGCTGAAACAGCACTGTAATTTGGCCTGTGAAAAATGAGTAGGTGTTCACAGTTCATTTCCCAACAGAGAAAGTCATGCACATCACAGAAACCATCATCATGCACAGAACTAATAGCTGCCCTGCTCAGCAGGCACACCCATGCACATTACGGCAGCCTCGCAGGGCCCCAGCTCTCACCACATAAGAACAAGAGACTTTGGTTGGCAACACTGCCAGAAAAGCACCTTTTTTCCCAGATCTACAGACAGGTGAAAAAATATAGCAGTTATAAGTAAGTAAATACAAACAACCAACCCTAGACTCCTGAAACCACAAAACAAATTGAAAACTGTGAAACATTCCCAAAGAAATCCCCTGCTCCCAGCTGAACTGGAATAAAAACACACTGAGAGAGTCATAAACACAAAGTGAAAAACTCAAGGCTGTGGGGGAGAGGATGCAAAGCTAACAAAATGTTGGATAAATGGACTAAAACCTGCTGCTGCTTATCAGAATGAGTAACATCAGCTGTGGTCAAAGGGCAAAGACTCGACAGGACGTGGTATTTTCACATTTCTGTTGTGGACAAAGGAGAGGGCAAAGCTTGGGAACAACAGAGCACCAGCTCTTGGGATTCCAGCAGCCAGTTATGAGCCTACACAGGGACTCTGCTTTAAATCCATGCAAAGTCTTAGAAAACCTCAGGACCCCTCCAGAAGACCATTAGACTGATTTCTGCTTGGATATCACCAAAATAAACCGAAGTCAAAATTAGACGTGGCTGAATCCAATTTCACCTTGATTAGTATTTACATAACGGGCAGGGAAACATGAGAGGAGCACATAAATAATGTACTGTTTGTTGCAGGCCTGTCAGGAGGAGAGTTCTCAGCTCTGGTATTGATCTGCACGCACACACCAGCTCCCTGTGCAGAAACCCCAAATCTTCCCTCTACGCACAGAAGTAAACTTCCAGAAGCTGAGTCACACAGGTTGGGGTGCAGACTCAGGCTTTACTACACCAGAGGGTCACACAGCTGCATTCCAGAGCCCCATACGGAAAAACATGGGGAGCTCCCAGATCTGGTTAATTTAGCAGACATTCTCCATTCCCTTAACTTCTTTCCTTCTAGTGGACTTGACATCTATGACGACAGTCCCAGGAAATGCAAACTTGGGAGTTCTGATTGTTGAGTTTTTCCTCCCATTACAGTACCACCGCTTATCCACCCAGTCTTAACACAAGTTGGGGGGACTCCAAAACAAAATTATTACCCAGGAATGACTCAGTACCACCAGTTTCTAAGGCAGCTGCACAATACAGTATTACTCAACAGCCACAAGCTGTTGGTGCCACCTGTGAAAATAAAGTGAGAATGGTTTCTCTTCCCTATTCTCATTCCTTTCATGTTGAAAGCTGGGTTTAACTTCATGCCCAGTCCATGTAGGTAAAGGCAAAGGGCATCTGGACACCACTTCTTTACTATACCTTGGTGAACATTGTTAGGAAAATAATTCCAATACTTTCTTGGAAGAGACCTTTCCACGTCAACTTACCCTACTCTGAACTTCTGGGTTTTTTAAATGACACCACGATCCCCCCACCACACTGCTCCCCAAAGCACCACCTGTATCTGATCCTGGTTTGCAAGGTCCTGGGAAGCATCTGCTGACATTCAACCAGAGTGATAGAAAATGGCCACATGGCAAAGCAACCATTCGATCCCATCGTATGTTGGAAGCTACAGTGTTCCTCTGCAGGTTTACAGCCCAACAGCTGGAAGTTTACAGCCCTTAGCTGTAAGGTAAATAACTGAGGGTATTACTAGTGGCAAGAGGCATCTAAAGTGTCCAACACAGCAACTATCCCTGGATAAGACAATCATACTGAGCCAGCAAGAGGTAGCGCAAAGATTCAGCATCACTATTTTCCTGATGCATCAATGTCTCATACATTTGCAGCAAATGAATGTCATCCTCAAGCATACTGTTAGGAAAGATTGCTTAAAATTAATTAGCTCAGTAACAATGGCCTGTCATTATGCTACTAAGTCACCAGCACGAGCACATAAGTTACAGTGACAGCTCAGGGTATAAAATAAGTGCCTTTATATCGAAATTTGCAAAGTGCTTAGCAGTCAAATGCCAATCTATTCACTTCTGGTAATATTGCATAGTTTCCTCTTAATAGACGGCTCCAAACTCCCACACAAAGATATGACTTATTTTACTACAGAGAGGTCTTTCTACTTCATACACTGTCCGTGCACAAATATAGAAAGCTTTTTAAAGAGCATTTATTTCTACAGCGTTGATTCATTCCACATCAAGATGAACGGGAGATTTAGAACATGACTTTAGAAAAAGCTGAAGGTAATGGAACAAAAATTCTCTCTTGGGTGACTTAGCCAGGGATGCATGATAAACTGAAGGTAAGGACCGGATTTTGAGGGGCAAGAACATCAGCAGTTCCCACATGCAGTACTTTACAAGATTTCCCCAGTAGAGAAGGAAATAGTTATTGCTATAATTATTTCATAGTTCCAGTCAGCTGCATTCAGTTGTACTGTTATATTCCAATGGCAGGAAAATGGAATACAGTAAACTATAAATATCTGTCAGAATTCCTTTGAAAGGACAACAGTTAATTGCATAGCTTGATCTCCTGCCGTGCAGAGCTTGCATTTCAGGTTAGAAAGGTACAGATTGTTATTGATTTAATTCTCTTGAAACATGTGTGGTATAAAACTGTTCAAAAGACTTATGGGGGAGAAATATATGCTTCCAAAGGAAGTCCTACAGCACAAGACTGTGGCAGGCTACCTTCTTGTAAAATGCTTTCTGAAACTCAATACATTCCCTTGAAAAGGCCCTCACAGCCCCCTCAATGAATTTAGGCTCCTTGCTTCATTTGCAGAAGTGAAATTAAATCAGTGAATCAGATGAAGGACAACAAAAGATTAGCAATAGTATGAGGTGCATGTAAAAAATAATTCTCTGTGTTAAGAATAATTCAGTCCTTATTACACACTCACTCTAACAGAGAGTGAGCCATTCCCATATTTCCTGTTTTCCTTTCATCCAACTTCCAGTTCTACCTTTCTCTTTGCAAAATGATTCCAGGCAGTAAAGCCAATACTTTGGACTATTATATTCTCCTGTCTTTGAATCTATTTCTGATTTGGCTCATGTGAAGTTGGTCTTGTGACCCAAAGACACCAGGACACACAACTGTACGGTAATTAGTTAAGCCTCATCCACTCCGGGAATAAATTTCCCATTATAGGCATGGACAGCAGTGAAGGGGAAGCCCTGTTTAACACTTGTCCAGCTCATCTACTTGCCACAAAGGGTAACTTGACCCAGTGTAAATTATGTATCACTGTGATTTTGCCAGCCTCCCTTAGTGCTTAGCCTGCTGCTGGTACACAGAGCGCCAAAATCCCACTGCAGGGAAGCCTTTATTAACAAGTTACACAGCTACTAGTAAATTGCTTACTCCCAGATTGTGTAATTAAGATGACACATCTTCCTGACGATTGCTTTAAAGAGACAAAATATTAGTGGAAGAAATGCTGCAGAAATGTTTCAGCACCTGTTTATCATGACCATGTGTTAAGCTCCGTTTGCGCACCCTGCCAGCCTTTATTAGGAGAGCTCTGCAAGTTGCAGACTGCCAAATATACCTTCTCTGAATCAGTTTTTACCAGCTTTCTCCTCACTTTCCAGGCTTAGGACAGAAAACCATACTTAGTCTTAACCTTCAGGTTTCCCAAGGTGGATGGGTGAGGTTTTTTTGCTGTTCATTTGGGAATTTTTAATATTTTTTTCTTTGAAGTATTAGCTGAACAACAATATGCACTGAGGGATCAAAGTGAAACATACTGCTTTAACAAATCTAAGAGTAAATTGAGCACAACCTACAAGATACTTGGAAACAGAAGCAACTTCTACCCATGGAGAATTTCTAACACTTGCAACAGTTGCACCCAATAAAACGGAAAAGGCTGTCACTTTTATTCAGCCCTAAACACACCACACCGAGCACTGGAGACAGCGGCTGTGCACTCGCAGTGTTCTAAAGGCAAGTAAAAGAATCATTAAATAGATGGCTGAGCCCAACAGGATTGAGGCATCCCTAGCCAAGCAAGACCCAGCATTAGCTGGCGATCACTGCGCTGCAGGGCCTGACAGCAGACACAGAGCTTTGCAGGCCTTTCCCAGATGAGGCAAGAAGAGCTCTGAGCCTCCCCAAACCTGCCCCATGCTCCTGCAGATCCTCAGCACCAAGCATCCCCTTCCTACAGCTGCAGGCAGCAGCTGCAGCCTGCCCACACCGAGCGGGCTCCACGGCTGGAACCCGAGGGCGAGCAGACAGACAGAAATACAGGCAGGTATGAGGAGGGTGGGGAAAGTTTTACTGAGATGAAGTAGGCAAGAAGGAATCTCTGGAGGAGAAGGGGAAAAAAAAATAATAATTAGAGAGAGATTTAAGATAACAGACAGCAAATGCAGGCAGGATGTAAATGGGGAATTCTTCCAACAGATTTCTACCACACAGGATCTCGGGAAGCTCACTGCTGCAGACGTGAGGAATACAGCCTACTGAAGACACTATGGGAGAGGAACACTGGGCTTTTGTCTCTCAAGCTCCATTTCTGTGGTTTGAAGCAAGGATAAAGATAATAACATCCTGTCATGAAACAATTTCAGGAGCTAAATAGAGTATATACAGTCAAGTAGAATTAAGCCATTGTTGTTAACTCTCACCTTCTCTCACCCATGGTACCAGATGAAAAGGACGGTTTCTCTGAAGGAAAAAAAAGCATCGTAAGAACTACCATTCACACTGCTATTACCTATAATAGCATAAATCCTCAATACTTGACTATTACAGATAGACTTGAACTCCTTCTCTTTCCTATAAAAATTCCCTCTCCTTTGCCCACTCAGAAGAGAGGCAGGCAATTCCTTCCTCACACCCTGGCTGTGAGGTGATTTGGGACAGAACCCCCTGCTCCCCACACACCTGCCTGCCAGGAAGGCTGAGTGCCCCAGAGCTGCTACAGCTGGACTGGGGAGAGGGGCTGTGCCTTCCAGCCCCTCCTTTTTGACTCCTCAGATCAGCAAAATCACCCCATGTCAGCATATGGAAGTGGTTAGTCAATGAGGGGAGGGTCAGACCCAGCCCTCTAAGCATTGATTGCAAGCTCACAGTTTCTCCCAAAGGCAAAAAAAAAAAAAAAAGTGTACTTGAACCCTTAGAGCAGATAGGCTGAAACTGATTTATTGGGGTGATTTAGATCTGTTAAAACAAATTTAATTTTGAATACAATTTTATATCAATTAACAGAGTCTCACAAGTGTAGCCATTAAGGAATCTCTTTCCAAAACCAAAGCCAAATATTCAAGATTTATGAGACTGACTTGCCATATTGGAAGTAACTAATTATTCGTAATGATTCTTTGTACTCTGACCGTGATTATGTATTTTCAGTGCAAATGACCATGATGAAGCAAGTGATAAAGGCAGCCCGTGTTTGTGAAAGGGATACCAAGCAGTTAAGGCCTGATTGTTTTGGCAAAGTATTGGGGTAGCAGGGGAAGAAACAACAGAAAACAACTAAGCCCATCATCACAAAACCCAGCTTATTTAACATCCTGAAGTGTCTCCTGGTGCACGTCAGAGCTGTAATGAAAGTCTGTGGTCTCTTTTTATTGCCTTAAGCAATTTTGTATTCAGTTTATTTATTGTGACCTTTTGGTTGTGCTTCCACCTTGGACATGACAGTCTATAACAAAGCAAAGCCTCGCAGACTCAGCCTGCAGCATTTGCAAGAATTGTGGAGCGTGTTTGGGGTGAGAGGAACAACGCAGATGTGGGGCATGATTCTCATTTGCATTGAATTTTCTTCACCTCACTCTGACGGCACTGGGCAGAAAAAGCACAGTTACAACCCTGCTTCCACCTCCACTGAATGAAGGAAATGTCTCTGGATTACTCTGCCCTGATTAAAGTACCTGTGAATCGAAAATGATAGTTACACAAGGATGGGGTAGATTTTCACATTGCCTCAGGCTACAAAGAATACAAAAGCACCGCCTTTCTCCTTTTTCATAACTTCCAGTACTGCCCCAGACACAGGAACAGAGTAATTGAGAACAAAGTCCCTGCTCCAGTGAGGTTCTCAGTGCCAGCAAGGTTAATGTCCAGGGGCAGGCTGGTGGCGAGAGCAGTGCCATGTTTACTGCTATGGTTGCTGCTGCTCTGATGCCACACTCCCTCGCGCTATGAACGAGGGTCTAATTTCTGATCCTCAAAAGGCAAAGGCATAGCAAGCTGGTCATTAAAATCTGCAGCAGCATGCATGTGATTAAAATGTTAATGTCAATATTGTAATCAAGGTCTGACTCACAGGACAGCTGGTGAGAGACTTGATCTGTATTGCTTAGCCCCAGTCACCTGATGCACACCAGGGTTACGGAACGGTTCTGCCCCATCACATGGCAGGGATTGGCATTCACTGGCTCATGTGGCGAGCTGGAGGCTGGCTGCTGGAAATGGACAATCAGCTCAAACCCAGGTCCAGCACTGATAAGTTGAGCTGTGCCTGCACTCTAGCAAGAGGAAAGCCTTCCAATAAATTTCCTTGGCATCACCTGACCTGCAGCTCTGCTGCAAAGGCACTCGTGTCTCCTGCCCACCTGCAGGGCTGCTCCTGGGTTGTCCTGTCCCCTGGCCTCACTTGCCCATCTCTCTTGCTTTTGGAATTTTCTGTGCTAGTTTCTATCCAGCTGAGTTTTAGACATTTAAGCCTGTGGTAAATTTTGCCTGATGTTGTCTAAGCACCGAAAGGGCTATAGTCTGCAAAGCTTCTTTTCAGTAAATTCAGGATTAATGAAGAAGGCCTCCCTATTGTTGGAATGTCTAATACAATTATCCACTGAATGAATGGACTAGGCAGCAGTGGAGGGCTCCCAGGTTTGTGGCAGGGAATTGTCTGTTTTAACATCCATCTGTTTTCATTCCCTCTGATCCATTATCATTCACCTAGAGTTATAACATGATGAATATCATTGTGCGGAATGCCATTTGATGCTGGGGGGGAAACAAAACCACTGTAGGTCTGCCTTCTATTGAAAACACAAAATTGCCTTGGTGGAAGGAAAGGCATGATTGATTCAGAGATGCAGTTTCAAGCAGAGGCATCCTTTCCCGTGTGGACTGTTTGATTTCGTTAATTCCTTTGGATGACCCTTCTGCTGCATCTTCCAACAAGAAAAAATATATATACAAAAATGAGAAGAACTATGGACAATCATAGTGCTGCTGAATTTGTGGAGTTAATTGAAAAAAATAACGGTATTCACAACTTTCCCCAGAAGGCACCTTCGGTTTACGTTCCCAGTGACATTAAACTCCTGTACGTAAACACGGGATGAGAATCTTGATGACCCTGCTGACAGGAAATAAAGAAAGGAACTTTACAGGCAATTTCCACTGTCCTTGTTGGTCAGCAAATTTGGAAGTGAATGAAAAAAGAGAACTAGAAATGCATATTAATGATGGAGGGCCTATAGCACAACAGGAGTGAGATGAGCACTAGCAAGAGAAACTGTTAAAAATGCCCCAGTTTATCTTTTTTAATGACTTACCCTTATGATGTACTTATAAGCAACATAGAAATTACCTTGTAAATGAAAGGACAGGCTCACCAGTGTAAAAATAACTTAGTGAACTCAGTGTAAATGCTTGTTTCCACAAAGTGTCCCTTAAAATACTGGTAAAGCAAGTACCGTTGTTAAACCAAATCCATTGTTTAACTGGGTGTATTTAAACTGAGACCTTTCATTAACAGCCACCTCCTGGATCTTGGTTGTGCCTTTCAAATACCATACATTTAAAAAATACTATAGTGTCATGAAATACCCATTGGAAATCCCCAGTCCAGCAAAATCCAGGGCAGATAACTGTCTGGCTCCCCACTAGCCTGTAATTACCTGAGGAAGCAGCCAGATTTAGCTATCTTCCTCCTTTAATTGGCACGCAAAAGATTATAGGATTTTATTAGGACACAAATGACACTGATACAAGTGTGATTGAGGCATGCAATGCATGACTGACTATTTGCATTAAGAGGCTTTGCACTACACAAGGGATTTCTACCTTTGGTTTTAAATGGCTTAAATTTAAATGACGTTTCTATGCTACATTTTAAGAGGATGATATTTATTTTAGCGCTTGTCTAAGTGAGATAGGGCAATGCTGTTGCCAGACACCAGAAACCCTTCTCAAAGAGCCTGTTTGGGCCAGGTGGAAGGGGGTTAATTTTTGACTACTCTGTTGTTACAATTAGATTAGGAATGTAAGAAAATGAAGGAAAGATGGGCATTGAAGTGCCCACGTTGAAACATTTGATGAGTGTGTTAGACACCCAGCTGCCAGTCTGCCACTTCTGGGGACACCAGCCTAATGAAGCCACCATCCCTGGCAATGACTGAACTGGAACACAGTTCAGTGGGAGCAGGTAGCAGGAAATCTTTTGGCTTCCCTTACTTCCACGGCTCCCACTAACTCTGAATCTCCTTCATGGATTTTTTTTCCCTTACACATGAATCTCAATGGACTTCTTTAGGTTTTATTTCACAACATCTTTCTAATGTCTCTCACATCCAGAACTAAAGGCTAGCCCCCAGGAAAGGTGAAAGCAGCTGAAAACGTAAGGAATTAAGCCAAGTCAGTTCAATGGAGCAAAGCCAGCCCCACACAAGGGAGTACCCAGAAGTGATGGTAACATGCTGCAATATCTGACTGTGCGCAATAAAAGATGATAACAGGAGGATTAAGTCCTACTACCATTGCGCTATGTAGGACAGCCGTGTGCAGGAGCCCTGATCCAGGCACACCTTCCTCAGCGCTGTCCTTGGGACTGGGCACTGCACTGCTACTCAGTTGGCCACCAAGCCAGTCCTGTCCCAGGGGAATGCCTGAGGACCAAGCCTTTGGCCAGGTGATCCTGCAGAGAGGAGAGGGCCTGAAACTGCAGGGAAACAAGACGGGAAACAGCCCCCTCCTGCATTGCAGAGCCCAAATGAAACCTCAACTAGATGAATGGACAGGGAGCAGGAGCTAATGAACAAGGTCTCCTGCTTCCATCTCCATGACTCTTAACCCTTGGTTCCCTTACACTGCTCCATGGGACACCTACAGCCCTGGTTGTCCAGCTCCTCTGTCCTGCACCCTCATCACCAGCTCATTCCCTGATTGTTCCCTAACTTGTCCCTTGACCCACAGATTGTTCCCTGGCTCATCCCTCAGCTTTTTCCACGTCTCTCAGCTCTTCCTATGCTCCCCAAGTTGTCCTGAACCCCCAACTGACCCCTCAGCCCGTCCCTCGGCTCAGCGTTTAACCCTCAACTCATCCCGCAGCTCGTTCCCTGTCCCTGGCTCACCCTCCGACCCCCA
Organism: Corvus brachyrhynchos; assembly: GCF_000691975.1. NCBI lineage: Eukaryota > Metazoa > Chordata > Aves > Passeriformes > Corvidae > Corvus > Corvus brachyrhynchos. The sequence continues at coordinate 6,584,050 of NW_008238337.1, forward strand.
GGTCACTCCTCGCCCCTGGGCTCATCGTTTGACCCCCAGCCCATCCCGCAGCTCACGCCTGGTCCCACCGCTCTCCGCAGTTCGTCCCCTGTCCCCGGCTCCCCTCCGCGCCCTGTCCCGGCCCGGGGCGCTGCGGGCGGAGACCCCTCCCCGTCCCGGGGCAGGGC